>NW_005871056.1:10051964-10054593 GCF_000147115.1 Myotis lucifugus
AAACGGTGGGCAGAGGCATGTAGGGAGGCAAATCACACGCAGGGGTGTGAGCTCACGAACCGAGGGCAAGAGGTGGTCAGACCACAAATACATCAGTCCATCAATTAAATGCCCACAAACTCTTCCTGGTACTTACCATAGGCAGCTGCTGTGCGCCAATGGCAGGGGTTTTCCTTCATCTTCCCATGGCCCCTTCACCACAATTGTCAGCACAGACAACTAGTATTTCCTCAGTCCCTTGGGAAAGGACAGGGACGCCAGCCCTTGCCCACCAGATGAAAGCCTACTCACCCATTCCTGTGGAGACATTCTGAAGCCTTCTATCTATAATAATAAAAGGCTAATATGCTAATTAGACCGGATGTCTTCCAGACATCATTCTGGACATCCTTCCTGACGAAGCCGGGGCTGGAGGGAAGCCAGCCCGGGTCCCAGGTGTCTGCCGGCGGCCGGAGGCAGGAAGCAGCCTGGGCCCCGGGTGCCGGAGGGAAGCCAGTGCCGGCAGCCGGAGGAAGGAAGGCCTACTCTTGCATGAATTTTCGTGCATTGGGCCTCTAGTTAATAAATGAGAGCTTTTCGAGTTTAAGCACTGGAGACAGTGGGAACACCAAGAAGACCTCCCTAAGCCTGAGGATAGCAGGAAGGACTTCCTAGAGGAGGTGAACTGAGTTAAATTTGAAATGTACGGGTGAGCATGTTTTCTGGCAACCATTTTTGAACTGCCTTTGTGCTTTCACCCCATCCCACCCCACCCCCTGCCAGGCCTGGAGCAGTATATAAATGGTTCCCCTGCAGACCCTTTAGCCAGACCAGAAATAGCCCTGTGACGGCTATGTGCATGATTAACCCTTCTGCCCCGGATTTGCTTGTCATTTATTTCTGGTGCTAATTCATAGAAACAGAGTTTGCTAAAGGCGAGGAGGGGCCACCGGACGCAGGGTGACCGTGGGTCAGGATCAGCATTTGCCGTTTTCTATATTCAGCATCTTCAGGCGCCTGGAACCATCCATCCTGCCCAGCTCGTGCCTGCTGCACAAGTCTCTTCGGGTCACAGGAAACTCTGTAATACTCATTTTTCAGAAATCGAAGTTCCCTTCAGGTAACACATCAAGACTGACGGTAGCTTGGACAAAATCAGGCATTGGGTGAGGAATGCAATGCATGGCAATCTGTCCTCTTTCCTGAGAGACACTGTTGCGCAAATCAGAAAATCATAGCCTGGCTGTGTAATCAGCAACATCTCATTCCGGAAAGCATCTTAGGGCTGGAGGGATAAAGCCACTGAAGCTGTGGATGGCCTTTCCCGAGGTTTCCAAACAGCCACACTCTCTGGCAGCCCTGGCGGTGTTTCCAAACACATTGGAGGGTTTTCCGAGCCAGCTCTGTTCTTTATAAACCAGAACCGATGGAGCCAAGGTCGTGGGTTTATTTCCACCAGAGACTCTGTTCTTCACTTTCTGCAGCTGTTTCTAATCTCTAAACATGTTCCAAGTGAATCAAGTTGATTTAGTTAAAAAAACAAAAATTAATCGATGAACCCCACATTCCATTCTTGCCTAATTCTATGTGTCGTGTTTACTATAATTGCCATTTATTGCACACCGACTCTTTGTCCAATGCACTGTTTTACCTAATCTTACTTAATTACAACACCCCCAGAAGATTTCCAGGTTGAAAAACAAAAGTTCAGGTGGGTCAAGAAGATTGCTGAAGGTGCTGCAGCCCCTCGGAGGTGGCATAGAGGGGAGGGATTTCCCCACTGACGCCCCACCCGCCAGTAGCCCAGCTTCCTCCTCCATGGAGCCGCTGCCGGGCCAGGCCAGGGCACCAGCGACTGTAGCTAAGTCCAGTGGAGAGCTTTCTGTCCTCACCTGGGCGGCTCTGTCTGCAGCATTTGCCTTGGCATCTTCCCGCAGCCTCCATGGCCCACACCCTGTGGCTTTTCCTCCCTCTCCTCTACGTGCTCCTGCTATCTCCTGAGTGACTCTTCTCATCTCTCCTCTTAATGTTGGTGCAGCTGCGAATTCTGTGCTCGGCCCTCTTTGCATCTCAGTGTCCGCACCTTGGCTGGTCTCGTGCATTCCCACGGCTCCGACAACCATCTACAGGCTGCCAACTGTGCCATCTGTGTCGCCAGTGTGGCCCTCTCTTTTCTGTCTCAGACCTGCAGCTCTCACCACCCACGGCACCTCAATGTCCTGGATGCCCTGCAGGCACCTCCAGTTCAGTACACCCCAAAGAGAGCTTGTGACATGGCAGTCCCCAAAGACAATCAGGATTACTCTCATCAGGCCCTCCATCGGTGTGGGCCTCAGTCACGGGTCTCTTTCCTCATCCACACGACGCTGTCAGCTCTGGGCGGCACACGCCTCACCTGCCAACCTCCTCCACACTTCCCTATGCCTTTGGGAAAGCATAGACCTCTCCTCTGAACGATCCCTCCACTCTTGCTCACAGTGTCGCCTGGCTCTCCCCCAAGGATATGGCTTCCTCAGTAGCTTCCTCAAGTGGAGGTTGTTATTACTCCTTCAGAGCCTAGACTTGAGGTAGATGCCCTCCTTGCTCCTTATTACCATTTCCTGGTGATCATTTCTTCCTTCTTCCTAGACAAGCCTCCATCCTGTTCGAC
>NW_005871056.1:10055948-10078811 GCF_000147115.1 Myotis lucifugus
TCCAGTCATTTAGTCTCAGGCTTTGTCTTTGTGTCTCAGCAGCATTTGCATTGCCAACCACTCCCTCTTTCTTGAGAACCTTTCTTCACTTGACCTCCAGGGTACCAGGGTAGACCTCTCTCCTGAAATCTACACTCTGACTACCTTTCCAGTAGCTCCATATGTATGTCTCAGCCACTCATAAGTTGTGAGATATGGGGGAAAAATACTTAATATCTCTGTACCTCAGTATCTTATTTGTAAGTTAGGCATAATGATCTTACCTACTTTATAACGATGTAGTGGGGATTAAATGAGGTAATAACATGAAGAGCATTGATCTTAATGCCTGGTGTATAGTAAGTGCTCAAGAAATGGCAGTTTTTCCTATGTCCCTGCCCCACACTGGTGCCTCTTTTTGGATATTTTCCACTCAGTGGATGGTGTCATCCTGTCACCGGAATCAGAACCTGATATCACTCTTGATTCCTTCCTACTCCTAACCTCCCATATCAATCAATTACCAACAACTCACATGTCTACCTTTTAAAGATGTCTCAAATCCCTCCCACCCCCTTTTCCTATTCCTGCTACCTCTTCTGCAGTTCATCTCTTGTCTGGCTGTGGCCTCCAATTGGTTATCCTGTCCTTTCTCCACCCTGCAGCCACAGTGAAGCGATCACTTTAAAATACACATCTGTTCATGTCACTCCCCTTCAATTTCTCCCCACTGACTTCAGGGGAAGGTCTAATTGCTCAGTATCACTCTGCATTACTATCCCTATGTAAGACACTCCACACTTGGGCCTTGGCTCCTTTCTCCAGCTTCCCCTCTCACTGCGTCCCACCCAATCTCCAGATTCCAGGTTGAGGTTTTCTGAACCACTTGCCATCTACAAACTTTGCCCTGAGTTCTTACCTCAGGGCTTTTGTAGGTGCGTAGTCCTCACATGTGGAAACAAACCCTAAAGGCTGACGCCTCCCAAAGCCTGAGCCTGCAGGGGTCCGGAAGCCTTTCCTGCAGCCTGGCTCATCTTCCTGCAGGCTGGAGCCATCAGTCCATCCTGACCAAGGGACGGGGTGGGGGTGGCTCTTCTCTCTCTTTCAGCCTGTGCACGCTTAGCCTAGCTCAAGCCTGGGGCACAGCAAGGAGCTGGATAAATACTTGCTGAATTCAATTGAGAACCATCCTGCAAGCTGGGACTTGTGATTTGCTCTCCAGCCTGCTGGGAGATGTTCCAGCCATTCCCAGAAGGGGGCTTTTGTGTAAGATGGTCGCTGGCTCTGCCTCCCAGGTAGGGTAAGAGTCCAGGGAGGGTAAACTCCTGGTGGGACCCAGAAGATTAACCTACAAGAACAAATCATAAGCCCCTTTGTTGTTCCCATTGAAGTTATTTTCACATGTGGTACTCCGTTAGGAAGCAGGATAGAGTCATGTTTGTTCCTACATCAGTGGATCAAATCTCTCAGTTTGTAGAAGGCTTGCACATCCTGGAAAAAATAGTTTGTGTGTGTGTGCATCTGTGCATGGGTGAGTATGTTAAGGCTAAAGAGATTAACTTCTCTGGCAGCTCCAAATTCTTTGGGGGCTTTGTGTATGTAAGTCAAACATTGCCATATTTGAGATGGGATTCTCTCTTCAATCCCTAATCAATGGTCACCGTACTACTTCATACAACACACACTTGTGATTCAGTCTCCTTAATTTTAAATTTCTTTTGAAAAGCACAAAACCTTCCGATGAGAGGGGCTTCCTTTGGAGTGCCCTGCATAAGCCATAGCCTCTTTGGTAGGGCCAGGAGGAGGCCAGATGCCCACGCTGCCGATTTGTGTTCTTCCACTTGTTTCCAAGCTGCCACATGGCATGGAGAGCCCTGGACACAAGGCCAGGCAGGGCTCCACCAGCTGGGAGGGCGGAGAGCCTAGAGCGCGGCAACATGCTTGTCAAGGAGTACTCCCCAGGCCAGGCCAGGAGGCCCTTGGCAAGTGGAGACATCTGATGGCCTGCTGGGTGCATCACAATCTGAGGACAGTGGCATGGAATGTATTCCCAACTGCCTACCACCAAGGGCTTAGGTGGAAATGGCCAAACCAGACACTTCCTCAGGCATGGCCAGCACCTAACCAGTTTAATTTGGAGCTTTCTGTCCAGACCACAGGAGCACAGCTTGTCCATTATCCTTTATATCTTTTTTTTTTTTGAGTTATCAGTTTTTACAAGATATGTTTCCTGTTCTACGCGAACGCGAGCTACAGGACCTTATTCCATGGGTGAGAACTACCAAATTCTTCTTTTTTTTCCCCCAGGAGTTTGTTTTTATAAATAAAACTGGAAGTCCAATTTCATTTTATTAGAAGTGAAAATTCTGTGCCTCTTTCAAGTGCATTTCTCATCCGCAGAAGCATGTGTTCCTCTGGAGTCTTTGGGCAGGCATGACATTTGGAGTTTTCACACCAGTTGGGGCCATCTTCGCTCTCCCAGGAGTAGATGTGATCGGGAGGTAGGGTTGGCATGAATTGAGTCACGTTGCCTCATGGTTTTCTCAACACCCACTGCAGTCTATCCGCCTCTTGTCTCCTCAACATTGCCAGGAGAGGCTTCTCCCTTCCCCCAACCAGCCCCTATCCGACCGTGCAAATGCCCCAGGTGGAAATACATCCGGGTTTAAACAGACTGCAATGCCTCACAACGACATACCACTTTGGATATTTCCATATAGAGAGATCCTGGTCCCTGCTGGTTGTTCTTGTGATACCCCAAGAAAAAGAATTTTCTGAGACTCTCATGGGAGAATGTGATATTGCAGACAGCTTTATTTCTGTGGAATCAAGCCCCTGAGCTTCCCTTTGTTCCCCCCAAGGAAGAAGTGTGGCTGTGGCTTCAGCAGAGCTGGAATCAGAGCCAGTGTCCAGAGCTTTGGCTCCATGTGGGAGCAGTGCCCAGTCCAGCATCAGGCTAGCTTAATTTGTGTGCCCTGTTGCAGTCCATCAGTCCATTGCATCAGTCCATTGCATGGCCACATGGCTTGGAGGGAACACACAGGAAGGAGCAAAAAAAATAGGAACAAGAGAGCCAAGAGTCAGAAGAAAGAGTTCCTTTGTCTGTGGGAACAGGTATTCCCAAATTTTCACAGGTTCATAATGGCCCTGCCTGCACTAGCCAATCCATGGTTCCCCAGGTTTGATTGACAGGCCAGTATCTCCCTTATGTCACCCCAACTTCACTGTGTATGTATCTGTCTCCCCTTTGTTGGATCCCTTCCCCCAGGGATTCTTCCGGGAATGGGCTGGTGGTTCCCTGGGGAGTGCAAAGTTGCAGGTTCCTGGTGAAGCTGCCCAGGTGACATGCCTCTAATGTCTGACTTCCCTCTTTGCTCCTTTCCTATTATTAATGACTAGCTAATCACAACGGTATCAAGACCGTGACCATTTGTTTCCCTAAAACCCCACTTAGCAGTTGGGTGAGATGTAGCTGGAGAGGCAGTGCTTGCAGGCATGTTCCAGTCTTGGAATCTCAATGCCTCACTGATATTTTTTTGGACTGAAAACCCAACTGGCAGGAGGAGAGCTAGACTCTGTAGACAGGGAGCCCATCTGCTATGCCTTTGTTTCTGCTGTGACCACAGCAACATACCTTCACGGGGCATGCGGCTGCTCTCCTTGGCATTTGAAGGAGCTGCCTGTCCTGGGCTCTGGTTAATCTTTATTTCCCCCATAATTTAATTAAAACTGGCAGGCAAAGGTGATCTCCTTTTCATAGCCTGGATTGTGTGCTGCGCCTGACATTGGCCCCTGGAGTCTTGGAGTCTGGAGTGAAGTGCTCTTCTCCGGGGCCCACCTGGGCTACAAAAGGCTCTGGCCCCTTGGTTTCCCATCCGAGTGGTTTGTTCGTTGCCTCTAAAACCCCACTTGGAGACTCAGCTTGCTTTCTGTCCTCTGGGGAGTCCCGTCTATGCTGGAGGTCTCCCTTCCCTGGGTTGGTGACAGCAACATAGCGCACAGCTGTTGAAACACAGAGCAGGAGCTGCTGGACTTGGAAGCTCCCTCGGAAAGTGACCCGGCAGAGACTGACTCAGGAGCATGCCCACACTCGCTCCCCACCTGAGAGCGACAAATTAGGCCTCGGGAGAGAGGTTGGCTTCTTAGACGGTTCTCACCCTGGGTCTCCACACCTGTGTTCTGTGGAGCCACTGACAGTTGTCTCAAATTCCCTTTGAGATATATTTGGAAAAGAGGTTTTTACAAGCCCCATCTGTCCTGCTCTGTGACCACCCACTGTGCCCCTTACTCCAACATCCTCCTGCTTCCTGGGGAAATGCAGTCTCCTCGCGAGAAACAGCCCCTCTGCCACCCTGTGTTGGCCCAAAGTCAGCCGCCTGCCCGGGCAAAGCAGACCCTGCTGGCTCCAGCCTGTCATGTGGGCAGTCGGAGGCCAGGGAGGGCGGGCTTGAGGCCCTGATTCCTGTTTCCTGAGGTTCAGCTTCCCCTTGGAGACTCCGGGCAAGTCACCACTGCCATCACCAGGGTGGCCTCAGGCAGTGCCACTCCCCTTCTAAATCTTAATGATTTGCAGCTCTTTGCTTATTTCCCTGTGGGCAGCAGTTGGCAACAGGCAGGAATATTTAACCAGTACTCTCCCACAAGCTTCTGGATAACACTAGAGCAGTGATGGCGAACCTTTTGAGCTCGGCGTGTCAGCATTTTGAAAAACCATAACTTAACTCTGGTGCCATGTCACCTATAGAAACTTTTTGATATTTGCAACCATAGTAAAACAAAGATTTATACTTTTGATATTTATTTTATATATTTAAATGCCATTTAACAAAGAAAAATCAACCAAAAAAATGAGTTCGCGTGTCACCTCTGACACGCGTGTCATAGGTTCGCCATCACTGCACTAGAGAAATAAAACATAACTAGTAATTGGCAGTTCAATCCATCTGGGCCCCTATGGGAGGGAGGCCTCTTGAACCGCCTCCCGTAGCCAGAGGCTGTGTCTGCCCTCCGCTCTGGCCAGCACACCCACATCCTCAACTCCAGGTTCCTCTAGGGATGCCGCGCCTCTTCAGTCCCGTCCTCCTTCCAAGAGACAATATCTTGTCAGATGACCGTCTGCTTCCATAGGCGATGCTCCTCCCTCTCTTCTCAGGTTTCTTTCTTTCTTTTTTTCTTTTTATAATCCTCATCCAAGGATATGCTTTCATTGATTTGAGAGAGAGGAGAGAGAGAGAGAAAGAGACATCAATGTGAGAGGAGAAATATTGATTGGTTGCCTCCCACATGTGTCCTAACCGGAAATTGAACTTGCAACCTTTTGGTGTATGGGAAGATGCTCAAACCAACTGAGGCATCCAGTCAGGGCACCTTTCTCAGATTTCTTGATCCCAGACCCTTATTGTCAAAATCCAGCACAAGTTTCGCAGCCTCTCCTGTACACCGAGTAGTGGTGGTGGGAGACGGGGTGAGGCGAAATCAGCAAGTCTCTTTCTAGAAGCAGAAAGCATCAAGCAGTCGAGGGAAGTAGAAGTGGTAAAATTTGTGATATCCTATAAATCTCTCTCTCTTCCCTCCTCATTGGCCAAACTAACTCTTACAAACCTCTTTCGGCAAGTGCCTGGCTAAAGGATTGAAGACCCCTGTTAAAAGCAATTCATTTTCAGAAGAGATGCAACATATTTAATCATTAACAATACTTTAATTCCCTATACTTTTTTGTCATAGTCCTTTTTTTTTCTTCCATTGCTTCCTCTTTATAATATGGGGAAGATCTGTGGGTTTTGTTTGTTTGTTTGTTTTTTAATATCCATTGCCTAAAATACAGTGTTGCCTCCAAGAGCTCTCAGCAAACACTGCATGAGGGAGTTGAAACTAGCAAGGGCTATTTTGTGATTGTCCTGTCTGGAACCAAAGGCTGGAATGGAGACAGGCTTAGACACAGGATGTTTAACAAACTTAAATAATTTATACTGTAGATACCATAGCATCTCATTCAAATAAAAATTTGTCAAGTGCCAACTCTGTGTCTTGCCTGTGCTAGATGCTGAGGATAAACATGAAAAGACCTGACTCCTACCCTCAAGGGGCTTATAGCTCCAAAGGAAAGACACGCCTGGCGTTTTGTCATCATTGTTTCTGAGCTTTCCTTTGAAGTTTTACCATAGGTGAATGCATCCGTAAGAAATATAATTCATTGTTGCCTAGGTCTGAAACTTGGTATGAATGGAATAATACCACAATTGGTCAGTCAGTCCTTTGGATTGTCTCGCTCGGCTCTGTTTGTGGAATTTACTCATGTTTTTAGAGTTTTTCATTGCTTTATTGTATCCTATTGAATGAAGGTGTTACAATTTATTTATCTCTTCTACTGTGGATTGACCTTTGGGCTATTTCCAGTTTGGAACTATCACAAGCAGTGAGGCAGTAAACCCTCTGATACCTGCCTGCTGGTCCATGAGTACAAGGGTTTCTAGAGTAATTATCTAGGAGTGGTACTCTTAGGTCACAGGATGTGTATCCTAAACTTTACTAGGTAACAGTTTGCCAAAGACTTGTCGCACTTTCCACCCCCACCAAGAGGATAAGATAACTTGATCACTCCATGTTCTCAGGAACAGACTTTTGGTTTTGGAAAACCTGGTGGTTAAAATTCTCATTATCCTATATAATAAAAGGCAAATATGCAAATCGACCGAATGGCAGAAGGACCAGTCACTATGACGCACACTGACCACCAGGGGGCAGATGGTCAATGCAGGAGCTGCCCCCTGGTGGTCAATACACTCCCACAGGGGGAGCGCCGCTCAGCCAGAAGCCGGGCTCATGGCTGGTGAGTGCAATGCCAGAGGCGGAGCCCGCCTCTGTGGCAGCGCTAAGGATGTCCGACTGATGGCTCCTGGACTGCGAGAGGGCACAGGCTGAGGAACCCCTTCCCCCCTGAGTAGACAAATTTCGTGCACTGGGCCTCTAGTAAATTAATAAGAGTCTACATGTATTTGGGATAATAGAACTTAGGCACTTAGATATCTCACAAATATCTTCTCCCAGTTGTTGAGGCTCCTAGTTTTACTCTCTTTATGGTACTAGATGAATGCATATTTTTAATTTAATCACCTGTAGTAATCTTTTCCTTTATGGTTATACTAGAGGCCTGATGCACGAAATTCATGCAAGGGGCTCGGCCCTCGCAGCCTTGCCTCAGCCCTCACAGCCCCGGCTTTGTCTGGAAGGTCGTCCGGAAGGTCGTTCAGCTGTTCTGTCTAATTAGCATAGTACGCTTTTATTATTATAGATATTGTTGTTGTTGTTTATTAAAGTTTCTCTATACCAAGGTCAGGAAGATATTCTCCTGTATTATCTTTTAAAAATTTTAAAGTTTTGGTTATCTCTAGTCATTGATTTAGATCTGTTTGATGTCTCAATAATGTTTTATACTATTCTCTGTAGAGGTCTTTTATTATAATTATTCCTAGTTATCTTTTGATGTTTGTAGTTTTAAATTTTTAATTATTTGTGGCTGGTATATAGAAAGGCAAATGATTTTGTATATTATTTTTGTATCCAATAATCGTGTTAAAGGCTCTTATTGATTCTAATGATTTTTTGGCATAGATTTTTTTAACTTTCCACATTCACAGTTATATAATCTGCAAATAATAATGGTTTGTTTCCTTTTGTCACAATCTTTATACCTTTTTCTTCTTTCTTTATTTTTAAAAGAAATCATGTTTACCTAGTTTTTCAGTGCAAACTTGAACAAAAGAGGTGAGATTAGCATTGCTTTAGTCACAGAAAGGAAAGGTTTCAAAATTTCACAATTAAACATGACATTTAATATGAGTAATATGTGTAATAATATCTAACATATATAATATAGACATATACATAATATATAGATACATGCAGATATTCATATACTTATTTTAAAAGGTGAGGAAGTTTCTATTCATAGTTTTCTGAGATTTTTTTTTAAATCATGAATATATATTGAATTTAAAAAATACCTTTATCTTTCTGCATCTTTTAAATTAGCATTTCATTTATTTTTTTAATATATTGATGTGGTGAATTATATTACTCTGTTTTCTAAAATTAAATGAACCTTGCATTTCTGAAATAAGCCCCAATTTTTAATACTTTGCTAGGTAAGTTTGATTTTTTTTTTTATGGTGGAGAGAAACATTTGCAACTAAGTTCATGAATATGTTTGTCTAATAAATTTACCCTCCCTTAACTGTCCTGGTTAGATTTGGTCATCAGATTATGCAAACTCACACAAAAAAATTTGGAGCCATTCTTGCTTTTTCTATAATTTAGAAAATTTCTGTAAGATTGAAATTATTGGTTCCTTAAACATTTCTTAAAATGTTACCCTACTGTTTTCATGAGAGAAGATTTAAATCACTGGATTTCTTTCTTTATTATTTGAGCCAATATTCTTAATTATATTTTTATGGTATATAATGCTTATATTGCTAATTTGCATTTAAATTATTTTGAAACTTTTCAAACCTTCTGAAAGTTTTAAGAATACCTCAGTGAAAATTCACACACCTGTCACCTAGTTTCGCTGATTGCTAACATTTTGCCACATTTATGCTTTCCTGCTTTCTTGAACTCTCACTCTCTCCATCTCTTTCCCTCACACACAAACACATACATAATGATTTATGCACACACTCACATTTTATTTTCTGTATCACTTAAGAGTTTGCTGTAGATAGAATATTTAACTCTTAAATATTTCAGAATGTAGCATTTTCCTACTGCCACTCTCAGGTAATTTGACATTGATATCACTCAATTATCTAATATTCAACCTATATTCATATTTCCACTCATATCATAAGAGTGTCATGTATAGGTTTTAGAAAAATTTTATTGACTTTGGATCTAAGAAAGTATCACATGTGGCATTTCCCATTTCTCCTTTACACAGAATAATTTCCAAGCCTCTTAAAGATATTTTTCATAACATTGATGTTTTAAAGACAATTTTCAGTTTTTTGAGGAATTTATTTATTTCACCAATTTTAAAATTTATCAGCATAAATTATTGATAATATCATCTTATTTTTTAATGTCTCTAGCATTTGTAGTTTTGTCTTCTTTTTCATTTTTAATATTGTTTATGTGTGTTTTATGTCTTTATTTTCTGGATTAATTATGCCAGATTTTTTTTTCCAGTTTATTTTAGTTGATGTTTCAAATAATTCAATGATATTTTTAAAGCACCAACTTTGGCTTTATTGTTCCTTTTTTCATTGTTTGCTTTTTATTTCATTATTTTGTTTTTTTATCTTTGTTATTCTTTTTATTTTATTTTAGGGATTATTTTAATGTTCTTTTATTGACTTATATTGAATGCTTAGTTCATTAAATGTGGATAAACTTTATTTTCTAAAGCAAGCATTAAGGATATAATTTCCCTCTAAGTACTGCTTTAGGTATTGCTAAAAGGCTTAATATTTAATACTTTGGTTCAGCTTTGTAATTCTAGTATATTTTTTTCTTTGATTTATGAGTATTTTAGTTTTGTCTTTAAATATCTGAACATAAAAGTGTAAAGCCATTTGTCTTCTTATATTTTTGTTTTGTAACTTAATTGCATTGTAGATAGGAAATACGGTATATATGTCAGTTTTTGAGTTGAATTGAGACTTGCTATATTGATTAATATAAATGGTTCCTGTGTATTTGAAAAGAATACATATCTTCTAGTTGTTGGGTGTGAGGAGCTATAACATGCTTTTTATTCATTTTAATAATGTTGCTATTTAAATCTTCTGTATCTTTACTGTTTTTTTTGTCTACTTAATGTCACTTAGTAAAAGAAATCTGTTAAAATTCCCTACTATGAATGATATTTCTACTTTTCCTTTAGTTCTTTCAGCATTTTGCCTCATTTCTAGGCTCTTAAGAATCTAGAAGTTTAGAATTGTTTTATCATCCCTGTGAAGTAAACATATGATATTGATGTAGTAACCTTTTTAACTTGAAGTTTACTTTGGAGGGTATTAATATAACTACTCTAATTTTCTTTTGGTTAGCATTTGCTTTATATATTTTTACTAGTGGCCCAGTGCACAGATTCATGCACATTGAAGGAAATTAATTAGCAAAAATATTTTAATATCACTATTCACCCTTTCTCTATAATAGAAGTATCAACCAAATTCACGATTGACAATGACAGATGAAAGCACACGTGTGTGATTGGCGCCAGCGAGAGCTTTATATGTATTGTGAATGCATGAGTCAACGTAGTCTTTTATATAGAATAAACTTGCTTAATTAGACCTGCTTTCTGATTTAGATAAACTTTTTCCGGCCCAGTGAAGCACCCCAACTTCTCTTTCAGGTTATTGTCAGCAACACAGTAGTAAATATCAACACAAAGCAGATTATTATTGTAGATCATGCAGGGAGAACAAAGGGTAAAATATTTAACTGCAGTTGTGTTTGACTATATTCTGCGCAGTGAGAAACTGCAGTCATTTTCAAGGTCCACCATTTTTTACTTCTTTTCAATTGGGTCAAGTTTCTAAATTTTTTTAAAAATATATATTTTATTGATTTTTTACAGAGAGGAAGGGAGAGGGATAGAGAGTTAGAAACATCCATGAGAGAGAAAAATCGATCAGCTGCCTCCTGCACACCCCCCACTGGGGATGTGCCCGCAACCAAGGTACATGTCCCCGACCGGAATCAAACCTGGGACTCTTCAGTCCACAGGCTGACGCTCTAGCCACTGAGCCAAACTGGTCAGAGCAAGTTTCTAAACTTTCTAAATCTCCATTTTCCAGCTAATGAAAAGAAAATGGGATTCTACCAAGTCTCCTATCTACCTAGTCCAGGACTTCAGTGAGGGTCAAATGAGATGAGGCACGAGAAAACTCTTCACAGACATTTGGTTAAAGTGTGAAGTGTTTGCACCTCACTATAAAGCAAGTCGTGTTCCTGGGCTGAAAAAACTATAAGGAGGCTAGTCATTGCTGGAGAGAGGAAGCCGAGCATTGCTACGTGATGTCATTACCCGGTGCCCACAGCAACCATTTCCGGCCTAGGCTGGACTGTGGGCCATATTTTGTGCCATGGGGTCTTGGCAGCGTTGGCTGAGATTTGTGGGGTGTCACTTCGGGATGGTGGTGTGGCCTGTGTCCCACTTAGGGGAAGCCGAGTGTTGCTTTGTGGGCACCAGGTCCACGGTGTCAGTGTGCGTCATGGCAGCTCCTGCATTGAGCATCTGCCCCCTGTTGGTCAGTGTGCGTCATAGCCACCGGTCGGAATGTCAGACACTTAGCATATTAGCCTTTTATATATACAGATACATACTTTGAATTTCATCTTACTGAGTTCTTAGTTTTTAGACAATATGTTTTAGTTATATCTCTTGAAAACATATAGTAGAACTTTTTCCCAATCTTACCATCTTTGTGTTTTAACTGAAGTTATTCCATTTACATTTTGAAATATTTGCATTTATCTCTATCTGCTAATTGTGTACTTTTCATTTGGCTCACTTTTTCTGTTTCTACTCTCCTCTACTCTAACCTACTCGAGGGATAGTGACTGTTTCTCATTTCTGCTATTCCTATGTTTTTTATAATTCTTTTTCATTTTCACTAGCCAATTCCATGTTACTCCAGGTCCTTGTCAATAATTCTCTATATTAAATTTTCTGTCTTAAAATAACTGTGGGGTTTCTATCTCTTGACATGACACTGACTAATATATTTTCTATGACGTACGTGCTCTTATTGCCTAATATTTTAATTCTCTCATTTTTCCTTTGAAATTGACATTGCTCTTGTTATTTGATACTCAGCATATTTACATTTAAAAAGATATTTATCACCCAGCCAGAGTGGCTCAATGGTTGAGCATCCACCTATGAACCAGGTCACAGTTCGATTCCCAGTCAGGGCATATGCCTTAGTTATGGGCTCAGTAACCGGTGGGGGACATGCAGGAGGCAGCCAATCAATGATTCTCTCTCAACATTGATGTTTCTATCTCTCTCTCCCCGCTCCTTTTCTCTCTGAAATCAATAAAAATAATATTTTAAGTAAATAAATAAATAGGTATTTATCAATACAGTTGTCCCCTCTGCATTTGTATTAGTTTCCTATTGCTGCTGTAACAAATGGCCACAAACTGAGTGGCTTAAACAACACAAATTTATTATCTTACAGTTTTATGGTCCAGAAGTCCAAAATGGGTCTCACCGGGGCCCAGATCAAAGGTGTTGGCAGAGCTGCATGCCTTTCTGGGAGCTCTAGGGAGAATCCATTCGCTTGCCCTTTCCAGCTTCTAACAGGTGCCCACATTCTGTGCTTGCTCGCTCTCTTCCTCAGTCTTCAAAGTCAGCATGTTGGGCCAAGTCTTTTTCATGCTGCTGTCTGTCTGACCTCCTCTTCTGACTTCCTCTTGCACAGTTAAGGTCATCCTAATTATATTGGGCCAAGGATTATCAGATAATCCAGAATCTCCTTATTTTAAGGTCAACTGAATGGCAGCCTTAATTCCAGCTGCCATCTTAATTCTCTTTGCCACGTAAGGTAACATATTCACAGATTCCAAAGATTTGGATGTGGACAGCTTGGGGGTGGGGGTGGGGGGGTGTGAGAGCTTTATTCTGCCTCCCACACCGCCATTTCTTCCTGCAGCTCAATAGTTTCCACCTAGGATTATTTTTCTATTTCTGTATAATTTCTGTTCATAAGAGTAATTTTGATGATAACCTTTTTCTTTCTTTTAACTTCTCTTTTTCTTTATTTTGCTATGCAAATGGCTCTATTTCATTTTCATTGTTGAAAGACAATTTTACTAGGCATAGAACTACAGCATGCACATTCTTTTCTTTTAGTATTTGGTGTTCTGACTCCTACTGTCTCTACAGAAAGTAAGGATCAAATGGCTTTTTTAAAATTAAATTTTCTTTTACTCCCCCACCTTTCTCATTAATTATTTGGAAGTTATTTGTTCTATCTGATATTTAACTGCTTACCCTTAACATTTTAGAAAGAATACTTGATGAGCAAAGTCTAAAAGTAATCTATATCGCTACTCTCCTTTGAAGAGTACATGAATCCTAGAATATTTTCATTTTAATATCTCTATTCGAGTTTCTATGTTACTTTTGCCCAGTATTTTATTACTATTTTGTTTATATACTAGTACCACTAAAATTTCTTATTATTTCAATTGTTTTTATTTTAATGTTTAAATGTTGTTAGATTTACCCACATGGTTTTTTTATTGGTCACTATTTCTTCTTTCATCTTAAAGTTTCCTTCTGTGAGGGCCTGTTGGTAAATTAGCACTGGGTATCCAAAAGTGTCTTTATTTCACACTCACTCCTGGATAACAACTCGGCTATTTAAATATTTTTTTAATTACAGACATGTTTTAAGCTCTTTAAAGATGTAGACAGCTGGTCAGTTTCTATGAAGAGTTTTAAAAAGCCTCAATCTCTGTTTGTAAAGTACAAAGGTTAATATACATGTATATATGTCGTATTATATAAATCCTGAACATCTTTAATCATTGTTTGCATAGTTGCTCTTTGGCAAACCCTTCCTCCCCCTTCTTCTCTCTCCCTCCAATATAGCTGAAGTATTAAATCAACCTTTAGACCAATTTTAGGGCAATGTATTTAGTTGGATTTTAGTAGTACTCATCCCCACGCCCGCATGGCTCAGTGGTTGAGCATCAACATATTGACCAGGAGGTCACGGTTCAATTCCTGGTCAGGGCACATGCCTGGGTTGCAGGAGGCAGCTGATTGATGATTCTCTCTCGTCATTGATGTTTCTATCTCTCTCTCTCTCTCCTTTTCTCTCTGAAATCTATATATATGCTCATCCCCAAATGCTCAATTGAAAAGTAGCTTGATGTTTTTTTTAACAGTAGAGCCAGTTTCCAATATTCATGGGCTGCAGCAGGGACGGAACCACACTTTGCCATTTAGGCAAGGCATTGGGTTTTGATGTCCTGCAATTCCTCTGCTGGAAAATACATATCGTTTATCACGTGCCGTCCAGTCGACACTGCATTTTGGCGTTCCTGATATTGTAGAACATCATGTGAAGGGGATGTAATATATACTGTCCCCTTTGGACACATGATTCACTACACATAACCATGCCTACCTCGAAAACATTTCTTAAATACTAAGAAATTGAAAGACATAAAACTTTAAAATGACTAAGGTGAAATGATTTCCTTGGAGCAGTCTGCCAAGTCAGCTTGAAGCTGTGAGAGAGGGAGCGCAGACACAGTCGATTCTCTCTTTGAAGTGGGAAAGCAAATGAATGTGTACCCCTTCCTTTCTTTCACAGGGACCTCCCCGTGGGGCTGTTTGAGCGGAGGGCATTTCCCGACTCCGATTCCTGTCAGCTCCGGGCATTATAAGCGTTAGTGTTTGTACACTTATTACCCCTCATTATGTAAGTGGACACGGTGTGGAGAAAGAGCTCTGGGCTAGCACTGAGAACTAAAATCTAGCCCAGGCTGCGTGACCTTAAGCCAGTGATGTAATCCTTCTTTGCTTCCACTTCCTCATGTACAGAATGAACACTATCTCTGCACTACCCACCTCTCAAGCTACTCTCACGCTCTACCACCCTCCATCCATCAGTAAGAATTTTTTAAATGTTCTAGCAAGATGCTCAAGCTACTTGAAAATATAAGTTCTAGATTTCTATAAGAACGGTGTATATTTAAGTGATTTTGCAATACAGTGTTTGGTGAAATAGTCAAAAAGCAATGATGCGGAAAAAATCCTCTGTTCAGAGAAGGTAAACCATTCACTCATTCATTCAATAACGATCTAGCCACATGTCAGGCACATTGGTCTCTCCTCTCCTAAAGTCTATATTCTACTGGGAAGAGACAAAAACACGAGCAAGAAAACAGCAGCAAGGAGTGATTGCAGAGAATTAAAAGAGAGCAGTGTTACCGAGTAACTGGGTGGCCTCTCTGGAGAGGTGACACTTAAGATGAGTCCTGAATGTCTTGCAATAGTCAGAGGGACGTACAATCCTAAGAAGTGGTCCAACCCTAAGGCGGAAAAGACTTGGATGTATTCAAAGGACAAAAGGCCAGTGGACAAGGGGAGAGTGATGCGAGAAGCCAGCAGGAGCAGGTCAAGTGGGGCTTTCTGAGTTAGAAGAAAATGTTTTTCTTTTATTTCAAGTGTGATGGACAGCCTCTTGGGATTTAAGACGAGCATGTGCTGGGGAGTTAGGAGAACATGTCTATTGGAGGTAGGTTAGATGGGGAGGGAGAGGGAGAGACTGTAGGGCTGCCATCATAAAGAATCAAAGACTGGGTAGCTTAAATCATTTATTTTCTCACAATTCTGAAGGCTAGATATCTAAGACCCAAGTGTTGGCAAGGATGATCTCTTCTGGTGCTTCTCTCCTTGACTTTTAGATGGCTTTCTTCTCCTTGTGTCTTTACATGGTCTTCCTTCTGTGATGTGCGTGTCCAAATGTCCTTTTCTTATAAGGGACTTCTCATATTGGATTAGGGCCCACCCAAATGACCTCATTTTAACATAATGACTTCGTTTAAGACCCTATCTCCAAATACAGTCCCATTCTGAGGTACTGGGAATAGGACTTCAACATAGGAATTTTGGGGATATGCAATTCAACACATATCAGCAGAGGATAGAGTGTGAGCAAAAGAGTAGAAGAAAGGTTAGTCTGATGCGTTTTGACAGACAGTGAAGGGAGCAGCCTGGCTGGAGCCTAGTTTACACATAAGAGAATCACAGGAAGGCAGGTTGGCAATGAAGTGGAGGCCAGGCTGATGAGGGTCTTGAATCCTGATTAAGAAACTTCAACTTTCTGCTACAGGTCCTTGGGAGCCTTGGAGAGTATCTGAGCAGAGGGGAGAGCTGGGGATTGGCGAAGGGGCAGTTGATTGAAGGCCATTCAGTAGAGGCTGGAGACAAGGGACAACCGGGGTATGGGATTCAAGTCAGGCTCCTAGAGATAGAAAGGAAAGAAAGGAGTACGGAGCATCCTCAGGGGAGAACTGCCAGGAGTACTGTAGACAGCAGAGAGACAGGACCCGATTGCGGGAAACCGTGGAAGCACGCTGAAAGACAGACTGCTGTGCAAAACTGGCCCTGGGCTTACGGTCAGGGCGACTCAGGGCAGCCCACTGTTCTCTGTAGCCTCCATGGAGGCGGAACACCTTGCCTCACTTGGGTGGAAAATCATGACTTCAGAGGCAGACAGACCTCAGTTCAAATGACAGCTCCTTCATTTACAGCAGTGTGTGATGATTCATTTTATGTGTCAACTTGATCGGCCCATGGAGTGCCCAGCATTTGACCAAACATTATCCTGGGTGTTCCTGTGAGGGTGTTTCTGGATGAGATTAACATTTGAATTGATGGACTGAGTAAAGAAGATGGCCCTGCTGATTGGGGGTGCCCCTCATCCAATGAGTTGGAGACCTGGAAAGAACAAAAAGGCCATTCCTCCCTGAGTGAGAGAGAATTTCTGGGCCTGACTGCCTTGGAATTGGGTGGGGCATTGGCTTCTTTCCTGCCTTTGGACTGGAACTGAAATGTCAGCTCTTCCTGGGTCTCAAGGCTGCCAGCCTTTAGAGGGAAACTGTATCATTGGTTCACCTGGTTCTCAGACCTTCTGATTTGGACTGGAACTACACCGTTGGCTTTCCTGGGTCCAAGAATCAGGTCTTGGAACTTGTCAGCCTCATAATTGCATGAGCCATTCTTTTTATTTTTATTGATTTCATTTCAGAGAGGAAGGGAGAGGGAGAGAGTGATAGAAACATCAATGATGAGAGAGAATCACCATTGATCGGCACGCCCCCCACTGGGGATTGAGCCCACAACTGGGGCATGTGCCCTTACCAGGAATTGAACCGTGACCTCTGGTTCATAGGTTGACGCTCAACCACTGAGCCACCTCGGCTGGGCTGAGTCAGTTCTTTATAATAAATCTCTACCTATCTATCTATCTATCCATCCAACTAGGTAGATATAGATGTAGATGTAGATACACATATACATATACATATATCTATATTTCTTTTTAAAAAACTTTAATTGTATTTTATTTTTTACTTGCTATTTAATTATAATTTATGATTAATATGACACAGATGGACTATGTGGTTGTGTATCATAATGCTAGAAAAAGTAGGGAGCTTGTCTCTTGGCTCTCTATATATCTCTCTATATATCTATATCAATATCAATATCTATATCTATGTCTATATATATCTATATATCTATAGATCTGTATGTCTGTATCTGTATTTATTTCTATAGATATATAGATGTGTATATCTGATATCTGTTTCTGTATATCTTTATCTCTTTCTATATATATTGTAAATGTTCTGTTTCTCTGGAGACACACAGTGTAACTTAATCTCTTCAAGCCTTGGCTTCCCCAGGAATCTAATGGGAGTAATAAATCACCTTTCAGAGTTGTTGGAGGAGTAAATGAGGCAATGCGTGTAATGTTTGGCTCATAGTAGCTGCTCAATAAATGGAACGTTCCTTCTCATTCCCCTTAGTGGAACAAAGCCCTGGAATGACAGAGCAGAGCAATTTAGTTACTCACTGCATGTCTGAACTTCTCTGGCGGGACATGTGGCTGGTGCTTCCGTGGCAGGGCTGGCAAAGGTGCTGGTAGGGCTGAAGCTGGCATGGTTCTATCTGTCCACATTTGCCTGCATAGGAAACCACAAATACTGGTTAAAAAAAAAAAGGAAAAAGGCCACCAACAACCCGTGTGGCCCTGGGTGAGTTTCCACTGTCACTGGCAATGGCTGTATTTCCTGTGTCTCTACCATCTGACAGGGAAAGCTCTTTACAATTCATTTAGCCTCAAAAATAATCCTGTTATATTAGTTCCAATTTGTAGATGAGGAAACTAAGGTTCAAACATAGTAAGTAGCTTTCTTGGGTCACACATAGTCAGAAAATAGTAGAGCTGGGTTTGGAACCTAGGCTTTTCTGATTCTAGAAATCATTTTCTTTCCATTCAGCTCTGGTCCCTTTTATGAGCTTCCATAAGTCTCAACATTTGTGTTACGAAATGGGATTAATTACACATGAATTACCTCAGATATTTCCATTTCCTCAGTCTTTGTTGTAGGGAATGAATGAAAATGAGTATTTTCCAGGTACTGCTGATGTGTTATAAACCACCCCAAAACTTGATGGCATAAACAATCGTTTTCTTAGGCTCATGGAATCTGTGGGTCAGGAATTCCGGCAGGGCACAGTGGGAATGGCTTGATTCTGTTTCTTGATGGGAAGATTCAAACAGCTGAAGGGGACTCAGCAGCTAGGAAATGAAATTATCTGGAGGTTCTGGGATGACTCAAATGTTGGACTCACCTGAGGCAGGCAATGCACCTGCATGGAGCCCTTCCACAGGCTTCAGATCCTCACAGCATGGCTGTCTCAGGGGGGTTGGACATCAAGGCTCCCGGCTCCCAAAATGAGCATCCCATGTACAGGGCAGAGGCTGCATCACCTTTATGATCTAGGCTGGGAAGTCACATAGCACGACTTCTGCTGAATTGTACGAGTAGAGGCAGTCACAAGACTGCTCAGATTCCAGGAGAAAAGAGAGAGAGAGAGAGAGAGAGAGAGAGAGAGAGAGAGGGAGAGAGAGAGAGAGAGAGAGAGAGAGAGAGACCCCATCCCTCAATGGGAGAAGTGTCACTCAGTTTTATGGCTTTTTTTTTTAATGCCACCACAGGAACAGTTTCTTGCTATAATCAATGACATCTTTGTTTTCGGTTAGGTCACTCTGCCTTACCAAGCATAGAACACTCATGTCTAAACAATGTTGAACATGAACCTGATTTGATGGGGAACAAGCTTCCTTGCTGTTTCCTGAAGAGAAATGTCTGAACTTTAAAAAGCTGCTTGGCAGCAGCAGCGTCTGCAGAGCACCACAACATCTGAGAGCAATGCTGAAAATTCTGTAACCTGTCCAGTCGCTGGTGGGACGAGAAGACCCGGCTTTGCCTGCCCAGGTGGGGGAGGGGAACAGTAAATGACTCCAAGTGCTTTACGAATCAGCTTTTCAACCTCTCTTTTAAAGATAAATACTTTAGTTGAATTAATTTGGGTCATGTAAAAAACCTCAGTTTAATTTTCTTTTTGAAAGTAAGTTTCCATAAGCTGGTGTGATTTATTTATTTTCTTCATTTAGCCAGTTTAAATTATTCAGGGACTGTGTTTTAGTGCTTAATTGGGCAAGTCATTAATGACCCTGGTGAAAATGAGACGGAATGGCTGTGTTTACATCATGCCTGTTTCTGTTAGATTATTTTTTTTTTCTTTTTAGCAGGAGAGTTATTTATTTGAAACTATTGACCCAAATACATTATCTGAGATTTATTTCTGCATCACCAGGTGGGGCCCTGGGCTTGGGGCTTAAAGAGGCCAAGGCCTTACATCATCCTGTTTATCATTTATTTGAGCAAGGGCTTTAAAGCAGCGGTTCTCAACCTGTGGGTCGCGACCCCTTTGGTGGTCGAACGACCCTTTCACAGGGGCCGCCTAAGACCATCCTGCATATCAGATATTTACATTACGATTCATAACAGTATCAACATTACAGTTATGAAGTAGCAACGAAAATAATTTTATGGTTGGGTCACAACATGAGGAACTGTATTTAAAGGGCCAGAAGTTTGAGAACCACTGCTTTAAAGAAACATGTCCCAGTGGTGAATCAAGAATAAAGGGGCAGACTCAACAAATTCAGAAGTTTGTATCACTTTGGTGACAATTGGTTATTCAAATGGTCATTATTCAGAGGTGATAATGGATGGAGATTAAAAAAATCTAACCTCCCCCGCCCAGGATACCATCTCTGATTTGAAACTATTTTTTTTGTTGTTTACTTACCTTGCATGTTAAACCATGATGTGTGGGAGAAATACGAAATTTGGAATTAGGCAGCTGTGAATTTATATTCTGCACATTTTATGTGGATGCAGATAAATTTCTCAAACTTTGTGAGCCAGCAATTTGGTTATAATAAAATAGGGACAATAACACGTAAGGGTTAAATGAAGTACGGAACATAAAACCTGGTTGCAGAGCCTGGCACGGAGTGAAAGGGGACGCATTAGCTGTTGGGTTGTTTTATTCACTTTTCGCAACTTCAATAGTCCAGCAGAAGCAGAAGACACAGCAGTGCTCCATACAGATGACGTGGTCTTGAAGCTCTTGTGGGCTGAGTATTTCCAAGGAGTGAACTTACTCACCTTCATCCCTTCTAAGCCAGGTTGTTAGTGCCTTTCTCCCAAACAAAACAAATCAGGGTTATGACTGGCATTTCGGAGACTTGGGACATAAGGGTAACAGGGAGACCGTTTTACAGTTATTGGACATTGGCTATGTGCCAGACAACATACTGAGTTTTCATATACGTTCTCTCATTTACTTCTTACAATGGCCTTAGGAGAAGATGTGATACTCCTTAATCAACTACCCTAAACTATTAGTGGTTTAGTGGGCAGCTCTGATGTGAGCCAGGCTGGGCTGATCTTGGCTGGTTTTGCTCAGGTGTCTGTGGTCAACTGATGGGGCAACTGGTATAGACCAGACTAGGATGGCCTTGGCTGGCTGAGACAGCTCAGTTCCACCCAATGTGGTCTCTCATCTTCTTACAGGTTATCACCTTCTTACAGGTTATCTTATAGGTTATATAGGCTTGTTCTCATGGTGGTGGCAGGGGTCCAAAAAAGGAAGGGGAAACATGCATGTCACTGTCATGTGGCCAAGCTCTGAGTTAGGGTGGGAGAGCACATTCAGAGGAATGGATTCAGGAAGGCATGAACAAATGGGGGCCATTAGTATACTTGTTCTTCCGCAACAGGTAGCATTATTACCCCCATTATAGAGGAGGAGATGGACGCTAGCAATGCTGTGCCTCTAGTCTTGGGCATTGGCCGAGCGGCTCCCTAGTGTCTTGTTCTGCTGTGTACTTTCTTAGTGATCTACTACATGAGTTGGGAATGTTTTCCAATAAGCTATATTTCTCCCTCTCTCCCATTATTTGGTGTTCATTTGAAATTTCATGTAAGATTTTTAGGACTAACCAATTAGTCCTAATGAAACCCAGTAGAATGGCATGGAGGCACAGTGCAGGTAAGATGGTAAGGTAAGTCTACTTATTAGAGAAAATGAAGGGGAGGCAGATATGTAATTGGATGGAGCATAAATTGAAGAATATGATACAAATGTATACTTCTATTTGTCGGTTTCCCTGATTGTGCCGCGTCTGCTCCCCCTTCTCCAGGCCATCTTCTCTGAATCCCGACACCCAGTCTGAAAAAGGCAAGACCCTAGCATTGGCTTGGGGCATTTATTAGCTCTTTGACCTTGGGTAAGGAAGTCACCTAACTACTCCGAGCCTCCATTTCCTCCTGTGTGCAATGAAAATAAAGCACAGATGTTCGTTGCGTGGGTTAAAGGAGACCTGCAGGGGAAGCACCCTGCCGGATAGAAGCCTCCATGATTCATGGCTGCCTCTCCCCCCCACTCCCCCAAGCTTTTCTTGGTACCTGGAAATGCAACAGCTTGGCCTGCAGAACTGAGGGGTCTCCTGGTGAGCTGCCCGGGTGGTGCAGAGAGGTTGAGCAGCAGGAGGGCTGTTAATGGATTTTATGGCTTTGTTGAGCACCCCAAACTACAGTTATTAATTATAGAACGATGTTTAGACACTGTTGTGATATATACATTTTGTTAATTGATGGGGATAAGCTCATATCTAGCAATATAAAGAATATTCAGGCCCATAACACTTACAAAGCATGGTAATTACCGTTTACCTCCCTCTCTTGCTTCTCAGGCAGGAACAAAGGCGTTGAGCAGAGGACAGACAGCTCTCCTTGGTCTGGCTCTCTACTGTCTAATCTGGCAGGGTGATGGTAAATGTGTTGCATTAATGAATAAGTAACTATCTTTTTGTTTGTCTCTCTACTTCTCTATCTTATTTCTTATTTGTTCTTTATACTAGTAAGCCCTGAACTGTGTATGATATAGGCACTACCTATATGCAAATATGGTCAAGGACTTATTCTGAGCTATTAGTTAATGTTCATTGAGAACCTTTATGAACCTGGCACGGGCTAAGAGGCGCTGGATCCCTGCGCACAGAGAACTGACATTACTCAGCCACATAAGGTGTTTGTTACAATGCATGTCAGGTGGCCGGGTCTTAAGATGTGTAGAGTGACAACATCAAGGTGGTAACTTCTGGCCTGGGCACCATACTGCCGAGAGTTTGTGTGTGCTCCCACCGAACCGTCAGCAGGCCCCAGCACCCCAAGTGTGCCTTTTCTGATGTGTATCAGCGTCTGAGAGCCATGGCAGCCCCCGGCCCGTTGCCCTTTGGGTCTGCGGGGGATTTACCCCGGCCCCGACAGCTCGGTCCCTTTACTCCCCGCTTTTCAAGCTCTCGCGGTGGGGCCTGGCGCCCTCCCCAGACCAGACGGCAGAGAGCTTCCAGAGACCCCCCCAAGGGCCAGACCCCGCAGCGACGCTCCGCCCACCCCCTCCCGCGCGGACGTCAGCTCCAAGGGTGTGGCGGGGGCAGGTCCCCAGGCGCCCCGCGGACCGGGATCAGGCCGCAGGTGACCACTTTCCGAGGGGCCACGCCATCCCCGGAGGCAGCTGTTTGCAGAGCCGGAGCTGGCGCGCGGGGCGGAGGGCTCCCCGCAGCCGCCCGCCAGGGCTCCGGGACCGATCGCGAGGAGGGTGGATGAAAGTTGGGTTCGGGTCCGCTGAGCTGGGAGCGCGGAAACCGGGACTGCTGTCCGCAGCTTTTTGATTATGCAGGAGCCATCTTCCTCCTTTTT
>NW_005871056.1:10078988-10106053 GCF_000147115.1 Myotis lucifugus
AAGGCGGCAGACAGCTCTGGGCGGCGGCGAGGATGCTGACGGGGAGGCTGTGCTGGGTGCCGCTCCTGCTGGCGCTGGGCGTGGGGAGCGACGGCGGCAGCGGTGGCGGCGGCAGCCGGCGGCGCCGCCTCCTCGCGGCTAAAGGTGGGTGCTGGGGAAGTTTCCTTCTCTCCGAGGAGGGAGACGGGGCGGGCTTGCGGGTGCCAGCGGCGGGGACCCGGCTCACGCTACATTTGCTCACCCTCCCTGGCCGCAGCTCCCCGGGCTTCGGTGCGGCCGGGATCCCCGAAGTGAGCGCCCTGCGCCGGGGACCAGAGAGGTTCCACCTGCAGACGCCGGCCCAACTTCTGGGCGGGGTCCAGGCGGGCCGAGGAGGAGCGAGCTTTGGGGAGTCTGGACAACTTTGGGGGCTGTCTGGCTGGGGCGGGGGCCGCAGCGAGTCGCGGGCGCCGGCTCGGAACGGAGGAGCGGGGCGCTGGCGCGGGGAGGAGAGGCAGTTGTCTGCTCTGCCCGGAGGGAGGGATCAGCGGCGGTGCCTGCAAAGGAGGGAGCGGAGCTCGGCCCCCAGCTCGGGGATGGGGTGGAAACTTGTGGGCCCCAGGGGAAAGCCCCCTGGCTGGCCTCAGTTTCCCCGGGGCGGGTCTGCCTCCCCTGGGAACACGCGCCCCCCGGGTGGGCCGTGAAGTCGGGTAGAAGTGCGGCAGGTGACGCTCTCCACTGTCTCTTCACTTCGCTCTGGCGCAGGTGGCGGAGGAGCCCGCCCGGTTAAGTAGGAGCTCTTGACCTCCCTACGCCTCCCGCCCCGAAAAAGCCGGATCTCGGCGGAGGCCTGGCGCTGCCTGGAGGCTAGGCTGGCGAGCGGCGGAGTTTGACCGCTGCCTGGAGAGCCGAGCCCGGGGAAGCGCTGGGGTGGGGGCGCCTGGAGGGCGGAGCTGAAAAGAAGGTCACGTGCTTCAAGGACCTTTGGGAGAGAGTGTAGGGAGGAGTAGACGGGGCAGGGGGGTAGGAGGGAGGCAGGGGGCGGTGGGCGCTGGGCGCTGGGGAGGCAATACAGATCTGGGCTGGAGCGCCCGGTTTAGTGAGAACTTGTTGATTCTCTGCGCTGGCGTGCGTTTGGTTTGAGGGCTGTGGCCAAATCTGCCAGGTAACATGGTCGCGGGAATCTTGGCTGACCATCATCAGAGGTTGAAAGGGTTTTCATCTGTAGGTAAAGAGGCTCCCTATTAGAGGCAACTTGATTTGCAAACTGGCTTTGAGCCATAGCTTACCAGTCAGGGAGGGAATGTGTACCAGGTTTAATTACTTTTTGGAAGAGGAGGAGAGAGAGAGGCCGACCATTAACCTCCTCTGGGCCTGGGTAATGCTGGTCTTGCAACTTGAGAGTGATAAATGTGAGACTAGGAGAGTTGTTGTTTATCCTATAATCGTTTACTTCTTTTGGTAACATGATTTCAAAACTATTTTATAAGCAGGCATCCTATTTCTTTTCATCAAATTCCCCCACCCCCCTCTACTGGAGGGGCCATTTCATTTTTGGGAAAACAGAAAAATTCATTATGAAAATGAGTTGCTGATAGGAAGGGGTCGTTCCAAGAGACTGTTGCTTTGGTGAAACAAATATAAACCAATGAACTTCAAACCTCTTCCCCAATATAGACACTTGGCTAAATAGGCAAATGATTATTTTTGGAGATTTTCCATCACTTTGTAGTAGAGGGAATGGTGTGTTTATAAGCAAATGTCTGCAAACAGGGGAGTTCACAGCAAGTGAAGAAATGGGAAACACTTGTGTGGGAAGAAGACCTGGTGTGCCCATCATTGTGGAGGTCTCAGGTCAGCATGGAAAGCTTTGTAGAGAAAAGAAAGATTAAAAAGAAAAAAAATCCAGGCTAATGTGATTTCACGTTTACCTGAACAATTATGTTCATTTTAACTAACACTTTTCATATCCCCCACTTAGAATATGTATGTTCATTTCATGGTGAAACAAGCCATTTGCCTTTCCAGTGTAAAAAGTTGATTGGTTCTGCAGAGTGAGGTTGCTGTCGAATACTCCATTCTTCTTTCTTTCCCCTCCCAACCACTAGGGGGCTGCAAAGAGCGCCGCATAAAAACAGACAAATGTATAATATTTGATCAAAACAGAAGCGTTTATTATGACACTTTAGTTGATATTTATAGAGCTGACTTTTCTTATTACAGTGTATTTAAATCTTACATTTCCAAATCTCTCATGATATGTGAAGAACATTTGAGAAAATAAAGGTAAGGTTCATGTATAATGCACCCTGCTGCTGACTTTGCCATTGCTAAGGTTTATGTCATTACTATTTCCATCACTGAAAAAGAGGAGTCAGGAAGCCTTGTGAAGAAGAGTGAACAAAAAATGGCTTTCCTCTTCCATACAATTCTGTTTTCACGTGCAGGAGAAAATGGGGAGTGTGGCCGTGTCAAGCTGCCTGGCAGGGTTGAGTGCACCCTCTGGACAACTGTCTGGAGGCACATCCTCTGGGCTTTGGGCTCACCCGCGATGGCCGTGGAGCACAGCTTGTTCTGCCTTTGTGTTCCTGGCTTCTTGCTGTAGGGAGCTGAGTAGCTAATCTCAGCAACTGTTTAGGCTTTTCACAGAATTACTGCACTTTCAGTGTAAACATATTCCCGATTTTGGAAACACCACATTGGCCCAGCATTTATTATAACCCCTTCCCTCTACTCTCCCGTATATTGGCTATTCAGAAAGGACAAACACTTCTTGAGAAGATGAGTTCCCACACGCATGTTTTATAAACAAAGCCTGGGAAGTGTTGTGGACCCAAAGAGTCTCTGGAGGCAGAGGAGACATGTCTTAGCCCAAGGAAAGACAATGCAATTGAGACAGATTTCTTAAGGTTTATGCTAGATTCAGTGATGTATCGGTGGTCTCAAGTTTCAAGGACCTGGTACACAGTTTCTTTCCCATTCTCAACAGGTCGTTGAGGACAGTAACGCAGTATATACCATCAGTTGTTGAAGTGCCCACCGGTGTGCCCGGAGCCAGGCCCAGTGCTCAGGAGGATTCTTAGGACATATCAGAAGACCATCCCCCACACCCATCTCATTCCTACTTTTTTGAGAACTTTGATCTAGTTCAGGGGTGGGCAAACTTTTTGACTCGAGGGCCACAATGGGTTCTTAAACTGGACCGGAGGGCCGGAACAAAAGCATGGATGGAGTGTTTGTGTGAACTAATATAAATTCAAAGTAAACATCATTACATAAAAGGGTACGGTCTTTTTTTTTTTTTTAGTTTTATTCATTTCAAACGGGCCGGATCCGGCCTGCGGGCTGTAGTTTGCCCACGGCTGATTGGAGAGATAAGATTTTTATGTGGAAATTTTAAGAGAATGACAGTAGACAGAATTTTTCCAAAGTGTAGTACTATATGGCGGGGGCAGACAAGGGAAGTGGAGGTAGGAAGAGGGCATGTGTTTGGTAATGAGGAGGGAGGTAGGAAGAAGACAGAGCAGAATTATAATAGTAGTGGTATAATTGTAGTAATTGCAGTTTAAGGAGCCCCTCCTTACTATGTAACAGGCACTATGCTAATCCCTTTACCTGGGCTGTCTCTAATTGTTAACACCCATGCAGGACTGGTGTCAGTCCATTTCACAGATGAAGAGCTAAGTCTGAGACAGGGTAAATGCCTTGCCAAGACCGCCAGTGGAGGGCATGGCTCCGGGGTGAGAATAAGGGTCACCTGCTCAGTGCCCCTGGCTGTCATCAGATATTCTCCCCTTTGGTTTTAAAAGCAGGTCTAGCAGCCACATGGAAGCGGAGCTGATTGTATATCTGAGTTCCCCATGAGCCCCGTGGCCCTGCCCACAGCAGTAGGAGAGTCCAGGGATGTTGTTCAAAGCCTGCTGGTGAGGTGAGGAAAGTGGGCCTTGCGTTCATGAATGGAAACCAGTGTTTTTGCTTTGAGCAGCAGCCTCATCCTCCCTCCCACAGATTCAAAAACCATTCTTGCATATTCCAAATGGCACATTGCAGTACTTCCCGCAGTGGGGAAGGTGGTATGGAATTTTTATGGTGAATTGTTCTAAATCATCTCTGGGCAAGTAGCATGTGTCTCACAGGTGCATGACAGTTATTTCTCACAAATGACCAGAAGCCCTCAGCAAGGCATCAGAGGGTGCACTCTGACTTGCTGTCTCCTGAGTGGTTCCTGGACCACCAGGATGTGCTCATTCCTGGCCTGGATCCTCTGGACTATGTCTTTCTCAGCCCAATTCTTTCTGTTACTCAAGACACGGCCAGGCTTAGACATGGTCTCCCTAGGAACCTTCCCAGATGGTCCACCAGGCTGGTCACCCCCAGAAGACCATGGCTCTCCCCCTGGTGTGCCTGGGTGCCTTGTCTGACTCCAGCACTGCTCGTTGAGGCCTGATGACCGGAATCTGAATCCTGACTCCCCCTGCATCTTTAGGGCCACCCTGCTGCCTGAGCAGTGAGGAGTGGTTGCCACGCTATCGTTTCTTGACATAGACATTTTGGGCGTTTTCTCCTGTCCTACATGAAGTAAAATATGGGCTTAGTAGCCAGAGAAATCTGGGTTCCAGTCCTGGCCCTGTTGCTTCTTAGCTAGATAATCTTGGGCACATTAGTTAACCCCTTTGAGCCTATTTCCTCATCTATAAAATGGGATGCAAAGATCTACCTTGCAAAATGGTCATCAGGATGTGCTTAGAAACCACTTAGCCCAGTTCATGGCATGTAAACAGCACTGAACACAAGTGGCTGTAATTATTGATTGCTGAAAGACTGTGCTCTAGTGTCTGAGATTTGGTGAAATTCCCCCTTTCTGACCTCTTGGCAATTCAGTAGCTTTGTTCATTTCTTCTCTCAGTTCAAACTCTGTTCTCTCTGTTTGTTTGCTTCTTTTTCTCTCTCTTTCTCTGTCTCTCTGTGTGTGCATGTGCATAGGTGTGGAAATATCATATAGAAATGTAAATATACGTCCATACACACATCCACATTTGGCTTGACTTGAACCTCTTTCACTAGTGTATGTATGCCTTGCAGACCAGGGCCAATTCTCAAAAGCCATTGTACTTAATGCAGGCCCAGCTCAGAGTAAGGACTCAGAAATGTGTGCATTATGTAAATAAATAAACATGTCTCCATGGGCCAGTACTGGAGGTGTGGGGTTCGAGTCTCTGGGGGAAGACCTGTGATATGATTTTGGTCATAGGAAGAGGTCCGCTGCCCAGTTAGCATTCCTCTCGGAGTTGCTGTTCAAGGAAGCAGAGAAGCATTCTTTTCTTGTTTAAGACAACCTCTGTGATGATACCTGTTTACCTGGAAGGGGGTATGTAACCAGATGACAGCCTGAAACAGTATTGTTTTTATTATGTGTTACCTAGCCCACCACTAATTGGACCCTGTGGGACATGGTTCCATTGCAGTGGTAGGTTTGAGGATGGACCACGAGAGGACTGAACTAGGGAAAGAGAGCTGAGCTGAAGACATAGGACAGAGGGTCACTGTCTTCCTCAGCTGGGGCTGCTGTAACAAAAATGCCACAGACTGGGTGGCTTATAAATAGCAGACATTTATTTCTGTAGTTCTGAAGGCTGGAAGTCCAAGATCAGGGTGCCAGCATGGTCAGGTTCTGGTGAGAGCGCTCTTCCAGGTTGCAGACTGCCAATTTCTCAATGTATCCCCACCTGTGGAATGCAGAGACAGGAAGTGAGCTTTCTGAGGAGACTCCTGCAAGGGCACTAATCCCATTCGTGAGCGCTCCATCCTCATGACCTCATCTAATCCTAATTATCTCCTAAAGTCCTGGCTCCAAATAACATCAATTTGGGGGACACAAACATTCATCCATAACAGTCATGCCGTGAACTTTGGGGGAGCAACTGGCAGAAGGCAGGAGAGGGTGCTGTCCATAGGAGGATGCCTGGGGTGAGAGTCAGGCCAATCCCAACATGCACTGGGCTCTGTTCTTTAGCCTTATCAGTCAATAGCTACTTCAGTATCCTGTTATTCTCTGTGAGGGGAACGAGATACCAAGAATTCCAGATATCACAGTCTGTCTAGGGCAAACATTGCACATAACACCAATTATTGGAGAATTTGATAACATGGGACATGGGAAAAGGGTAGACTGTGCATTACAGCCACTCAATCAGGTGTGTGCTCTTATTATCCCCATATTACAGGTGAGGAAACCGAGACCAGGGAGGTGAAGCTCCTTACCCAGTTCACCCAGTAGAAAAACAGAGCTGGCTTTTGAATCCACCGAGGCTAGTTTCAGAGTCTGCCCTCTTATTCATTGTGCCAGTCATTCTCAACCCTGGATGCCCAGCAGAACCAGTTGAGAGAGTTTTAAAATAACACTGATGCTGCGAACCCACCCCCTAAGATACAGATGTAATTGCTCTAGGTTAGGGCCTGGGATTTTGTTCAAAGCTTTCAGGTGCTTCTGATGCCCAGTCAAGGTTGGAAAGTGCTTCCCCTGACTGCTAACAGTGCCCCAGGGAATACTTTATATCTTTGCATGCTGTAAGGCTATTCCCAGGTGGGGGCCTCCTTCCTCTATATTTCACCACCTCCAGTTTTCCCCATCACAGTGCCCATAGCCTTCCTATCTCCCCAGGCAGACCATGAGCCCCTTGTGGGGAAAGTATCCTGTCACCTCTGTGTGACCAGTTCCTGGCAGTGTCCAGGCAGGGTCCATAGTGGGTGCTGAGTATTGAGTGTCTGTATGCCAGTGTGATGCCACCCACACAGCTGTGAGTCCCTTAGGACTCTGCACATGCACAGTTCTCCTGGTCAGTGCCACTTTCTGCCTTTGGTCACTGGTAGGGAGCTACTCATCAGGCCTCTCCCCTTTAGTTATCAGCTTGTCCTTCCAAACCAGTTACAGCATTCACTTAGCAAAGGTCAGAGGACATGAACCACACCACTATGTGCAAGGGAGTCAGGTCCAGCAGGTGCCATTGGAATTCTCACTGAGAAAGGCTGTAATGCCACTCTCATTGCTTCTAAAATGCTTCATTGGCTGAAATTTGATATACATTTTGCCAATTAAAAAACATCACTTTTATGACTTCTTTGCATTTCTATGATGTATGTTGTATTATATAGTTAAACAAATAGATAGTCTTCAAACAAGTCTGACAAGAAACTCACTGTGGAGAATAAACAAAGGCATGGTCTCCAGGTCATGTGACCTGATCAGGGTGAGGCTTGGGGCAGACTATTCAGCCCTCTGGGGCCTGCTTTTGCGTGTGCAGAAAGGATAAAACAGCACTTCCCTTCTCTACTCAAGAAAGTTCTCTACCCACATGGATACTGGATGCCCTTTGAAAGGATAAAGTGCCTGAGAAAATTAGGTGATGAGATTTAAGAAATTTGTGTTGAAACTTTAGGACTCAAGCCCCCCAGATGAAACTCTGCAATCTTTCCGTCTTTATACTGTCTTAGCAATGTAGTTAATTATGTTTTCAGGAGAAGTTTGAATTTAGCATTAATTTTCTTCCCGGTTCTGTGATGCAGAGCCTGCATATGTCACACAGCTGGTGGTCACCATGGTTACACAACGAATGCAGCAGTTGCAGGCCCATAGATTTTCAGGGAAGAACCACTCAAAACTGTTAATATTATGCCATGTGTATGTGTCATTTTCCAATTTGCATGGATAACTGCATTGCAGCAAATTAATTAAAACATATGTTAATCTAAGGCATGTCTCCTCGTAATTAATGAAATATAACCATTATACGGGTATTTGATTTATTATTTTAATTTATAAAATGCTAAATTCTCTTATAAAGTTACATATAGTAATAGGAGAAGCTGACCCATATATAGCATTAGGAAAAATAATCACATTTCTATAAATTAATCACTCTCTAAAAGGATATAGTTCATTAACACCATGAACTGAAAGTGTTAGATGTAAATTAGATTAACCTTTTTAGTGACACTTCCATTTATATTGCATATTCTCCTCAAACTCAAAGCACTTTACATATATTAATTCAATTAACCCTCCACAGACCCTTGTTAAGTAAGTACATATATCAAAGTTGGAAGGGAGGAGAAATGAAACCCTTCAGAAATATTGAGGTCCCAGTCTTCGGATGTGTTATTTATGATTTCCTCTGCAGCAGCACAGTTTATCCTGGACTGTGTAGCTTGAGAATACGTATTCAGGCTTCCTCTCTATTGCTGCCAAGAAACACTTAGCATGTACACTCCATACCTGAAGCCAGAGATGCTCTTCCTGATTCTCAAGCCAAATGCTCTAAGGAAACTTCTGCCTTGTTTCATAAACTACACCCCAGCAACCCCGTGGACACGTTTGGCTGTGGGCAGGGCGTCTCCAAGTGCGTGTGGGTGCCCCACTCTGGCATCTGGAGGGTCATCTTCTCCTGGGCCAGCTGCCACTCCCCCTTTAATCTCCTTCCCTTGACCATGAGGACACTGTGAACAAGGCCTTGAGATGCGAACGGGAGAAGAACAAGGAGCAACAGGGAGATGAAAATGGCTCCTAACTTCTTCATCTGGCCTGCCTCGGTGGGGTGCAGACTGGTCCCTTTACCAGCTGGGGTAGAGAGTGAGGGCCGGAGAGAGGAAGGATTCTCTGTCTAGCTAAAAGTCTGTTTCTTGGGAAAGTTTTTTGAGCTGGGTCTTCTGCTGTAGCTTTCACCAGGGATGCCCATTCCTGTGGCAGCCATGCCTATTTGCAGGGTTTAGTATCATGGCCGCAGTGCTCCTGGAGGTATGTGCGTAGGGGAGAGAAAGGGGATTGGGATGGAGGAGGGCTGGCATTGGCTTAGTTTGATTGGATGTGTATTTGGTGGTTGAAGGTTCTGAATGTTTATTTTTCCAACTCTTTCTGTTCCTTTAAGTTCTGTTACCCACAAGTGCTCTCCTTGTTTATTCTACAAACAAGTCCCCATGAGATACAGTGCAGCTAGTGGTTTTAAACCTATCAAGGGAAATGCTAACCCAAAGGAGTGGATAACAAATGGTTAGGCATTGCATAGAGTGTAGGAGAACAATTTTGGAGTGTGGCGGAGTCTTCTCCTTGCCTCTGGAATTAGAAAACCACTTAATGTGGTCTTCTAAGCAAGCGTGCAAGGATAGTTTAAGCCCGTCCAGTCCTAGAATCTCAGTTCATTATGCTCTGCTTGGCATGCATCTCTGCTGCAGATTGCCCCGTTTTCTTCTATCCAGACCCTGCCTGGGAAGGATTAAGAATCGGCATAGAGCCAAGAACTAAAAGATAAGCCATCACTTAGGAAATTCACAGAAGTACTGGGGAATGAAAGTATTCAGTTTGTAGTTCATGGTATTTTAAGAGCTTCCCTCCCTCCCTCCTTCCTTCCCCTTCTCCTTTCCTTCCACCCTCCCCTTCTCCCTCCCTCTCTCCTTTTCTTCCTTTTTTTTTTGTTGGTGGTGTTTTTGTTTGTTTGTGGGAGGGTAGATGGTCATTTGGAGTAGGAAAGGAGGCTGGACGTCATTAATAATCAAAGCTGAGATAATTTCACATTCAAGACATAGATTTTACCTTCCCAGCTTTCCTTTTGTTGTCACTTTTCTCCCAAAGGAAAATTAATTATTTCAACTTTATTGCACCATCATCAGAAATATCAAGATAGTTGTATCTTGTTTGGTTATTAATTTTAAAATGATATTTAAGACTTTTTAGTGATTTATTCTTCTTTTAATTAGATGTCATGAATAAAGCATTTTTATGGCACTAGCATCATTTTTCTCTTTGAACATGCCTCTTCTCTACCCTACGCTTCCAGCAGTTTTAATTCCAGCTCTGCTACTGAGAGGAACTCGAGTCAGAGACCAGCCAACCATCTTTGCTTGAAGCTGTAGCTTTTCCTGGAGTTTTGCTTTCAGACATGTCCCACTACCAATTTGTCTCAGAGCCCAAGGGGCAGGGTAGGGGGGCAGGGTAGGGCTGACAGAACTGTTGCCTCAACCTTCAGCACCCCTCTTGTCCTACCATTCCTTCATCCTTTGGCATCTCTCCCTGCCCTCTCCCCCTTAGGCTCTCTTTCTTCAACACTTTGGTGGCACCAAGGACTGCTCTAAAGCCACTCCTTATAAATACTATCAATACTGATGAAAATCATCATCATCCTGGTCTTATAATTTGTTTTCTCTATCCAGTGGAAAATGTGAATAAAACTATCTTTAGAAAACTTCACTACTTCTGTTGATAGACCAAGTCACCTGGTTCACACCATGGGCTCCTGAGTAGGATATCTGGAGCTGCCATGGCCCCTGCCCCAGTCTGCATGACTCAGGTGCCCTAAAGCTCTTCTGACACCATCTTATCAGAGAGGATGCACTTTCTTGTAAACTAAGATCACGGGAAATAACGCATGATCTCATTTGGTGACATTTTCATTTAGAAAAGGAAGGAAACTGCATTTTCATTCATGCAATCGCACGTTGGTGGTGTTTTAGGCAGCATGGCAGGCTATCTGGAAGGTGCGGGGCATGTGAGGCCAATGGATTTCTATTATGGTGCTCAAACCTTATGAGAGTGATATTAGCAATTGTGCCCAAATTGTGTGGACCCTCTAGGAGTGAGTCTACGAGACACACCTTCTGTGATCTAAAAGTTGGCAGTGGCTCTTACAGATCCCTAGGAAACTGGGCTCCTGCCCATGCTACCTGCACTGATGGATCTTCAGTGTCTTCAGCCTTGAGTCCTGGCATGAGACAACCTGGTGCTTGGCATGGGCAGCTTTTGTGACTGTACACTTGGACATCCTCTCTCTCCAGGACCAAGGCAGCCTCAATATCTGGGGACTTTAAGCCCTGCCAGTCCCCAGCCAACTTTTCCCTGTGAATATCAAGGCTGGAGCTTGGACCCAACAGGGTTTTACTAAAACAGGGTGGATTTTAGTAAAGGATCATGAATCTAGACCTCTGATTTTCATCCCTATCAGAACCAATGGCCCCCTTTTACAACACACATTTTGTAGTGCCCCTGTTATTACCCTGAAATGAAATTTACTGATACTATTATTTGCTTGTATACATAATTTAACAAATCAATGTAATGCCTCAATTGAAATATAAAGGAACTAAAAGGAAAATAATGTATAATCCAATAATATGTCATGCTTAGACCTAACTATACCAGAAGAAGCAGTAAATTAGATGCTTGCTGTGAATTCCACAGCTACAAATGCAAATGGACCCAGGTGTGTAGCATTGAGAATTCAGATATCTTCAGCAGTATTGGGGTGATGTAATATTTAGAAACTAGAGGCTCGGTGCACAAAAATTTGTGCACTCTGGGTGTCCCTCAGCCTGGCCTGTGCCCTCTCGCAGTCTGGGACCCCTCGGGGAATGTCCACCTGCTGGCTTAGGCCCGCTCCCCGGGGGATCAGGCCTAAGCTGGCAGTCAGACATCCCTCTGGCAGCCCAGGAGCCCTCGGGGGATGTCCACTTTGCCAGTGAGGACCAGGCCTAAGCTGCAGTCGGACATCCTTAGCGCTACTGAGGAGGTGGGAGAGGCTCCCGCCATCACCGCTGTGCTGGCAACTGTCAGCCTGGCTTGTGGCTGAGCAGAGCTCCCCCTGTGGGAGCGCACTGACCACCAGGGGGCAGCTCCTGCATTGAGCATCTGCCCCCTGGTGGTCAGTGTATGTCATAGTGACCAGTCATTCCCAGTCGTTCTGCTGTTAGGGTCAATTTGCATATTACCCTTTTGTTTATTTATTTATTATTTTATTTATTTATTTTTTTATATTACCCTTTTATTATATGCCTGGTGCATGGGTGGGGGCTGGCTGGTTTGCCCTGAAGGGTGTCCCAGATCAGGGTGGGGGTCCCGCTGGGGTGCCTGGCCAGCCTGGGTGAGGGGCTGAGGGCCGTTTTCAGACTGGCCACACCCCGTTCAGGGTGGGGGTCCCTGCTGGAGTGCCTGGCCAGCCTGGATGAGTGGCTGATGGCTGTTTGCAGGCTGGCCACAGCCCCTTCAGGGAAGGGGTCCCTGCTGGGGTGCCTGGCCAGTCTGGGTGAGGGGCTGAGGGCTGTTTGCAGGCTGGTCAAGCCCCCCAGCAGGGACCCTCACCCCTTGAGGGTGTGGCCAGCCTGGGTGAGGGGCTGATGGCTGTTTGCAGGCTGGCCACAGCCCCCAGACACCCACGCTCCCAGTGGAGGCTGGCTGGAAGCAGGTATCTGGGATTTATTTATCTTCTATAATTGAAACTTTGTTGCCTTTAGCGGGAAGCTTGGCTTCCTCCATCGCGGGGGCAACCAAGCCTCCTGCTTGCTCCAGCTCCGTGGCTGCCGGCCGCCATCTTGGTTTGGTTAATTTGCATATAGTCTCTCTGATTGGCTGGTGGGTGTGGCTTGGGGCATAGCAAAGTTACAGTCAATTTGCATGTTTCTCTTTTATTAGATTAGATGGTGAAATACTTCTGGTGAAGTTCTGAACAAGAAAAGTATACTCTGGCTTCAATTCACAGGATGGCTCTATTCCTGGAAAACTCATGGTTTATTAAAAGCTACACAAGAATATTTAGTTGACCCAATCCAGTGCCACCCATGGATTGAGAACTGTGGGGCTCCAGATGGTGTGCTGGGGGACGCTCAGGCCAAAAGGTGCCGGGCACCAGCAACACTCACTCACTCACAAGTTCCTGGATCTAAGAGGTACCAAAGATGGACCGCCGTATGTGCTGGCAGATTGAAATTGCCTTAAAGGGTAGACAACTTCTGGAATTATAGTCTTTCTGGGACCCTTCTGGGGAAAAAGGGGAGAATACCACTAGCTGGTAGGCAGCTAGAAAAGGTTGTCCTATGTCATAAGAAGAAGGCCTTCCCAGTGGGGCATGTTGGAAGACCACACAGAGTCCATAAACCATATGCTGGAACATCATTCACCAGCAGAAGGAAGGGCTGGTACATCTCTTAGTCTTTCCCCTTTCCTCAGGCAGAAGAGCAGGGTGGAGGGAGGGGCAGAGGGCAGAACACTCCGGCCCCTCTGGCCTGAGACTGTGGAATGCCCACCTTTGCAGGGGAGCGGGGAGAGTAGAAGAGCTTTGGATCCAGTAGGAGATCGAAGTTTAGAAATGAACTGGATTGAGTCTTAGTCATAGAAAGGAAATGAAAAGCTATGTAATTGGACTGGAGTATCCTTAAGGCACTTGCCACCCAGTGGTAAAGAGGAGCTTGACATAGCACGTTCGGGGGCAAAAAAATAACATCATTTCATGTTTATAACCCGATGGATTAAACTCCAGCACTCTGCCTAGAGTGTTTATTATGGTCAATACTGATATTTCAGAGATAAAACACTGTTCTCTTGGATGGAAAATTCTGGGATGCGGATTTTTATTTTGTTTTGTTTTTAATCCCTAGATGTCTGTTATTTCCCCTGCTTCCTTTACATGAGCTTGTGGTGGTACTAGGAGAGAGGCTGAATTGCCAAAAAGGGTTTCAGTAACTTTGAGCTGAAAATGCACTTTAATATTTCGATTTAATGGGAAATGGTACATCCCCTTAATAAGTAGTTCAGTGACATTTGGCAGTTCTGTAATATTTGACTTGGGGTTGAGTTTATAAAAATTTCAGTCGAACGGTAACTTCAGGGCACTAAGGGATGTATGTATTTCTGAAATGGGAAGACCGAGTTGACATTCTGATTCTAAAATCAACATCATCTCTGATGCGTCACCATATTTTCAATTATAATGGATGATGGGCTGAGAATTTAAAATCAGCTTCCCTGCAAACGCCACACAGACCCAGTTTGTGTGGGATAAAGAGAGGAGCCTGGTGGGAGGGGGTTCTTGGGCCCACTCTTCCAGCTCAAAGGATGAAAATGCTCCCTTCTCTGAGGCTGCTTCTCCGCCCCTCCCCCACGCTGCCCCCGCGCCCCAGGGGTTCCTTGGGGATTTTTTAGAAAGTGGAATCTTTTCTAACTTTGTGGGGAATTTATATCCTGGTTCACCTGAAATGCTTCAACTTGGGAAAGGTCAAACCATGGCAGTAAAAGCCTGAAGTTGTATGAAATACCTCGGACAGCCAGACAAAAGTATTTCTAACAGAGAATTTGGGGCGTAAAACAGATGGGTAGGGTCATGGGGCTCTATGATCTCTTTGGCATTTCAGGATAAATTCAGATTTTCTCCACCTGTTTGTTTCGCTTTTCAGCCTTATCTCACTCTCCAAGTAAAAAATGCCTTAAATTGATTATACCAAGTTCTCAATAAGGCGCTCTTGGGCAGCAATTATGGTCAGGGATTATGCTCAGGCAGGCCTAGGATGCACTGTTTTTGTGGAGTACTGTTTTTTTTGTTTGTTTTTTTTTGGTGTGTGTGTGTGTTTTGCCAGGAGTCCCAGGAGCAGACCTCCTTGTATCAGACGGTGGTCACGACAAAACCAGGTCTGTCGGGGCCTATTCTGCCCATAGCCAGCCCAGGATGGGGAAGGGCCAGTCACCTTCCCCACCTCACTCAGCTGGGCATGGAGCAGCTATCAAGTTAGGTGGAATTTGCTACCAGTGGCTTAGACATAGGGGCCTCCTCCCTAGAGGGGATGTGAACTCCACTCTGGACCTTACAGCAGGTCTTGATCCCGTCATCTGACTCAACAAGATGCTGGTTGGATAAAGATGAGACATAGCCAGCCCTAGTGTGTGGGGAGGGTGATTGTGTACTCATAGAGCAGTGATGGCGAACCTATGACACGCGTGTCAGAGGTGACACGCGCACTCATTTTTTTGGTTGATTTTTCTTTGTTAAATGGCATTTAAATATATAAAATAAATATCAAAAATATAAGTCTTTGTTTTGCTATGGTTGCAAATACCAAAAAATTTCTATATGTGACACGGCACCAGAGTTAAGTTAGGGTTTTTCAAAATGCTGACACGCTGAGCTCAAAAGGTTTGCCGTCACTGCCATAGAGGGTGGTTGTAACAGATGTCATTGGTGTCCTGCTCACATATCCTCTGCTCCTGCCATTTGCATGCATTGAGGCCCAACTTCTAGCACCACCGGCCCTTTGCCTGTGAGCTTTCTGTGGCCACTAGACCTCTCTCTGCTTGACTGTGTGGCAGGTCAGAAGTCCCAGGGAATTACCCCCAGGAAAGGTCCTCAACCAATGACTCACAGCAGTTGTAGGATCAGTACCCCCATTCCTTCCTCTTCCCCCAAGTGAGAGAACATCTGCAGCCTTTCACACAGCCCCCAGGGGTCCCCAGGAGGTCTGCGCTCACTCACCCACATGGTGACTTGCTTCCACCCTTTGTTCCTGAGTCACTTCTTCTCTTCCCTGCTGGTCTTTCCTGAGATCACCTCCTAGGACCTAGGTACACTCCCTGCACGCAAATCCTTGTCTTTCTCAGGGAACCCAACCTGGGAGAGGGATGCACAGAAGATAGTTTATAACGTAAGTGCTCTCTCTGGATTCTTCTTCTATAGTAGATATTATATTTCAGGGTCTGAATGCTGGGGTTCCTTTACACATACAGTCAGACATGCTTGGCATCTGTGAGTGGACATTTGGAGGACCCTGCTCACCCCTGTCAGGTGTCTCCCTTCCCTGAACCTGGAGCACTCCCAGGCAGCACTTATTCTACTTGGCTCACACCCACTGGGGTCAGGAGGCTTCTGTGCAACAAACACACTGCAGTGTCTGCAGCTGGGGCGGGCCCTGGGCGTGGCCGTGGGGGTGACTTTTACTCTGGGCCCAGGACTCTGAAGGCTCCTTGAGGGCAGGGTGGCCCCAGCTCCTTCCCCAAGACCTGGGCTAAGGCAGGCCCCATCCTCCCGAGGTGAAAGGAGTTGAATTAGGCTGAGCGCCTGCAGCACACATCATCCACGCGTCAGGGGGAACACTTGGCGCCTCTGATCGCAGCCAGATTTCTCCAGTGTCTATTTTCAGCATGTTCCCAGAGCACCTATAAGTGAATTTGCAAAGCAGATCCCTCTGTCTGCCTCGCTTCCTTCTCTGATGTGGAACAGCCAGCAGAACTAAAAATCTATCCCTACACCCTCCTCCGCTGGCCCAAGGGTCTGAATTACTGTGGTTGTGCAGTTATTTCGGGTAAGGCACTGAAAAATCGGATTGATACAAATTCTGCCCTTTCTCTGAGAGACTTAATGCACTGAGCCATTGTCAGCTGAACAGTGTGATGTGAATTGGCCCATCAGCTTGGCTTTCATCACACAGTCCCACTCACGTGGATGGGATTTAGTATTTTTTATTTTTGACAGCCAAATGACTTTATTTCAGGGGTGAGTGTTATCAGCATATAGAATAAGGTAAATAGGCCATCTCGGACGTGGAGTACAACATCTGATTTATTTAAAATGTTCTCTTAATTCTAGGTGCCTGACTGATGTGTGGTGTATGAATCCTGATTTGATGTGTGGATTCTGATTATGCCACTTAGAAGCTATGAGATCTTGGAAAACTGCATCACTTCTCTGAGAGTCAGATATCTCATCCCTAAGATGAGTATGTTAAATCCTAGCTCAGATGCTGTTATAAAGATAAAGTAAGTCAAAGGCTTAAAATACTTGGCATACAAAAGGCCAATGTTCTGGTTATCTACCGCTGCCTAACAAATTACCCCATAACGTAGCAATGTAAAGCAGCAGCCATTTTATTATGTTCATAGATCCAGTGGCCTGGGAATTTAGGCAGGGGGGCGGGATAGCTTGTCTGTGCTCCGCGATGCCCGTGGCCTTGAATGACAGGGTTGGTTGGGATCATCTGGTGGTTTCTTCACTCACATGTCTGGTGCCTGGGCTGGGATGACTCGAGGACGGCTCAGCTGGGGCAACTGACCAGAGCTGCATGTGGCCTTCACCTGTGGTTCAGCCTCCTCCCTGCATGAAGACCTCAGGACAGTCATTCTTCTACTTGGCAGCTCAGGGTTCAGTGCACAAAGTGAGAGGGAGCTGCAAGGCCTCTGGGGACCCAGCTGGGCCCCTCTCCTAAGTCACCTAGAAGCAGGCCCTGTGTTTCTCTCACTAGAGGATGACTTTTGTGTTTTCTCCTTGATTCTATTTGTCCATGACCTTGGCCTTAGTCTGTCATGGCCCAAGAAAGGATGGGAGGCACTCACTTTCTGGGCAAGAAGTCTGGAGCACATCCATGAGGGGGGCCACATGTAGGGTGGGAACTCTGAAGGAAAGATAGGTCCCTGTTGGAGGTTAGACCCAAAGCCAGTGGGAAGAGGGGGTGACAGGGTGGAAGAACCTGGGGATAGTTACCCTCATTCTCCGACTTTACACACATCAGCTCAGCTCATCCTCACCGGGGTTCCGTGAGGTGGGTCTCCTGACTTCCCCGTTTTATAGTTGAAGAAGCTGAGTCTTTGAGAGCTCTAGTAAGTCTGTAAGGAGTGGCGTTGGGACTTGAAGCCAGATCTGACTTCAGAGCCTGTGCTCCTAATATTGTCATGGTTGGCAGCCTCTCACTTAGAGACTTCTTCCCTTCCCTTCCCTTCCCTTCCCTTCCCTTCCCTTCCCTTCCCTTCCCTTCCCTTCCCTTCCCTTCCCTCCTTCCCTCCCTCTTTCCCTCCCTATTTATTAAATTTATTGGGGTGACATTGGTTAATAAGATTTTGTAGGTTTCTAGTATACATTTCTATGATACAAGACCTGTATATTGCATTGTGTGCCCACCACCTGAAGTGAAATCATCTTTCATCACCATATATTTGTCCTCCTTTACCCTTTACCACCCCCGCCCCCTTCCCTATTTATTATACAGTAATCATTTTCCATGACTCCATTCTGTACTTATAAAAGCAAGAGTGTGCCTTCTCCTCCTGTATTCCCCTCCTGTGCACATGGAGTCCCTCAGAAAATAGCACTGGGGCTTGGCAGAGAGGCCGCCACCTTCTTCAGGGGCCCAGCCTGGCCATTGTCTTGCTGGCCACACCAGCTGGGCTCCGGTGGATTGGGAGCAGGGAAGGTATTATTGTTCATATCATAGTCTCCAAAGGGAATTTTGTTCTTGTTTATTCTGAAGTATTGGTTTTGAAATTGAAACACAGAAGGGCTATACAAGGCTGTCCCATTCGGAAAGGACTCTCTTTCCCCCCTTGTTTTCAGGTTAAAAGCAATAACTATGAAGCAAACAGAAAGAAACCCTCCAAAGAACATTGTGAATGGCTCTGACAGGTTAAAGCTGTTGGGTAAATGCAGAATTTACATGACAAAATCCCCAGCACAATGCTGATTGTCATTCACCAGTAATAAGATTCCCTGAAAAGCTAAAAATCTTAATTAAAAAACACACATACATTAATTTATTTTTGCTTGTAAGTGTCCTTTTGCTTTAAGAATGACTTTGGGTAGAATATTGCCCTCCCCAAACTTAACTTTACCAAGGCTGGATCTGCTTCCTCCTCGACCCCTCACCCCCACTTCTTCTTCCTGATTTAGCAGGTTGCATGGAACATTGAAGGCTTTGGCCAATGCTGTCCATTGGAGAGAGAATTCTGCCCTCAAGAAGATCTAAGTTTTGATGGGAAAGCTAACAATCTAACAGATTAAAATATTAAATCATGGTCTGGACAGGAGGGCAGCACAGGCATTAGCTGAGGCTGGAGAGTCAGGGCTGGTAGAGGTGATGAGGGGAGGTGATGCCTACTCTGAGTGGGAGACCTTGGAGCCACCTAGATCTCCAGCCTCGTCTCCTTTGAGACTGTGCCAGCCCCATTGGACACTTAGACCTCAGAGGAGGACCCAGGTGTTTCACCCTCCAGGCAACACCCCTTCCTGTCCCCGCAGGACCTGGGATGCCTTGGTCTCCTCCCTATCCGCAGCCTCCATCCAAGTCTTCACCTGTGGACAGAAATCAAGTCTCCTTATCTGGGACTTTTCTATGAAGCTTCACCTTTCTTTTCTCATAATTGTGTCTGACTGTAACTTGTACCTACCTCAATTAGAGTTCATGCAATCCTTTTTTTTTTTAATTTGAAAAACTGGATTTGCCTATAATAAAGTCTATAAAGGGGCTGGTTTTGTGTTGCAGATTATCTCTGTTTCCCAGCACCTGGTAATTAACTGTTGACTGGACAGAGGAATGAATGAATGAATGAATGAATATTGATTCACTGAGCTACCTCGGAGTGTGTAGGACTCTGGGGATTTGGGAGAAGGCAAATGATGTTGGGGAACAACCCAAAGTCAACAGAGAGCTTGTGCTATGTGAAGCACAACCTGAGACCAGCCTGTTTTTACCATGGGCTTTTATCTGAAGGCATGGGGAGCCTGGGGGTCCCCCTTTCTAATGCTGGACCCCATCGCCTTGAGCTAGGGGGCTGGGCAAGGGCAGGAAAGGTTCTCAGGCACTGACAGTCTGAAACACCACGGGAGCTCTTGTGTCAAACTCATCCAAAGCAAGTAGTTTCTCTTGTTTTTCTGATCCTTTTTTCCTGCTGCGTTACTGCCTGTGAGAAAGCCGCTATCCACCCACCCGTAGGGGGTGGGGGGCATGTTTGATATTGATCCTCGCTGCTGATGCAGCCAGGGCTGTGCAGAACCAGGGCTTAGCCAGGACGCCCAGGCTGCTTGTTCTCCTTCCCAAGGAGGGCCTGGGCCAACTCTCACTCGGAAGTCTGGTCAGAGCAAATACCTGCTCCTGCTTGATTTGCAGTCTGGGCGTGTTGTTGCCCTGGATAGAATCCTTGGCCAATGTCTCCTAGGAGCCTGGGGCTGTGGGACTCTCAGTGAGGACCAAGAATACTGTCGGCCTGCTCTTGGGAGGGCTTATTGGCCACATGGTGCCCGTGCCCACCTGCAGCACATGCCCTGGAGGTATGGGAGTGAGTTATGTATGCTCATTTTCCCCTTAGCTTTATCTCCCTGCTGTCCACATTTCCCCTTCATCTGCCTCAGTAATTACTTTCCTCATTTGGCACAGCATGCATTTCTATATAAAAGGCTGAAATCCACTGCAGAATGTGATGGGGCATCAGTGGATAAAGTCATAAATTGGATTTCTGCCATGGTGACATGAGGAACTTAAAGACACGGCTGGCCATGATGTACCAGGTGGGCTGCGGGGGGATGAGCTTTGGGGAAGGGAGGTCCATTAGGAACCTGCAGAGAAACAACCCGTAGCCTGTGCTCCTTTTAAGGCAGTGGTTCTCAACCTTCTGGCCCTTTAAATACAGTTCCTCATGTTGTGACCCAACCATAAAATTATTTTCATTGCTACTTCATAACTGTAATGTTGCTACTGTTATGAATCGTAATGCAAGTATCTGATATGCAGGATGGTCTTAGGCGACCCCTGTGAAAGGGTCGTTTGACCGCCAAAGGGGTCGCGACCCACAGGTTGAGAACCGCTGTTCTAAGGGGTGGGTGTGTTTCTGTATAGTCCAGATTCACAGTCTCATGCAAAGGAAACCCAGCATATCTGGGAAATAGATCCCCTGTGAGGCCTTGCGCCATTCTACCAATGTGACATCATTGAATATGGACTTGGGAAGTGATGTGCATAGTTAGTTTTTGTGAGCTGTTATGAACCAGCTCAGCGAACCGCCACACTCTTTCCATCCTCTTTTTCCCATCTTCCCTGTCTCACCCTAGTTCAGACCCCTGTTGTTATGTCTCCTCGCTGTGTTTTCAGTCTCTTTTCCCTTCCATGCATCCTTCACCAGATCTGAACATATAAGCCCCTAACTGAAGAGCGATGGGAGTTTCCCATTGCTAAGATGAGCCAGAGAGTCTTCTTGGCATTGATCCTGGAGGCCATGGCCATGCCATCTCCGTACCCTTCGCCTTACTCCCAGGCTGAACACTGGGCTTGAACTACTAAGGGACCAGTACCCACCTGCTGACTTTGTTGACATTTTGCCTATTTTATTTTTTTGTACCTTCCATCACTTTAGCTGTTTTAAGTATTCAATCATTTTAGAATATTTGCTTGGTGTGCTATTTAGGGATGAGCATGTAGGAAGCCAAGGGCTGATTCAGTTTTGCTTCTGGGTGCCAAGGGATTCTTGGGAAGAGGGGAATGTCACCTCAGTGTCCATCATCTTGGGTTGTTGCAAACGCTCTTGTGAAATAGGTTATAGTTTAGAGGGTCACATCGTTGGTCTTGGAAAACTTAAGATTCTCTTGGGTGTATGTTAACTTAGAGACAATGGATTCAAATGTGTAGCTGTCCCTTTGCCCAATTGTTAACCCTTTCTTCTAGAAATAATAGGAACTTATCAAAATTTCTGTCTGGGTTGAGTAGTGGAGATACAGAGAAGAGTAGGGCCTGGTCAGAGTTCACAGGCTGTTGGCTGACCCTGGAGTCCCAGTACTTCTGTCAGTTGTTCGAATAGGGAGCCAGAGAAAGACTCCCGAAATTAGCCTCAGCAGAAGTCCTACCAACTTACCACCCACCTCCCAGGGCTCTTGTTTTGTTGGGGTTTTGATTAAAACAAGAGAGAACTCTGAAAAGCTGACTGTGTATAAGAACATAAGATGGGATTATTATTCATTTATGTTATCACTGTGTGTGTGTGTGTGTGTGTGTGTGTGTGTGTACTTGTCCATGCACCCACAGCTCTTTTCTGGATATTATGGGGCGGTGTGATGGGAGTGACAGGAGAGGCATAAATGAAGAAAAAGATCCCACCTCTGCCTTCAAGGGGCTTACACTCAAAATGTGGATAAAAGTGGAGTTTTAACAAGACATAGAGCCCTAGCCAGTTTGGCTCAGTGGTTCTAGCATTGGCCTGAGGACTGAAGGGTTGTGGGTTCGATTCTGGTCAAGGGCACCTACCTGGGTTGCAGGTTCAATCCTAGGCCCTGGTTGGGAGGCAACCAATAAATGTCTGTCTCTCTCACATTGACGTATGTCTCTCTCTGTCTCTACTCCCTTCCACTCTCTTTAAAAATCAATGGAAAAAGTATCCTTGGATGAGGATTAACAATAACAAACCATCCCTCCCCTCCCCCCACACACAAGACATAGAACAAAATTAGGCGACAACATATGGTGTTCATCACTTGGTTCTCTAGGTGATCTAAAAGTGGAGAAGGGAACGTGGATTCAAGTTATAGAGTGGCAGTTTGTACATTTTCACAGATGCGAGGATTAGAGAAATGCAATCTGGTTTTTATCTTTATAGCAGAGCTTGCTTTTGCAAGAAATAAGACTAGAGGATTTCCTTGAATATGGCTTATTTTATAATTTAAAAAATGCATCCTCCTTGTAGAAAATTAAGGAAATACATAAAAATAGTAACAACATTTTAAAATTTGCATTAAAAGATTAAAAATTATCTATATTCCATATCACTCAGAAATAATTCTAAAAGTATTTCAGAGATTTTTCTATGCATATTTTTACATAATTTCATTCGTACCATATATACAATTTACACCTTACTTTTTGTCACTTAACATTATCATGTAAGGATTTTTCCAGGTTATTAAAAACTCCTCATAAGCATTGACTTTATGGCTACATAGTATTTCAATATGTGAGTGTACCATAATCTGAGCACTCATTTCATCACAGATATTAATGGTTTCCATTTTTTTCATTATAAATAATTTTGCAGTGAGAATTTCGTATCTCTTTTTATATCCTTAAGAAACAGTTCTAGAGGAGGTATCAATAGATAAGGACATTTTAAGGTTCTTGATAAGTTTGCCAAACTGCTTTCCAAGAGGAATCTATTTATATTCCTGTTTGTATTCTTCTATTTCTCCATCCTCTATCATTTTCTTAACAAGTATAATTAACATACAGCAAACTGCACATATTGAAAGTGTACATTTTGATAAGCGTTGGCATACCTATTCACCCATGAAGCTGTCATCACAACCAAAATGCTGAACCAATCGCAGCCTCCAAAATTCCCCTCATGACTATACTCTCTCCCTGCTCTGGTTGCCCACCTCCCTCCCACCCTCACAGGCACCCAGGGTTCTGCTCTCTGTCACTGTAGTTAGTTGATGTCTTAGAGAATTTATATAAATGGAATTATTAACGTATACTCTTCTTTTTGTCTGGCTTTCTCCCTCCCTCCAGTATAATTAAAGATGCATCAGTTGTAGCATGTATACATAGCTCCTTCCTTTTAATTACTGAATAGTATTCCATTGTATTGATGAACCATTATCAGTTTGTCCATTTGGCTGGTGGAAATCTGGTTTGTTTCCAGATAAAGCTGCTGTGAACGTTGATGTACAAGTCTTTAGTGAACGTGTGTGTTAATTTCTCTTGGGTAAGGAATGGGATGGATGAGTCATATGGTAGTTGTATGTTAACTAATGAGCACCTTTTGTTAGCAATTACCTTTTAGGATATTAGTAGTATTAATAATTAATTCGCAGAGACCCCTTTAGGTATTTAGCAGAGAGTAGCCATGAGGATGCTCTGTGCATAGGGGGCTTCTTCAGCCCTGCTCCCCACATGGGTCCAAAACCCCAGCTCTCCTCAGGATACCCCAGATGCCTCCCCATTTTCCTCAGAAGAACAGGTTCAGTCCTTCTGGTCTTTGATTGGAGTGTTCTGCTTGGATTCAACTTTTATTCTCTTTACTACACTCTGTGGTAAAATGACTTCGTCCTCCTCTGCCAATGATCTTGCCTCCTTTTCCTCGTCTACATCCATTTGCCTTTTGAATATGAGGAGTGGGGTGTAGCCGGTGGAAATAACCATAGTACAAGCCTGCCAGGGAATTCCATGAAGGCAGACTGGCTCTTCTTGTTTGCTGTCTTTGGCATGAAGAGACATTCAGTGGATAATTGTTGAGCAAATAAATGTACGAATTTACATAATAAGGGAAAAGCTAAGCATTGGCAGCAGTCACAAGAGGGAATGAGCAAACCTACTACCTTCCTTGGGCAATCCGAGAAGGTCTCTTTGAAGCATATGGCACGCTTGTGAGAAAGTAGTACAAGAGGAAGTATGAAATGTTAGATTGTGTGGTTCGGAGAGCAGAAGTAGAAGAAGGGAACCACATTTCGTGTTCTAGAAACTTTCCATACACCCTAACATGTAATGCTGACAAACATGTGGGCTGGAATGATCATTTCCTTCTTTCTGATGAGGTGACCGGGATGCAGAGTTTGCAAACCCTGCCCAAGGTCCAGCTAATAAGGAGCGCGCTGACAGAGGACGCAGTATCTTTGAGGGACCGGGAAAGGCCTTGAAATGGCAAGAAAAAGGGTGAGATCATTTTTGTCCTCTGAGTGGTGTAAGGCACCTGCTCTTGTTTCATTGGTTCTGCAAACATGAACCCTTGTGCTCTGCAGAGGAACTTGCTGTGGCTGCAAGGTTCAACCCCCTTTTCCTCCCTTCTTCCTGGGAGTCCATTATCAGGTGAGATGTGGACCCCACTGAAGCAGCCCAAGGACACCCAGCTCACACACGGCCCACCCTGGGGCCTGCACCCCAGCGTAGCTGGGCTTATTCAGGATCCAGGTAGATGGGCAGAGAGTGCTATTATCTCCATGCTAATCTTTTCTAGTTCTTTTGTGGATCTCTGAGAGTCACTGGCCATACTGATTCTAAGAAGAGTTTCTGCTGTGTCTGATAGGTTTTGTTTTTGAGTTCTGTAGATTGTCAGTTCTGTGCTGGTGTTTCTGTTTGGGAACTGCAGTCATGTCCAGAAGGCCTTTGCTTTCTGGCTTCACATTCCTGCCCGCGGGAGGGACGGTGGCTGTGGTTGTGTCTCTCAGTATGATTGGTCAAGGAACTCTTCCTCGACAGCATCTTGCAGGGTGTTGGGGCATCTTGCATGGTGCTGGGTAGGCCATGCCTTTGAGAAGTCCATCTCTGTGGCCCAGGGCTGAGCACAGCCCTTGGCACTTGCTGGAGGAACTCATAACGTTGCTGGCGGGCCTGGATGACATTGCCTACGCAGCTTCACCTCAGGGCAGAGGCTCGCCAGTTTTCTCAGCTCACAGCGCCTTTGTGTCTTAGTAATTGTTTTACAGTGCCCCTCGGCCAAAAAATACCCAGAAGTTCCACTTACTAAATAGATTGGTCTCCAAACTTTAATAACTATTTATGTTCTAACAGCTTAGTGCCTGTAGGGCTCCGCACAGTGTCTCAGACCGTGGAATCACATCGGGGACTACCATCCTCATGTCTTGTTCCACTTTGATTTCCACACAGTTCTTGCCTTTTGTCACAAAGATGTGGCATCATGGAAGGAATTCAGCGACCTAGTGTTGAAACGGAGAACCACGTGTTTGCATGGTGTCCGACAGATGTCCCTGCAGTTCCTTCCAAAATCTGAACTACTCAGTGAGTTTGCATCTCTGTGAGTTTGCTCTGGCTCCCCTCGCCGCTTGGGCACACAGTTGGGGAACCATGGCCCTAGTGTCCCTGCCCTCCCTCAGCTCACTTGAGTGTTTGTTGAGTGCTGACAGTGTCCTCTGTCTCAGGGATGAAGCTCTGCAGAAAATGCTTTCACAGGTCTCCTCATCGAGATTATATTACATGTCACAATATCATCCAGTCTTGGCCATGCTGGAGATCGGTGCAGGTGCTATGGCAGAGTGAGCTGCATCTAAGAGAGTGCATGATGAGATAAGGAGGCACGGGTATGGTGCACGTACATGTTCTCATCCAACCTGGAGAGCCAGAGGAAGCTGCAGGGTGGAGGTCTCAAAGCGTGAGCTGGAGGGGAAGGGGGGAAAGCACTCAGGGATGAAGGTGCCACTGTGCCTCAGCACCCAGTATGGGCCAAGCCAGCCCAGAGGAGCTCACGGGAGGGCTGTGGAGTTGGATGGAGGAATGCATTTCCGGGCTGGGGTGCCTTCTGAAGAGGAGGTAAGACAGGCTCAGATACTGAAGGGCTGAGTCCTGTGCCTTCTCCCTAGAAGCTGCGGGTTGCACAACCCCAAACCTTTCCTGGGGCAACTTTTCTCCTCTCTTCATTTTTATTTAAACAGAAGAGGAAAGCATTTTTTGGCCAGTGCCACAAGACACTATTTCCAGGATGTTTAATTCCACCTATCAGCCACACATCTCTGGCCGTAGTGGATGCCTCACATCTCTTCTATCGGGGAATGACCTGCGTGTCCTTCAGAACAGCAAGTTGACAAATGCCATCTGATGTTTCTCTCAGGCACCCCCATTCATCTTGATGGCAGGCTTTAGACACTACCACCACGGTTGATATTTTATACTTTGGGAGTTTTCTTCCGTGACTTCATTTTATGTGTTTTTTATTTTAGATCCACCCTTTCTTGGTCCCCAGAATGTTTACACAGGGTCATTTGGTGAAGAAACTGCTTTTCCATAATTCTGTTCAAAGGCTGTTGAAAAAAGTTAGTGAAAAGCTCTATCATTTACACAAGCCTGGTTGAGGGCAGCAGTTCTTTCTGCAGGTGAAGGATTGGCATCGATTCATTCTTTGAGCAATAGAGCTTTCTGAACCAACCCCTTTGCTTTGGTATATCAGGCAGTATCTCTCATAATCTTTGCTGTGGCCCTGAAGAGAGGTAGAGGGGCAGGAAGGCACAATTTGGACTTGTGAGCAAGCTGTGGATCCTGTGTTGTTCCAGGCTGATCTGTTCTACTCTTGTGTTCCTCCCAGGGGTGGAGTGAGCTTGGCATCCTCCACACCTGGGGCCTGGGCTACTGGGTCATGGTCTTGGGACCTCTGCTCTGGTTTGCATTGAGGGATAAGATGGGCAGGTAAATGAAAATGCACTCCCTCTCCCCCCACCCTCCCCGCCCCAATTCCCGGCAGGGTGGCTAGCTCTGCTATATGGTATCAAAAGACAGGAAGGCAAACACATTCCTTTCTTAGGGTGTCAATCCCGGGTCTGGCCTAGCCCTCTTGAGAATCAGGATATGCACAGAGCTTAGCTTGCTTCCTTTATGGGACCCATCTCTTCCTCTTGTAGGAGCCCAAAGCCCCCATCCTGCCTCCTGCTTTCTCCAGCAACCGCCCGCAACCTGAAGCCCCAGTGTGCTCCAGTAGTATTCTGAGGCATGTCCATTCACTCACCGCCTGTAAAACCCATGCCCTTCTCTCTTGCTCCTTTCTTTCAAGATCAACTTGCCCGAGGACCTGTAGAACAGTGGCTTGACAATTGGCC
>NW_005871056.1:10106545-10156177 GCF_000147115.1 Myotis lucifugus
CCACAGTGGGAGCGCTGCTCAGCTGACCTGGATGAGCAGCTGCTACTGCAGGTGGGAGCAGCTGCTCAGAGGGCGGGTCCACAGCCGCTTGGCTGACCAGGATGAGCGGCGCTCAACATGGTGGGCCAATCCCCGCAGGCTGATCCCTGCAGGCTACGCCCCCCAACAGTGCACGAATCCCATGCACTGGGCCTCTAGTAGGTACATAATATTTGTTGATGAACTGAATGAGTGGAAAGAAGGTGCTTAGAGTCAGTCCTGTGGCTGAGTCATGTTTTGGCTGGCCCCAAAGCAGGGGCTGGGGATTGAAGAGAAGAGTCATTAGAAAGAGTGAGGCAGGGATCAGCACCCCACTATGCAGCCTGTCCCCACTGGGAAACCGGAGTGTAAATCAGGAGAGGAAAATGCGTAGGCACGTAGGCATGTGTAAACGTGTTGAGGGTGGAGGAAGCCTGCAGCTCATTAAGGGTCTGTCTGATAAACTACTGCCCTCCTTGGTAAAGGGCCTCGCTGGGCTGGTCTCCATGCCAGGGCTCCTGAATCTGCCCAATCATGGCAGGAGTAAGGCACTGACTTGGAAGCCACCGGGATGATGAATGGGATGGATGTCAGGAGCCGTGGAATAAAGGCTACTTTTGAGAGATCATGTGAGTGAGAGATCTGCTTTTCCTCTGCCTTTTTCCATGACTGGTCCAACAGCAGCCTGCCAGGTGGCCTTGTCTTCTAAAGTTGTCCTCATTTGGATGTGATGAATTCAGTTGGTTATACCTCCCTGTGACCTTCTGGGTATTGAAATCAGATAAGAAGTGGCCAGCCTGTGGCTCAGTGGTTGAATGTCGACTTATGAACCAGGAGGTCACAGTTCGATTCCCAGTGTGCCCTGGTTGCAGGCTTGATCCCCAGTGTGGGGTGTGCTGGATGTCATCATTGACGTTTCTATCTCTCTCTCCCTCTTCCTTCCTCTCTGAGATCAATAAAAGCATATTAAAAAAAAAAAGAAGTGGCCAGCAGTGGGCACTGTCATCTTCCTGCTGCACCTCAGCAACAACCAGTCTTCTTTGGAAGGACCACTAGAGACCGGTCATGGATGTTACCTCATTTGTCCTTCAGGAAAAAGCCAAGGGAATTAGACATATGGGACTCGAGGTGGCTACAGGGGAAAAGTCCCATACATTCCTGGGAGCCTAACTGTGCTTTACCCATGATTTTGTTTCTAAGACTTTGATTGCCTTTCTGTCTTCCCTCCTGCTTTAGAAAAGGCTCTTTTGTTATTAAAGGTGGTTGCCAACCTTTTCTTTGCCTGACAAATGAGAACTCCCAGTTTCCCAGGAATAAAATAATTTCAATTGTGTTTTGGAAATTATGAAATTATGGCAAATAGCTATTCAAAATGAAAAAAATTCCCCCATGCTTTTACAAATCTCTGCTAATATTTACACATAATGACATGCATGCAGACACTACCCACTTGTCAGGTGGTCATTTTGCCAAGTGGTCCTGCTGGTTCTATTGGAGTGACGAGAACCACATGAGACGATGCACACCTTAGGCCCCATAGTCTCACATTTAGGTTCTTGGAAAATAGGAGAGCGAATGCAGGGTGTTGGGTCTGCTGAAGTGTTTTGTAACGCAGGATCAATGCTGTGGGGTACTTGGCAAGTTATAAAACCTCCTCTCTTTAAAATGTGCAGTAATTCTAGTTCATTTTAAAGACAAAATAAAGATGTGTATGTATATAATACAAACACACACACATATATATACATATATACATATATATATACATACACACATATATATCTGTTGAAGCAGCAAATATGACTAAATATTTTGCATAAAAATATTAATAATTGGTTATTTGGTTCAGAATAGGTTGAGAGAAACTCAAACGGGTCTCTCCACTTGGAGAGCATGTATAGCTTCTTGAACATAGGAGGAGGTGCTGGGGGAATTTAGCACTCACACCAGAGGCAACAGGGACCAAAGAATTAACTGGAGTCCACAGAATAAACTGGAGGTCAGAGTTCACCAGATTCCAGTTCCAGAAACTTGATCCCTTGAAACTGTGGAATACTAGTTAATGGAATTCTGGGGATAATTGAGGATTAGTCTTCAGACCTGTTCTCTTTTGCAATCCCTTTTCTCTGTTATCCAGGTTTCAATAAATATAATTTATTGAGGATTCTAGGCATAAACATTATGACCCTCAAGACCACCATCTTCTGAGAGCTCCAGTAACTAATATCTTTTTTTTTTTTTAAGAGGAAGACAGAAGGTAACTTATTTATGACTTTGTGTTCTGGTTAGTTTGGATCTCGAAGCATTTCAGAAACTCAATATGTAGAATAGATTACTGCATAAAATAAGGGGAAAATGGAAAAAGAAATTAAATATATTTTAAGAAACTCAGATGAAAAATTATTGACATTTTAATTCATACTCATGTTGGTAAGTCTGTTCTCTAGCAGCAGCAAAAGATATAAACTGCTTTTATTTGTTCATAACTTTGAGCTATAAAAGAGTTATTATTAAAATTTTTTCTCATCTGGTAGCATAGCCTTCAAGTTTAAGAGCTTGGGAAACTAAAGAAAACATGCAGAGTATTAATAATGTCATGAAATTGTGTAGGGTTTTGTATATGATGCTTTTTTACCCCTGTCAACATGTTTACATTCACTTTCTCATTTGTGACTTACAGCCTGTGAGGTGGGCAGGGAGGGTTTTGTTCTCTCCATCCATCAGAGCTGGATACTGAGACATGGAGAGTTAAGGGACTTGCCCAAAGTCACCCAACTAGTAAATGACAGAACTGCTACCGAAAGCAAGGCCTCCCACACGTCAGTCCCTGAAGCGTCTCGTTCACCCAGTGGCTCTCACTCCTCCAGTCTTGCTGGCCTACCCGGGGTCAGTTACTCATTCTTGGGAAGGTTGCATCTTCATCCTGGTTGAGACCATCCCAACCCATCTGTACACATACACATCTTTATTTTATCTTCACAAAAAACGAGAATTATTGCATGTTTTACAGAAGAGGAGATTATATCACTTGTCAAAGGCCACACAACATGGATCCTGTCTTACAAAATATTTCAGCAGGCCCGCAGAAATCACCTCCTCCCCGCATCCACCTGTCTTTCTACCTTGTCTCCGCCTACTCCCTGGTGGTCCTCTAAGGGTCAGCCTCTCTGAGTGGTTGTCTTCACGGGGGGCTGGGCTTGCGCTCCTGCCTCTTTGCTCTGTGCACGATATGTTCCACCTGTAATTGACTGACTCTGTGACACTGTTGACTGGCTAAGTTGTCTGTGGACAACGTGAAGGCAGGGGCCTATGGATAGAGTGACATAAAGCATGTCACACTGACTTTGGAGTCAGGTCTATGTGGGTCCAAGTCACCCGGTCCCATCCAGTCGGCTGTGGGAAGTAAAGCCAGTCATTAGGCAGTTGCAAGAACTACCTGTGGGCTTAAAAGGAGTGATGCTTATATCCTACTCAGAGATTTTATTATGATTTGGGCTTGGGAGTAGCCCAGGCATCAGAATTTCTAAAAGCTCTTCAGACAATTCTGATGAGCAACGCAGTTTGAGAGTCAGTGATGTAACTTTCTTGAGTTGCTAGGTTAGAACTGACTCGCATCAAACACCTCTCGGCCTGGCCTGCATGGCTCAATGGTTGAGCCAGGACCTGTGAACTGGGAGGTCATGGTTCGAGTCCCAGTTGGGGCACATGACCAAGTTGTGGGCTCGATCCCCAGTAGGGGGAGTGCAGGAGGCAACCAATCAATGATTCTCATCATTGATGTTTCTATCTCTCTCTCTCCCTCTCCCTTCCTCTCTGAAATCAATAAAAATATATATATAAAAAATAAAATATGAAACATCAGAAAAGCATGTGCTTTTCTGACAGAAGTGTGGTCTGTCAATAACCTCTGGTGACAATGCTTGCTGCAAGCAGCCTACAAACCGCTTTGCCTTGCTCATCCTGAACCCAGCTGCAGTTGTCCAGGGCGGGCCTTCTGCAGCTGGGGGCATGTAGCAGGCTTTCCACCCAAGGCTGCCTCCTGCAGTTCCACTCAGAAGGAGCTGATTGCGTGCTGACACTGTTGTTTTCAAGGGCAATTGCAACCTCTCTCTTCACCAGGTTTCCTGATGGGTCAGTGGCCGGGAGAGGGATGCCCGTTTTAGAAATAGCTCTTAAATGTAATGATGGGATTTGGCTTCCAGAAAAGCTAAACACATGATGAGGAGACCCATTGTTCGCCTGCCCTTTGCCTCAGGTCAGATGCATCACATCATGTTATGGAGGGCTGATGGTCTTTGTAAAAACTTGGGTAGGCAACACTGCCTTTAATGGCGAATTTTTGCCTCGAGGAAATCAATCAAAGGGAAGATTATGGCTTAGAATTATCAGGCTTCCTTCTTGGCGTTCACTTGCTCTTCTCAGAACTGAATAGCTATTAGTAGTCCTTCCTGATACCAGAGAAAAGAAATGACCACGGAAGATTTGGGATCTTAGTGCTGTTAAATGAAATGCTTATAGAATAAATAGCACCTCTGATTAGGAAGGGCATGAGGAGCTTCATTGCTCTGCAGGGCTAGAGAAAAATGAGAAGAGAGGACTCATAAAAGAGCAGTCAATTATTTTAAAGATGAGCTGGCATCTTTTAATTCCTCACCAGATAATGAAATATCTATTTGAGCCTCCGGCTGTTGTATCATTTCTGGTGGATTCAACAAAATTTATTCAACAATCATTTATTGAGCGCTTCTCTGTGCTAGGCCCCGGGCTGGGGGCTGAGGAATGAGCCACGGTCGCCGTCCATGGAGACATCAGTGTTGCTGGGGAGAGGTGTGGGATGGAGAGGTGGGCCAACTTCCTGAAGTAGGTGTGGCCTGAGCCAGGCTTGAAAGAAGGGGAGGGACTACCCAGGTGGGAAGAGTTGTTGAGCAGGTAAGGACTCTCTGTCCAGGTGAGCTGGTCTTACCTAGCCATGAAGCACTGCCTTCATGACCAGGCAGGTTCACTGGATTCTGAGCCCGCACATGGCTGCAGGTTGTAGGCCAGGCCCAGGTCACAGTTACGCAGTTACAGAGCGAGACTGAGCCTCCTTGATAGTAGATAGTGGAGTCAGGAAAACAGGAGACAGAGACTCTAGCTCCAGCTCTGCCTCCATGCCCATGTATGACATAAGCCACCAAGGCTCCTGGGCTCCAGGGTCACTGTCTACCAAACACAGCCCCTGATGGTCTCTAAACCCCTGACTATAGGAGCCGAGGCCGGTCAGGGACATGCAGCATCTGCAGAGGCTTCTTGGAGGAAGGCTCTGATGGGGCCCTGGGGGATGTAGGTTTCACAGTTTGGGAGGTTCCCATTAATTCTCCTTTCAGGCCTCCTAAGAGCATTTCAGTTTTCTGCCCTTCCCCTAGGCTGCAGGCAGGAGCTGCATGAAGAAGGAAGTTATGATGCTATTATGAGCCTCTCTCTGAGGATTTGAATCATCTGATAGTTCTAATAGAAGTCTAGTGGAGAGGAGAGAGCATGGGCTGAGGACCCTGGCAATGGGCTGCACATTTAGCTCTGTCTCTTGCTGACAGCACCGTCCCCCCCCCCCCCCCCGCCAGCTTCTTCTCAGTAAAATGAGGGTAAAATCCCAGGTACCCAAAGGCTTGTGAGGATTTTATGAGATCATCTTTGAAAGAAAGGCCTTAGCAGAAGGCACAGCCAATTGCCGGCACTTAGTAAACTGTTGTCAGTAATATTAATAAGCCATGACAGTTCCCACAGTGAGGGGGATGCATGATGAGGAACGAGGGGCAGTGCTGGAGGTGCCCCCACCGCCTCAAGCCACGAGGATTACGGAACCATGGCTTTCTCCTGCCTTGCTCCCCAGGTAGCTCTCAGTAGTGTTTATTGAACGAATGACTAGGTGAATGAATGAATAACAGAAATGGCCCTCTGGTAGGAATTTTGTCTGCACATCTGTCTTTAATGTTAGAAATCAATTGCTCCTTTAGTCTACCTTGAAAAGTAAAAACGATTTCGGCAGAGTTTTAATACAAGTGACTGTTGGATAATCAGGTTCTTGAGCAGGCTAGTGGGACAGGAAACTCATGCTTATTTGACTGCGAGCTGGGCGCTGAAGGCTTTCCTGATGGACACCTTGGGTGAAGACTTGAAGCCAGCAACCCTTGATGCGGAGGGCTGCAGCCCAGAGGTGGGCTCCGGCAGGGTGTGGTCTTCAGGACCCATCCCGCACCTCTGTCAGGTTTCCTTCATCTCTGAGGAGCCACAACTCTGTGACTGCTTTTGAAGAACACATCTGGCTGAGAAGCAAGGCAGGTATCTGGGCCTCCCAAGCTGAGATCTAGCCACAGCCTCATTGGTAGCTGGCATAGGTGAGTGGCCTAGGCTTAGAAACTTTGCTGAGGTGTGGAGGGCTCATTTCAAAGGATGGCTCCAAGAGAGGGGTCTTTCTGACCTAGAGGCATGGCGTTGGGGAGAATTGGGGGGTTGAGTGACATGTCCTCAGGAACAAGGGGCCATCAGCTGGCCTGCAACACCTGAGATTGGGCTGTGGGGCAGAGGGAGGCTGGGCACTTGGGGTGCTGGCCCTGCGTGTCTGGGAAAGAATGGCATCTTCAGGAATCTGGTGTTGCCCACTATGGCAGGTTACTGGGAAGGATGGGGCCTGGGTCTGTGTCAGGAGGAAGAGCTGAGCTTGGAATTTGTGAAGTCTGATGTTGGGATTGAGGTGGAAACTGCCGAATTCTCCATGACAACCCAATCTTTGTTGCTCCCGTCCCAAGTGGCCGCTTTTGTGGTTCTACTGAAGCCCAAGGTGGTTGTAAGGCTGAGAGATAGCAATTTGCTTAGCCATAGGACTCACCCTCTCTCCTCCTGTCCACGTCTAGATAACTATGGTTCCGTACACTGTGAGTTTTCCGCTCTGGGGGAAGTGACACACCAGGCCTAATTTGACCCTGCTTCCCCACTTTCCCCAGGGGTCACTGCGCTATCTCCCCAGAGCCCCATGGAGGGGAGATGGGGTGTCTGTGGGAGAACAGCAGTGCCCTTCAGAGAGCTGTACTGGCTGAATTTACACTCTTGCTTAATGTTTTACAGTGTATGTCATGCTGAGTAAATTGAAATTGGACAGGAAGGTTTTTAACCAATTCATCAGTCCAAGTAAATCCCTGTTAAGAGGTAGAAATGAGCTCTTATGGGGATAATAGGCATAGGAAAACAAAGCACAGTCATATTCTCCTCTTTCCAAATTGTATATAAAATCAATTGTTGGTTCCCTGCTAACGAGCCTAATGTTTTGTGCTATAATTTATTCCGGGAGACCAGGTCTGCAGGGTGTTGGCATGCCAGCGGCCCTCTAGCACCGCACAGAAGTCTCTGATATTTGTCTCGGAGAGGCGAGCTGAGGAGGGGTGCTCAGGGGCTGGGCTGATGCCCGGGTTCAGCCTGGCGGGTAGTGGTGTGGCCCGAGAGTGTAGGGCTCTAAGGAGGAGCCTTTCTCACTCACCCTTACCCCAGTGTGCCTGGCGCTGAGCACCAGTAGGACAGAGGTCCTGCTGTCTTTCATTTAATCCCCAGGACACTGTGTCACTCTGCAGAGGTGGAGCTGACTCTAGTGAGGAAGTGTCTCCTGAAATGCCTGCTCCTCAGCTGGTTGGAGAGCTGGGAGTGGTAGCCGCACCCCTGGGCCTAATCATGAGTGCTGCAGCTTTCTGGAACCCAATTAGGGAAGAGAGGGGCAGGCATAATCCCAAGAACCGGAATATGAGGCAGCACCTGGGCCAAGGGGCAAAGCCGGAGACTCAGAAGGAGCCCATGGAGGTCCCTCAGGCACTGGGATGGTGCTCTCCCTCCAGGCAGAGACTATCTGTCATGAGCCTATTGGGTCCCAAGTGTCAGGACTAAGGGGCTGCTGAAGAGCTTACAAAATAAGATTCAGGGGATTTAGGTTCCAAGAAAGCACCTACGAAGTCTGACTGAGTTTTAGACACAATGGTGATAGGACCAAAAAACCTCAGGCTTCTTAAATCACAGTATTGTCAAGACCAGGGACTGGGCCAGTTGACATGGTGTCCCAGCCTCCAGGCCAGGCTGATGCAGGCCGGGAGAGCTTGTCTAGTGGATGAATGAATGCATGGGCCGTTTTCTCATTGCCTCACTACAGGGAGTGCATCCTCACTGAATCAAAACTGCCCCCTGTCATGGGCAGACTTCTTGCTATCCCTGGGGAGTGGGGCTGGAGCAGGCCACAGTCCTTACAACAGTGGCCACAGCACAAGAGCCACTGCCTTCATTGCGCTCTTAGAGCCTGTCAGGCTCTTGCCGAGGACTTCTGATGCGTTCCTTCAGCAATTCTCCCGACACAGTTAGGAGGCCGGTACTGGGATGCAGAGACTGAGGCTTGGGGGCAGCATTAAGCTGACCTTCCATGGAGGGCTCTCTAATCATAAGGCTGAAGAATGCAACCAAATTACCTGACCTCTGTGCATACATTATTGACCTTTCAGAATCTATCCCAGACGCTGTCACCAAATATTTCTGCAAAGCGGTCAGCGCTGACAGACAGGCTGGAAACTGCGGAAAGAACCTGTTTGGCCACCCAGGGTCAGGACATTGCTTTTAGCTCCCTCCTTGGGGTACCCTGACCCCCTTCTCTGGAACAGCCCAGGGATGAAGGCTCAGCCAGGTGGGGCAGAGCCATCTAAATTAGCCAGAGATCTGAATATTAAGGCAAGAATTACTAACATCTGCCACTTAAGGGAGCAGCTGCTTGAGGCACTGCTCCAGGTGCTGCACCTGTGGGATCTCACAGACTCCTGGAAACCATGCAGGCAGAAAGTGCTCCTCTTCTCAGCATACAGATGAGGGAAACTGAGGCTCAGGGAGCTTAAACAACTTGCCCAAGGCCACTCAGCCAGTAATGATAGAACCAAGATTCAAATGGAATCTGCCGGAACCCAGAGTCCCGCCTTTCCCACTCACCCTTACCGCAGTGCGCCAAGCAACAGTCCTGTGATGGATTCACCCAGCAGGTGGATGGCTGGGCTAGAAGAAAGAACAGTGGTTCTAGCTGAACAGGTGTCCTGCCACGGATGAGTCATCTCACCTCTCCAGTCCTCTTCTTCCACATCTCTAATATAAGGTCACTAAACAAGCTGAGGGCTGATGACTCTGGTACTGTTTTCGTACTAATATGTGTGTATCCATGGGAATGTGCAAATGTGCATGTGTGCACGCGCATGTATATTAGCAAGTGAGAGACCTACAGCCTTCCCTCCCGACAAGTGTGCTTCCTAGGAGGTGGCTATGCAGTCTGCTCCTTTGGGGACCTCTAATTGTGAAGTGCCTACCCCTTCCATCTGCCTCCTCTTCGGGCTCCAGCCAGTTGCCACCTGGGCCCAGGCCTGGGAAGGACCAGCAGCCACTTGCAAATAGGAATCAGTGAGAGAGAAAGGACAAAACCTCAAACCTTCCAGAGCCTGCCTCGCAGCACGAACATTTGATTTGTAGGCGAGAATGGGAGACAGTTATTCCTCCTGTTTGCTCAGGTCTTCCTGTGTCCTGATCTGATCTCACCTCCCACCACATTTTTCTTCACCAAGGGCTGGGCAGCGATTCAGAGCCCCACGGGCGAGCAGTCTGGAGGTTTGGACAGGGATGGGATGAGAGAGGGACTGAAGGAGGTCAGGCCACTGAGAATACCAGCTCCTGGTGGGGAGAACCCCATGGGTGGGGACACTAATATTAAGCACCCGTAGGCCCCTGTTGCCATGAGGCTTCACTACCTGAGTCTCACTCTCTGCCCTCTTCTCTTGTTCCTTCTAGAATTTCAGATTGGTCTCGAGTAAAACAATGGTGTTAGGCATAACATTGTCAGTTAGTGTGGATATTTAAACCTGTTCCTTTCTCTCTCACCCATGAATCTCCAAGGAACCTGCTGGATTCAGTATTCTGCCCTCAGGATTACTGCGTCTTTGCTGGCATCATTCTAATTCACATGCTTTGCAGCATTTCAGGGACCCTCCTTTCCTGTGCTGACTCTTTACCTGTTCTGTTTGGCTGCAGGCTGGGGACAGTGCCCCCGACCAGGCAGTCTGGGCATTGCAGGAAAGCCACTGTCTGGCACAGGACAGATACTGCTTCTGTGTACTGGCCAGGACAGAGGTCAGTCACATTATATTTTATTCTTCACCTGCTGAGAAAAAAAATAGCTTTGGAATTGAGGTTATTTTCTGATGTTCTCTGCTCAGCGTGTTCTTAATGTTTCCCTCGCTGGCCTGTTTCTGTGACATGGGGGAGGGCACTGCTGTTTCTCATTTTGACTGGGAGAGGGGGCTGGTTCTGGGAAGGCCCCCAAAGAGCATCAGCTTCCGGGGCGCCCTGTTTCGAGTTCAAACACCAGAGATTGGGCTTGTACGAAGCTGAGAAATGACCAAAAGGGGATACTTTGTCTTAACAGAACTAGGGGGCAGAGAAAAGCATGGGATCCTTTGAGCACATCTGGTCAGTAGTTCAGAGCACTTGAGTTCAAGGAGATGCAGTGCCTGCTGGTGCCAGATGTCACACTAGGCCAGCGGTTCTCAACCTGTGGGTCCCGACCCCTTTGGCAGTGGAACGACCCTTTCACAGGGGTCACCTAAGACCATCCTGCATATCAGATATTTACATTACGATTCATAACAGTAGCAACATTATAGTTATGAAGTAGCAACGAAAATAATTTTATGGTTGGGTCACAACATGAGGAACTGTATTTAAAGGGCCAGAAGGTTGAGAACCACTGCATTAGGCCTTTCCCAACCCAACTGGTTGTAAAATCATTTTCTTGTGAGATAGTCCTAAATTTGTTTTTGAAATGTTGCTCTGAGGATAATATCTCCTTTCTGACTAAAAACGTCTTGATGTGTGAGTGCATGGGACAGAGTCAGAGAGCACGGCCATATAAACTTAAGGTGTACAGGCTTCGATTCTGCTTTGCCACTTACATGGCTTCTTCACAGAAAGTACATGGAAACCGAGAAAGCCAGAAATCAGGATAGTTACTAAAGCTGAACACCCACAGTAATGTACAGAAGAGGAAGTGACTAGAGACAGCTATCTGTATGACTTAGCTGTGAGTGGCATTTACATAATCGTAATCTTGTAAACACTGAATGTTGGGCTAAGCAGAGTGAAACAACTATTGCAAGGACCAGGGGTGCGGTGGTGTGTGTGTATGCAGCTGTATACATGCCTATGTGTATGTATGTGTATGTATATGTATATATGTATATATGTGTATGTGTGTGTTTATGTGTGTATGCATGCCTGTGTGTATGTATATGTATGTAGTTAGGTGTGTATGCATGCTTGTGTGTATGTATATGTGTTTATGTGTGTGCTGCATGCCTGTGTTTATGTGTATATGTATATTTGTGTATGTGTATGTGCATATGCAGGCCTGTGTGTATGTATATGTGTATGTATATGTGCGAGTGCTTATTTGTGTGCATGCCTGCCTGTGTGTCTGTGTATATGTATATTTGGGTATGTGTGTGTGTGTGCGTGTGTGTGTCTGTGTGTTTAGATGTATGGAGGGGGAGAGAACAAGCACTAAATTCTCATCTTCCAAAGTGGAAAGTCAATAGATAATGCTTAGAGGTGAAGAATGAGGCAGCAATGTACACATGCTTATTTAGAGATACGGAAGTAAATAATGAAAGCACCAGCTGAGATAGTTAACACAGTTGCCTCTGGGAAGTAGGCAATGGGGCAGAGGGAGGATTCAGGGTAACTGTTATTCTTCTGTGAAAAGCCCTGTAGAACTGACTCTTCTAACGATATGTATGTGGAACTTTGATAAGAAGTAATCATAAATTTAAAAAGAGAAAGATATTGAAAAGTGGATACTTAATACCTAGTGATTCTCTGCTCTTGTCCCAGGATGTGCATACCCACTTGGAGGGCAAGGCGGTGGGCCTAGGGATCTGTGAGCGCTGGACCCTCTGACTTCCAAGGCCTCGACCGCAGCGGCCTGGGACCCCAGTAATGACCAGTATTCCAGGAAAGTCCGTGGTGGCTGCTGGGTCCTGCCTCCTCTGTGAGGGCTTCATTAGCAGAGCCCTTGAGGTTTGTCACCCGTTCATGAGGGTGTCCCTGGTGAATGTGGGACAATTCAGTTCTTATTTGTCACTCATATTGCCTTGCTCATGAGACTCAGAAGAACTTTAGTCCATTTCTTTCTCAGTGTGCAAGTAGCTGGCGACCAGCTTCCTGTGGAGAGCTCCCGATGGGGTTTTTTGCTTGGTTTGGTGAGGACTCATTTTTAATTTTTGAAAACCGGGACGAGCTCTTCTCTCTGTTTTTTATTACATCACTATTGTTGTCATCATCTTTAGTCAGTGTTTCTCTCCAGCACTGAATTCTTCCCCCTCTCAGTCTCATCCTTTCTCTCCCCCAGTGATCCCCTATTTCAGTAAAGTCACTTTCATTCCTTCACTTGGTCAGGACATCTTGTAGTCATAGTTGACTTTTGTTTGTTTCTCTCACCCCACATCTCAGCCATTAGGAAACCCACTGAGCTCTCCTTTCAAAATGCATCCATAATCTGTCCATTTCTCTACCTGTACAGTCACCACCCTAGTCCAGGCCACCTTCCTTTCTCCCCCGGATCACTGTAGTCGTCTCCTGACAGTTCCCTGCTCCCACCTTGGTGTTACAGTCTGAAAAAGCAAATCTTAAAACTCTAATGCCTCCTAGGGTCACCTAGAATAGAATCTGACGTCCTCACAGTGATTCACAAGATTCTGCAGGATCTGCTCACCTGTCTGGCTTTATTTCCCATCATTCCGTTTCCAGCTTTCCCTGCTTCAGCCACACTGCCCTTCTTGTAGTTCCTTGACCACTGCTCCTGCCTCAGGGCCTTTGCACTCGCTGTTGCCTGCTAGACTCTTCCCCAGATATCCAAGTGCCTTGCTCCTTCATTTCATTTAGGTTTTTGCTTAAATGTAAGCTCATCAGAAAGGACTTCCATGACTATCTTCCCCTGTACATCACTGTCTATCCGATCCCGCTTTCTATTTCTTCATAGCATTTGACATTTCTACTATATTAGGAATGTATTTATTTACTTATCTTCCTCTTTGGACTGTAATCTCTATGAGAATATTTGTCATTTTGACCCCTGATATATTCACCACCCAGAACAGCGCCACTACAAAGTAGACAACTTGATAGTTATTTGTTGAATGTCCCAGTGAATGAATTGTGCACCCACAAGTTGGCAGACACTTCTAGGGACCACATAGAGACATCAGACTTGTGCCTGCATCAGGTATGTCGATGCAGAGAATTATGTGAGCACAGGGAGTGGTCCATACTGACTTCCAGCAGGAATTGTGGGTAGTGTGATGCCTTCTTAGTTCCCTCTTATAACTTGCCTAGAAGGCTGGAATGAACAGTGTGTAGTTGTACAAGGGGTGGGGCAGAGAATTCTCTGCAGTCAGAAAACCTTTACGGGTATGTTTGATGGGGCAAATCAAAGTGATCTCTGTCTACAGGTCACCTGTACGTATTGGAGGTTACTGATGTATCTCAGTGGCATCTTTTCTCTCAGCGTTTTGGTAAATGTCTTTTTCTCAACTGTCTTTTTGAGTAGATGTGGCTGTGTGCATGGGGAGTGAGGTAGGCCCTACTCCCAGATTTCCTGCTTTGTGAAAATGTAGTGATATTTACCCAACACTTTTGAGTATCTGTCATAGTCTTAGCTCTGTACTAGGCAGTAGAGATGCAGATGGAATATCAACTTAGAGTTTAAGCCTCTGGGTAGGGTCAAGAGTGACCCATGGCAAAGGGCATATGTCAGTGTGGGGGCTGATGCCTTTGAAAGTATAGGCCCCTGTGTAACTTTTAGCATTGCCTGTGCTTCACGATGGTCATGCCAAGCTTCCATTACTTGGGCTTTCTTCGTTGACAAATGGAATGCCAGGCGTTAATTAAATGCCACCGACTTCCTGCCAGCTCAGTTTTCTGGCTCTACTTAGAATTAAGTGGTGGGAGAGGTTGGGCAGACGAAGTCAAAGGAACAAAGAGAGTTCAGGCTTCCAAACTGTGTCCCTGCATTTGCTGAATCAATTCCAATGAGTTGCATAAAGCTGTTTGGCTGCTTCGTGGACCAAGATGGTTGCCTTTTCAGAGAGAAGCCGCTCCTCCCACTGATCCACGTTGACTTTGGGCCGCCCCGTGGCCCCGAGGACCTCTGTCTCTCTTGGGCTCATGATGCCAGATGAGCAAGTGGAAAGGTGGGTTTCCAGGCTGGGCCTCACAGGTGGGGAAGGAGAAGGCAATTCTGTCTGTTTGTTTTCAAGGCTGCCATGCCCCCCTCCCCTTTCAGTATCTGTTCTGAGTATTCAAACATGGTTGGTAGGAGAGTTGCCACGATTGGTATATCCCCTCCCTCTGTTGGCAGAGTAGGAATAATAGGCCTGAGAGACGAGGCACTTGCTAATACAGCCCATATATATGTATGTATATGTATATGTATATATGAAGCCATATGCCCTGGGAGCAGTTTTCCCCAATTGAATTAAGTATTCATCAGCAAATTAAAATATACTACTAACTTCTTTTCTCTTTGCATTTTTGTTTCTAGTTGAATTTTTATATTTTTAGGTATGTTATTATTATTATTACTTTATTTTTAGATTACAGGTGGCCAAATGAATTTATTACATGTTCTAATTATTGTTTAGAGAGGGCTTTTGGTATTCATTTTTAATATGTTTATACTTGTGAGTGATAGTGTATCTTATTAATATTAAAACATCTTTTTTTTTTTAGTTATGAATTCTCATGGGTTCCTAAGCAAATATATTATTCTTGGTATTAAAATGCTTCTGTGGGGTCTTAATCCCTGCTGATAATTACTGATGGTTGGAAATGCCGGCAAGTTAGAAATGTTCAGAGAGGCTTATTTGGCATCTGCAAATTACAAACTATCCTAGATCTGAGAAAGCTGTGAGTTAGGACAAGGGCTTGCCAACTCTGCCCCACCACTGGGTGGCAGGATTCGGAACATAACCTGTTAGTGAGTACAGGTCCATCTAGCAGTGGTTCTCAACCTTCCTAATGCCCTGACCCTTTAATACAGTTCCTCTTGTGGTGACCCCCAATCATAAAATTATTTTCTTTGCTACTTCATAACTGTAATTTTGTTACTGTTATGAATCATAATGTAAATATCTGATATGCAGGATGTATTTTCATTGTTCGCAACCCACAGGTTGAGAACCGCTGAATAGTTTCGTTGTATTGTTACTAAAAAAAACCAACCTCCTGTGAAGTATTTACATCATGGCTAAAGTCTAACATTAGCTTTTGTTGCAGCCTGTGGAGAAGACATGTGCATACAATAAGAGTACAAAAGAAAAAAATTATTAAGGACTCGATTAAAATTAATAGGAACTAGGCATAACCAGATAATTATAAGATAAGATGACTAATGTTGATATTGGGTAGATTCCAGATATTCGTTCAAAGAGAAAAATGTATCTTGATAGCTATTCACGAAGGTTCCAAATGAACAATACTCCAAAGCAGTCATTGATATTTTAGAAACAAAAACAACAAATAAAAACTTCAAAGATTACTCTCTCCTATGAGAAGTCTGCCTCTAATCTGGTGTTTTTTTCCCTTAACTGGCAGGATTGGGGGTTGGTTTTGGCATGTTCTATCTGCATGTTTTGATCAGTGAAACTTGATTATGTATGTGTCACTCACCTTTCATAAGCAGCCATTCATGTGGAAATCTGTTTACAAAAAGAGTGAACTGAAAAAAAAAGAAGATTGGAGGGATGGTTTTTTATCTGATTTAATATAATCTAACCACATTAAAACCTTAATTTGCAAAGACATTTTAAGCTGTGGGTCTCATCTGGAGAAATACGCCTGAAAGCATTCCTACAAGAGAAATGAGCTCTTTCTTTAATTTATTGTTGTAACCTGGTTCACATATTCATTCCAACGCTTAGAAGTAATCCCCTGTTTTAATCTTACAGCCGTGATAATCCACGTGCCATTATACTGTGAACTTCAGGGGGAGGAGAAATTATTTTGTAGTACTAAGACAGTTACTCATTGTATTTCTTAAAGTATAGACTATATATATATAGCTTATTTCCATTAAATCTTTAAATATCAGTGTGATTTCAATTTCTTGGAGAATCAAAATGCCACCTTTCTTTCATTACAATATAGTATTAAACTATGTAATAATTTAATATGTGATTTTTAAATATCTTTTAAAATTAATTCCCAGATTATTTAGAAGGTACTGTGTATCTTGTTTTGTTTTGTGTAAAGTGCTTCACATTTTAAATGGTAGCTTACCCAATCAATAGCATGTTATTAACTTTGCATATTTGTAATAACATGAAATTAAAACCCAGCAGTCTGATGCTTCCAAAGATGAATATATAAAGCAGCATTATTTTTTAATCATTTCTAATTTGATTTAACCTCCCAAAATGTTCTCCCTTCATTACATTTCTTTTTTTCTCCCTTGGTTCTCTCTCAGAACCAAAGTAAAATTTATTGGAGTCAGTCCATAAATTGATCCATCTCTGTAATGAGCCAAGCAGTGGGTTATTTATAGCAATGGTGTGGTTGGAAATGCTCCTCATGGGAGTTGAGGGAGGGGCAAGAGGGAACTTGGGAAGTGTGTTTGAGGAAGCTTTGGAGACCTGGGTTTGTAGGCACCCACTGCATGGTAACTGAGGAGACCAATAAATTCTAATCTTAGTGAGGAGCCCAGATTCTCACTCCAGGATGATCTATGTTTATAGAAGCTACAAGTGTCCACAGAAATGCTTCTCCAAGACACTAAAGCATCAGCTACCGAGAAATGCATCTAGTCACTCCCTTCCCTCCCTTTACCCCAATTCCTTGGTTTCTGTAGCCACACACCATTGAGACTGTTCTCTACTCAGTGCTCACTCCAGTGGATACTCCTCCAGTCTTCTGTTCCTGGACCTCTCAGCAGCATTTGACACTGCCTTCTCTTTGCAGCTGGGATACCAGATGTCCCATTCCTCTTCCCTCCCTCCCCACCACCTTCCCTCTTTCCACTCCTCTGACCATTTCACACAGGCAGCTCCTTGGGCACTGTCCAGGTGCTCTTCCAGCTCTCCCTGCACCATCCCGAGGTGAGCCCACCCAGTCTTGTGAGGAAATGTCTTACATACCAGCTCAGCATGCAAGTTTCCAAAAGCCACACCTCTAACTCCCACCTTCTATCTCCAGTTTTCTGCTTGATATTTCCACTTGGGTTCTAGTTGAATATTTCAAAGGTCAAAACAGACCTCTAGGCCCCCTATTCCTCATTCCCAATCTCTGGCAAATCTTTTCCTTTTTCGTATTTGCACCACACACATGCTCCAGCCAAAACAACAACAAAAAACACACAAACACTTCTTTTTTACCCATTATGTCCAAACTAGCAACAATGCCATCAGCAAAAGGTGTCCCAGGTCTGTCCCCTTCCCTCTGTCTCCATTGCCACAGTGAAGTACAAGAAGGTGTTGTCTGTCACCTTCACCTGCATAACCTGTTACCTGGTTTCCTGCTTCTGCTTTCCACACCTTCTCAACAGTTCTTTCTCCACAGGCATTCCTTACTCAACAGATTTTTAAAAAAATATGTATTTTTTTTTAATTCAGAGAGGAAGGGAGACGAAGAGAGAGGTAGAAACATCAATGATGAGAGAGAATAATTGATGGGCTGCCTCCTGCATGCCCCCTACTAGGGATCGAGCCCGCAACTGGGGCATGTGCCCTGGATCGGAATCAAACCTGGGACCCTTTAGTTAGCAGGCTGACACTCTATCCACTGATCCAAACTGGCTAGGGCTACTCAATAGTTTTTTTTTAAAGACAAATAATATCATATCATTCTTCCTTAAACCCTCCATTGGCTACCCACTGTATTCTGCCTAAAATCCAAACTCAAGCATAAAGCACAAGGCTCACAGGGCAGATTGGAGCCGACTGAGCCTAGCTCCGGGGAGACCACTGAGGAGCGGACCATTTCTACCTAAGGAGGGAGTAAGGCAGGAACACTCCCAATAAAGTGGGGTGGAACAGAAAAAAAAGAGCTTTTTCAGTTTTGTTCCTTGTAAAACCTCTTAGATATCCCTCCCAACTTTATATCAGCCCATCATTTGATCAACAGGCCTTCTAGGTTGTTCTCTAGATTGAGGTTCCTCATTGGGGATCCATGGCTGTGTACATCCTGAAACCCTGACATTGTTTGCAACATTGTGTGTTAGTGTTCTCACAAACATTATTTTTCCTGGGGGGAGAATCCATGAATATATGCATGTAAGTTCTTTGGTTAATCTCTTCCCGCCCCCCTCTTTTCCCCTTCCCTCTGAAATTCATCAGTCTGTCCCATGCTTCCATGTCTCTGGATCTATTTTGTTTGCCATCATCTTCTCCAAGAGGTCTATAGCTGCCACTACAAATAGCTTATTTAAATACTGTGACTTTGTTTTTTGTTCTATTTTTAAAAGTCATTATGGGCCCAGCCAGTGTGACTCAGTGGTTGAGCATCAACCTATGGACCACGAAGTCCCAACTCGATTCACAGTCAGAGCACATGACTGGGTTGCTGGCTCGACTGTGTACAGTCACGTTTGCAGTAGGGGGTATGTAGGAGGCAACCGATCAATGATTCTCTCTCATCATTGATGTTTCTATGTCTCTCTCCCTCTCCCTTCCTCTCTGAAAAAAAAATTTTTTAAAAGTCATTATGATATTTTATTGCATATGTTCAAATTATATAACATGTAAAAAATAAATCCAAAATTATCACAACCATTTAACATAGATATTCATATATTTATGCATGTATGTATACAATGATGATATATGTCACTGTGAGATAATTATCTCCATTTTCATCAGGTGTTAAAAGAAAAAAAAGAATTAGAAATATCATAGTATTTCATCTGTAAATAATACGAATGGCAAAAATCATGCCTGACTTGAATCATTTTGTTTAAGTTATTTAACTGTGACACAAATTATTTGGAATTGAATTTTGCTAAGTAATATTTTCATAGCAGGATTTGAAGAATTAATTTAAACTCTTCCTTAGATTTAGAGAATCAACATTTCTAATTGGATTGGGCATACAAGGCCAATTTTACAATATCTAAATAGTAAGATGATTTCAACAACAATAAAACACTGTTTTGTTTATAGCTTTGGGATCATGCTCTGTCTTGCATATTTTGCTTGTCCATATTGCGTATTTTCAATAAACTTGGAAATTAGAATTAGTTATTTCTATCCTTAAAAAATCAGACATTGTCCTTTGAGGAATGACTAGAGGCAAAGCCCCCTACATAATTTGTCCAGTCCAGTGCAGAACTAAATTGTAGGGTTTGGCAAGAATGAAACATAGATTCAAATACAAGCTACAAAATACAAATTGTACAATTTTGTTGTGTCTGTATAACTGTTTATATTTGCCCTTTTTTTAAAAAAAATTATCTTTATTGTTGAAAGTATTACAGATGTCCTTTTCTTCCCCCCTATAGTCCTCCTTCTTCCTGGCCCCTGAGTGCCCCCCACCCAGGCCCATGACACTACTGTTTGTGTCCATGGGTTATGAATATCCTATATAATAAAAAGGTAATATGCAAATTGGCCATCACTCCAACACAAGATGGCTGCCCCCATGTGGACACAAGATGGCTACCACAGCGGGGGAGGGCAGTTGTGAGCAATCAGGCCAGCAGGGGAGGGCAGTTGGGAGGGACCAGGCCTGCAGGGGAGGGCAGTTGGGGGCGACCAGGCCTACAGGGGAGGACAGTTGGGGATGACCAGGCTGGCAGGGGAGGGCAGTTGGGGGTGACTGGGCCAGCAGGGGAGGGCAGTTGGGGGTGACCAGGCCTGTATGGGAGCAGTTAGGCGTTGATCAGGCTGGAAGGGGAGTGGTTAGGGGGTGATCAGGCTGGCAGGCAGAAGTGGTTAGGGGCAATCAGGCAGGCAGGCAGGTGAGTGGTTGGGAGCCAGCAGTCCTGGATTGTGAGAGGGATGTCCGACTGCTCATTTAGGCCCGATCCAAACGGGCAGTCAGACATCCCTCGAGGGGTCCCAGATTGGAGAGGGTGCAGACTGGGCTGAGGGACCAACCACCCCTCCCCCAATGCACGAATTTTGTGCACAGGGCCTGTAGTATGCATATTAAGTTCTTTTGGGTTAATCTCTTCCTGTCTGGCCCACCTTCCCCCCCCCCCCCCCCCCCCCGCTCTGAAATTCATCAGTCTGTTCCATGTCTCTGGATCTATTTTGTTTGTCATTTTATTAGGGATGAAGCTGAGGAGAGAAAGGTGATGGAATCTAGGTTGCTGTGGGATTCCTTTGGGGTCTGTGTTTAGGGCCTGGCTGTGAGAGGGCCAGTTTGTGTTACCCGCCCTGCAGCACTGTCTGGTGGGACTTCCTGCGATGCTGGGAATGTTCCATATCTGTGTTATTATATTCAGCACATATTCCGGATGTTGCTGCCAGCAGCATGCACACTTGCAATGTAGCTGGTGTGACTGAGGACCTGAATTTTTAAACTTTATCTAATTTTAATTTAATTAAAATTGAAATAGCCACACATGGCCAGTGGCTACCACATTGGACAAAGCAAATTCAAGCCCTGTTGTCTGAGTCTAGCTAGACGTTAATTAATTATTCCTGATGTCCTTTAGCATTCTAGAGCTCCCCGAGCTCCTCACCGTCTCTCCTCTCATGCCAGCCTGACCTGGGAGGTGGGTTGGACATGTCTTCTACAATATTGTTAAGGAAACACAGTCACGTTTGCATGATTTGCCTGAGTTTCTAGGAATAGAACTGAATTTTTATAGAGCAAGTTCCAGAATGTATTGAACATTTTAAATAAGTTATTATGTATGCTAAGGCTTTTGTTGTGAGTCATTACTGTAATTATTAATAATAACAGATGCCCTTTCTCACACGTCTTTCTCACATGCTTCTCTGGTACGAGGTGACGTGCTGTGTTAGGTCGTTACTTTCCATCCCAGCCTTCTGGGGGTGTTAGATCCCGACCCAAAGAGTCCTGGGATCTTGCCCGCTGTCAGTGGCAGAGCTGGGTGTCTGCATTCCTGCAGGTGGTCCCCAGTCCCCGTTCCCCTTCGCTTGTCACCGGGTGCAGCATGCAGTGGGGAGGGGTCTGCTCCGTCCACCCTGCTGCCCCACCTCCGTGGAGCACATTCAGCTTCTCTCATGTCTAGTGGGAGAGACCCTGCTTCCCTCCCCTGCAGCCCACACTGTTCAGGGCCTCCCTTGAGTGTTCTCTGTTGCTCTGGTGGGTCTCCCCCAACCCTATGTTTCTTTATGGAATTGTGCCTTCCTGTGTTGCTCGATCGCTCTCAGCTCTGCTGTTAGTGGCAGGGCAGTGTTGATGTGCTTTTACGTGGCTGTAAGGAGAAGCACATCTCTCAAGATCAATGCAGCTCTGGCTCTAGCACACAGCGATCCAGAGAGCTGTTGGGTCAGCAGTAGCCATTGCACTCCCGGGGGCTGGCTGCGGACTGGTGTTACTGGGCTGTATTTGAAAGATGGCGGAGATGCCTAAGAGACAGAGTTGGTATGAGGGCTGGGTATCTATAAGGAAAGTTACATGCAGTCACCCTCAGCGATTGTTTTTATACACCCTCCTCGCCTTAGGGATACATCATACATGCCTGTTGTCTTGCTTGAGGCTGTTTAAAAGATTCCCCTTGCCATACCAACCCTAAGGAGACAGGCACCCTCAATGATTTGATTTAGTTCCTCTGCCTTTTGGAAAGTCTGGTGTTTTTAATAATCTGATTAATGCAAACTGAAGGTGTAACTGCCTTTTCCTTTCTGCTTATATCATTTCAAAAGATACCAAGCTGCCGAAACCGGTTTGGCTCAGTGGATAGAGCGTCGGCCTGTGGACTCAAGGGTCCTGGGTTCGATTCCGGTCAAGGGCATGTACCTGGGTTGCGGGCACATCCCCAGTGGGAGATGTGCAGGAGGCAGCTTATCGATGTTTCTCTCTCATCGATGTTTCTGACTCTCTATCTCTCTCCCTTCCTCTCTGTGAAAAATCAATAAAATATATTAAAAAAAAAAAGATACCAAGCAACGACCATGCCCAGAGCTGGGCCCTTACAAACTACTGGTGGCAGGTGCCTTGGCCATATGTATCAACTGGCCTTAAACTGTTTATACCCCTGCATTCAGTAATCAAAGTCATAGAAATGTATTCTAAGACAGGTGCATAAGAACTGGGGAAAAGCTTATATTTAAAATGTTAATTGCCACATTATCTATAACAGGAAGTACTGGATGGCAGTGGAGCCCCTGAAAACAGGTACCAATATACCTGGCTGCCTTTATCACTCCCCTCTTACATCTTGGCTCCCAAGTAGTCCCACCTTTCTCATCATTCAGGGTCTCTTTCCAGAGACGGCCATTATGTCATTGGTCTGGAGCTTATATTTTATAGGTGAGGGAAATGTTACACAGAAAAGTAAAAATAGTTCCTTAAAACTGTTTTTTCCCCCTGCAAACCAGCACACAGCACAGGGACATTGTTGCTGGCAGTGGAATTTACCTACCTCAAGTGGTAGCAGGCTTCCCGGTCTCCTGTCTCCAGTGCCCTTGATCCTCCTGGTGAGATCTATTGAGGTGCCAGGCACACAAAAATCAATTGCACACGTTGAGGGCAACAGGTGAGGCACCCGACCTTTGGTGAGGTCAGCCTCTGAGCTGCAGGAACTGGAATAAATTAAATAGGCTGCTTTTGATTTCGTTCTTGGGAACCTGTACTCCCTGTTCTGCAGATGCAGTGGTGACTCTGAACTCCACGGAACAGCGAGGAAGAGGGAAGCAATGCTCTTGGGGAATGAGAAGGGTCAGGCCGAATTCTCCGAAACAGAAATGGGCCAGGTTGCGATTTAGCATCCGCACTAGGTATCTCCCAGCTTGTCTAGGTGTGTTAACATTGTTCGATGGGCAGCATTCTCAAGACATCTCCCTGGAGTGCTGCTTTGACAACCCAGGGGCATTTTCTGAGTGGAGATGGAGCAGGTGTGGCTTCTACCCTCATGACGTGTTTTGCCTCCCAGGGAAATGCTGACTTAGAGCCACCACCCAGGGTGGCAAAGATTTCCTTTAGCAGCTTGTTGGGCCTAATTAGACTCTCCCTTTAAATTTCATGCATTAAAAACAAAGAAGCAAGAGAAACAAATCATGCTGCCTTCCAAAAGATAGGCCATCTTCAGCCGGGTGGAATTGTAACGTTACCAGCATTGAGAGTGCAGCCCCAGTGGAATGATGAGAACCTCCAAATGTGGTGGCTCCTTGGTTCATATCCCACAATGTTTGTGGAGCATCAGTCATCACACAGTCACTTTTCAGTTATCAAATGTTTATTAAGCATCTACTATGTTCTGACTGCTCTGCTAGGTAGTGAGATACTGGGATGAATGCGATGTAATCCTTGCCCCAAGGATATCATAGTCTGCATGGGGGGACTAAGAAGTAAACAGACCTGGAAGCAGTAGGGGCACTGGGGAGGCCACTTGCCTGGCCTGCGGGATTAGGGAGGCCTCCTGCAGAGGCAAGGAGCGAGGGGTGATCAGGATGTACAAGCAGAGAAAGTTGCTAGTAGTCACCAGAGCATGGTGGGGTTTGAGTGTTTGGGAGCGAAGTTTTGTCCCTGTGCAAATAAAAGTCTACTGCTGGCTGGGGGCCTGCCTGGATTTGGAGATTTTTCTATGAGTAAATTTTATCAAGGGTCTGGACCTTGTGACAGATGAATTTATGTGTAATTATTTAGTCACCCCTCCCTGGTAAGATCAAGGACAGCATGTGTTAGACATGGGTCATCTCGCGTGTATAGCGTGGAAAGGAGTCCAGTCACCCTCCCTCCTCAGCAGGGACAGGGAAAGCCCTCCGGCCTGGGACAGGCCTTCTTATCTGCTTCACAGTTGGGGGAACACCTGGACTTGGTTATTCAGTCCGTCCTTGCAGTGGTCTTCAAAGGCAGAACTAACAGCCAGCCCAGGTCACAAAGGTGAAAAATGGTCAGTTGGGTCTAGGACCTCTCTGGAGTTTCAGCTGTGATGTTGCAGCCCCTCTCAGCGCCCTCCAGCTCTGAGCATCTTGGCCTCAGGTGTTGTGGGGCCTCGCAGGCACCTGAGCCCCACCTTTCCGCCTTCTGTGCCCTTTTTCTCAGCCTGCCACAGACTCGGGTTTCTTCTGCCTCCTCTCCTCCCAGGCCTTCAGGCTGCGGTTTCCTCTCCCCTGCCTTTCCGAAGGTTTTCACTTCTGCGTGGTGTTCTGCTCCGTTTAGGCAGAGAGCTGCTGCCCTCTGCAGTGGGTTGTGCACTTCTCTCCACGTGGCCTGCCACAGAGCCCTCCCACTCTCCGTCCCTTGGGGTCTCCCTCTGCGTTGTCTACCCTCGTTTCCCCAGGCCTGGAGTAGAGGCTGCCTTCTCCTGGTTCTGGGGCTCTCAGAACCTGCATGGTGCGCATATCCCGGAATCTCCCTGAGGCTTTTGGTTTCTTCCCTCTAAAAGGGGGATGTGAAAATCGATGGGGATAACGTTTGCAACAGTTCTGCACTGAGCCTGCTGCATCTGGGGTGTCAACAAATGGCGAGCTTCTCCCCATCCTGTACTAAGCAAACCTCCCTGTAATGTACTGACACAGGCTTTTCCTGCCCACCCTGCCAGGCCACAACACTCCCCAGGTCCCTCCCTTCTAAAAGACCCCTGTCAGCAACAGTAACCCATGTGCAATTGAATTAGCAGATTTGAAAAGTGTGATATAAAAGTTTTTAAAGCCCTAGCTGATTTGGCTCAGTGGAGAGAGCGTCAGCCTGCAGACTGAAGGGTCCCGGGTTCGATTTTGGTCAAGGGCACATACCTCGCTTACAGGCTTGATCCCTGGCCCTAGTTGGGGCGCATGTAGGAGGCTACCAATTGATGTGTCTCTCTCATCATTGATGTTTTATCTCTCTCTCTCCCTATCCTTTCCTCTCTGAAATGAATAAAAATATATGCAAAGGAAGTTTTTAAAGTGTCACTTTATGCACACACTTGAAAATAATTTGACCCAATTTTTTCTTACAAATGGCATGATTTCAAAGCCAGGTGGCTGGCCTATAAACTGTGCTCCCTCTTGCCCTGGTAAACAGAAATACCTCATAATTTGTCCACATTCTATGAATCCTTTTGTTGCTTGCCTGCACTGAGGTCTGCAGGCCATTTTGGTAAACACAGTGCTATTATTTTCACAATCACTGCTATTACCATTGGGAGCCTTTTTTATACCCTGCAGGGGTATAAATGTCAATCAAGTGTTCATTAAGGAGCATTGTTAGTCCTGAAAATTGCACCCAAATGTCTGTCTGTATGTTTGATCCAGGAGGTAGGCCTGATAAAAACCATGAAAGAAGTCAGACCACCATCATGATATGCCACAAAGGGCAAGGAATCCATGGAATATTAGGGCCAATGCCGAGAAAATAAAAAACAACTATAAAATAAAATATGTGAGAGAGCTTGCGGATTTACATGCTTCTGGAGTTCAGCCCCCTTTCTTCGTATTTATCCCTACGCCTGGAAATGCACCTGTTTTAAATTGTCTGACTCCTTCAGAAAAAACTATCCTTTGCTTAAAATACAATTGTCCTGCAAGTTCAAAGATGTCATCCACCATGTAAAAGAGGAGTCTAACTTTTTATTGCTAAGTCGCTGGCGTATCAGTAAATAACTACCTGCTTATTAAAGAGGAGGAGGCACTACAGGTAGGCACCCCCCCCCCCCCCCCCCGGGTGTTTTAGAGCTAAACAGTAGATGCTGTGTGACACGGGTCATCTCATGAAAGTGCCAGGCAGGATGCCCTTGTAGTTGTCACTGGAATGTTTTAATTCACATGTTTCCCCCAAATGTGCCATGAACACCATTGTTGGTATGCGGGGTGACTTTAAATGAATACAGAAATAAACTGTTTTTATGTTAATAGCTATGCCTCTATTTTAATATTGTCTTAAAGCATAGCCAGTGTATCATGCTGATGATATAAAATTTCCTTTTTTAAAATAAAATTATTTAAATGAACAAAAGGGGTCTATTTAAAGAAACATTTTAAGTCGTTAATACCACAGGTGGCACTGGCTCTAGAAGAGATCATGAAAGTATTATGCAAACGATGAAATGTTGGAAAATGTTGATTTTAGCTCATTTAGGTAAATATAGGCATTGTGTTGATGGAAATCCTGGCAAGCACGTATTGTTCTTTGGGGGCAATATGTCGCATAATTGTATGTAGTGCTATTTTATATGCAGCTAATTTCAGAAGCTAAAGCAACCATATCTATTAAATGCTATTTTATTTGATTAATAAAAATGCTAGACTGTTTTAGGATTGAATAAATATAAAATGCTAATTGGATATAAAATTCTTATTTATGTGATTATGGGCATTGCCGTAAAACTATAAGACACTTATTACTGTTTAATATTGCTTTAATTAGAAATGCTCTTCCAAAAGTTAGAAGACAATGAGCTTCTTACCAAACAGTTCCTGTGGAGCCAAAGTGAAGTCGCAATAAGATCAGACGTCAACAGGGAGATTTCCTTTATCCCAGGAAGGCACAGGGTGATGTGAAGTTGTACTTTTGAAGGCCAGGGTTTAAATAGGCTGCCACCAAGTTGTTGAATTCAATTTGGTATTTATTGAATGTCCGCTCTGTACCATGCTCCGTGAGGTCCCTGGGGGAGGTTGTGATGTTTACATGAGCCAGGATTGTTTCAGGAGCAAACAATAGAAAACCTGATTCAAACCGGCTCAAACAGACAGACGAGGAATTTATAGGTTTACACAAGGAGAAGCGTAGGTGTGGGCTTCAGCTATGGCTGAATCCAGGAGCCCACGCAGTATTATCGGGACATAGCCTCCTGCATCTCTCAGCTCTGCTTTCTTCTTTACTCTCCCAGGTTCTCTTGGTGTGGTAGCCCCTCAAGTTGGGAGAACTTGAGGCCAACATCTACTTGGTTTCAGGTCTAATAAGAAGAGAGCTTTATACTCTAATAGCTTTGACATGAGTCTCAGAATGGAGACTTGTTGGCCAGGCCTACTTGCTGGTTCTGTTTCCTGGGGTGCGGGTGGGATCACTTATGTGGACTGAGGGGAGGGGTCAGGTGTTTCTGGTACCAGCAACCAGAAGAAGGTAACGGACAAGAAGCGTTCTGTCTTCAAGGGGCTCACTGGTAACTGGAGACAAGGTGCACTTGCACGAGACGTTTCACACTGGGCAAGAATGGAGAGGGCGTTGTAGGAAGGTGGTCACAATGCACAGAGGCATGGAGGAGTGAGTGGGGATGGGGCATTCGGTAAACTAAGGATCAGGGATTGCTGGTGCAGTGGTTCTCAAGGATGGAAAAGTGTGAAATGTGTTCCTGTCACAGTCTTCTGGGAATTGAAAGATTGTATCCTGCCATTGGACAGCCCCTGCTCTTACCCTCTCAGAGCTGGTGGGAGTGGGGAGCGGTGGGCAAGGAGCCTGTGGAGGCTCAGAGTCTGCCTGTACAGCTCAGAGCTGAAGCTCTCCTGCAGCGGTGCTGGCCTTTGCACTGTTTTCCCTGTAGGCAAAATGAAGAGCCTCCTCCAACAAGTACTCAATCCAACAAGCACGTACTGAGCACCTACTGTGTCTCAGGCTCATCCATCAAATCAGAGCTATGCTGCCCCTTATTTGCTGCATCACCAAATACTGATGGAGCTCCTCCTGGTTACCCAGGATTCTGTAGGTTTGTACAATGAAAAGTGTAAGTGTGGACTTCAGCTCTGGCTACCATGAGAGAGTCGACCAAGAGGAACAGGGATGTGCCCTCAAGGAGAAAGGAGGAGGAAGGATGCACAGGGGGCTGCCAGTAGCTCTGGAGACGTGAGGGACTTCTGGGAGTGCAGAGCTGGAGAGTTGGTGATGGCTGCCCTCCTCCTTACCTCCTTGTCGCCTACGTTTCTCTCCTCTCTTCCTCCACTTCCCTGGGGGAGCCCAAGCTCCACTCGAGAGAGGACGTTCAGAGGCACCTCAGCGTCCATCAGGACCCAAGACTACATGTTGGCTTAGCACTCGCCAGTGACCTTTCCTGTGTTCCTACAACATTGCATACTGTTGTCCGACTTTCACATCCCTGTCACTTGGTCCTTACACAACCTCGGTGGGGATTATACCCATCTGGCAAGTGAGGAAGCTGAGACAGAAGCCTTACTCTAGATCTCCTATAGTAGGAGCCCCCACCTTCTGCCTTTATTATTCCCACACGGAGATGATTTTTGTGAGGATTTAATGCTTTTATTATTCTGACCTGGTTGAAATCCTGGGCTGCAAGCAAACCTTCCAAATGTGCAGTGTCCTTGAGAGGACTGCTTCCCTTTGCCTCCTACCCAAGTCTCTGCTTCTATCCCATGCTTGCATCACACTTCACACCAGGTGCATCCTTCCCAGGTGTACTTTCTATTGCTACCTGGGCCTCTTGGATTGGAGAAATTGACTAGAAAATCAACAGTGTTTAGTGAGAACACTAGAGGCCCAGCATGCGAAAATGCGCAAGACCCAGACCCTGCCATGCCGTGAGACCCATCAGTGCACCTCCTGGTGACCAGTCGTTTGGTGGTTACGGTGTTACGGCCACTGGCCTTTTATAATATAGATACCATGCCCCCGTGCACTGTTAGTCAGTGAAGGTGCTGTAAAGAATTAAGAGAGGTTTCCCTTGGCACTAGGGAGTCTCCAAAGATGGTTCCCTCCTTATGATTTATTTCCTTCCTTTCCTTCATTAGAATCCTAATGTTCTTCCAAAATGACTCAGGTCTCAGGCTCAAAAGACTTTGGCTTTGAACCAAAAAAACCCCATGGGTTCTGGTGTCCTGGCCTCCATCTGTCTGACATTTGCTGGGTGCCGGTTTCTGAGCTGTGGCTCTGACTTTGAGGAGCTGGGGGCACATTTGGAAAGTTGAAGGTTGGTGATATCAGCCCTGCCCCTGGGACTCCCCTGGCATCCATCTGTCCAGGCCAAGGTCCTGCTTGCCGAGAGCATCCAAGGATGCGTTAAAGGCATCACATTTCCTTCCTGAGCTCCGAACATCGAATTTTCCCTCAGGGACCCCGAATGACCCAGTCACCCATGAACAGAGATATTTCTTTGGGAAATTGGTTTTCATTTCCAGCCTCCACACCTCACAGCATAGCATATATCGCACACGTCAAGTTAAATATGCTGTTGTCTCTCCCAATTTTCTCTTCCTCTCGGGGACCAAGCAGGAAGGGGCTTGTGCTCAGGACTCTGTCAACCAGGGAGCCACAGGGAAGTTTTATGGACTTTGCTTCCTACTCCATCAGCTGACCTTTCTCCTCGCTCTTGCCTGAGATCCCTTGAATTCTTCTTCTCTGGATTGCTTGCACTGGGCATCCTGAGTGGGCTTCTGTATACAGAACTTGCCCACTTTTCCACATACTTCTTTTCAAGTGACTAGGGGAGAGCTGCGTGGAGAAGGAGCTTGAAGTCTCAGGAGGTCTATTATTGATGTCTACCACGGTCGTGACAAGGAAGAATAGTCATAAGGTTGTGGCTGCATATCTATCTGCCCTCCGTGTTCAGGTGTAAAGGGGAATAGGGAACCTTCCTGCTGCAGGTTTCCTGTCTGCAGCAACATGTATGGTAGGAGGTACTTTTAAAAATATATATTTTTTTATTGATTTCATAGAGGAAGGGAAAGGAAGAGAGATAGAAGCATCAGTGATGAGAGAGAATTATTGATTGGCTGCCCCCCTGCACGTCTCCTACTGGGGATTGAGCCCGCAACCCGGGCATGTGCCCTGACCAGGAATCAAACTGTGACCTCCTGGTTTATAGGTCGATGCTCAACCACTGAGCCATGCCGACTGGGCTGTAGGTACTTCTTATAGGTGCATTTATAGATGGTGTTTTGATAATTGCCAATATTCCATTGCATCTGTATCCCTGATTTTTTACTGTGAGCCTCACGTCTACAGAATTGGGTTAATCCTAGTTCTTTTCATGGCACACTATTATCATTGGTTCTCTTTTATTTGTTAAAATGTAATGAACATTTGTGAACCCACAACTCAACCCAAAAATTGTATATTACCGGTAACTTACATCTCCCATCCTACTATGTGCCTGCCTCCCTTTCTCCGCAGAGGTGACCATGATTCTGAAGGTTGTGGTTATTATTCCCGTATTTATTTTTTAAAAAGTTTTAAAATAACCTGTGATACCTAAACCTTAGTTGTTTAGTTTTACTTATATTGAACTTACTAAAAAATGTATCTTACTGGATATTGTTTTCTAGGCCTTCTTCCCTACCCCCCCCCCCAACAGTCACCTTTAAGGGGTTAATGTATATATCTGTATAATATTCCAGTATGTGACATATCCACACTTTATCACTTTATTTGTCCCTTACACTATTGATGGGCCTTTGGGTAGGTGACTGTTTAAATTTACAAGATGATGCCAAACTGCTTTTCAAAATACTTGTACCATTTTACACTCCTACTGGCAATACATAAAATATCCACATTATACTGCATTCTCTTGAACATGGAATATTCTCAGACTTCTTATTTTTCCAGTTGAATAAAATCTCATGATCTTGATTTTCCAATTTCTTGATGGCCACTAAGGCTTAGCATTTCTTCATATGTTATTGGCAATAATAGTTTTTTGCTTCTGTGAAAATGCCTGATAATGTCTATTGATAGTTTTTCTACTGGGTTGTGTGTATTTTTCTATTTTTTTATAGGTTTTTTTTGTTGTTCTTGTTTTAAATATATTTTATTGATTTTTTACAGAGAGGAAGGGAGAGGGATAGAGAGTTAGAAACATCGATGAGAGAGAAACATTGATCAGCTGCCTCCTGCAATACCCCCTACTGGGGATGTGCCTGCAACCAAGGTACATGCCCTTGATTGGAATCAATCCTGGGACCCTTCAGTTCGCAGGCCGACGCTCTATCCACTGAGCCAAACTGGTTAGGGCTATAGGTGGTTTTCATAGATTCTTGACATTAATCCTTTGTTGGTCATCTATTCCACAGATATCTTCTTCAGTTGTTAGATCTTTCTCTTTCCTTGAGTCATCTTTTGATGAATAAAAGTTTTCAATTTTGTTGAAATCAAATGTAACAATTTTTTTTCTTTTTTGTTGCTAGAACTTTCTGTATCTTGTTTAAGAAATCTTTTTTTATCCTAACATCAGGAAGATACACACTCACACACACACACACACACAGTTGAATTTTGTGAATGATGAGTTAGAGATCTAATTTCAGTCTTTGCATATGGAGAATCATATTTCCTAGTCCATGGATTGAATTACCCCTTCCTCCCCCTTGGATGAGCATGCTGTCTAGTCCTGTGCCAGCACCATTCTGTCCTAATCATTACACATCTGTATTTAGTCTTTGCATCTGGTAAGGTTAAGTTCCCCTACTGTATTCTTCTGTAGAAGTGGTGTGGCTGTACTTTGTCTGTGTCTCTTTAATATCCATTTTGGCTCAATGTGTCAAGTCCCTGGAAAAAATTGGTTTTGTTTTGAAGGGAGTTGGATCAAATTTATAGGTCAATTTTGGGAACACTGACATTTCTTTAAATCTTAAAACTTTTCATGAATGTGGTATATCACTTTATGAGGGAGAGGTTTTGGAGTTCATAGTTTTCTCAGGACCCTGGAATTACCGGGCATATGTTTAAAAGATAGTGCCATCCTTCTCTCCTTGCCAGATAGAGGTTTGGACGTCTTATATTGGAAATAACCATTAATAGGCATCAAGTCTGGTCAGAAAATTTTCTTTCCTGCTCCGAGGGGGATTGTGAGACTTTAGATGAAACTATGTCCGGTGTAGTGTCTGGTCCAGGGTGATGCCTCAGAGATCAGCATAGAACATGATGTAGAGAAATGAGCCTCTCTGAGCTTAGGAAATAGACAGACCTGGCTTTGCATCCTCCTCGCACCTACCAACCAGGAGGCCTGGAGCAGGGATTTCACATCTCTTAGCCTTAGTTTTCTTTATTAAATTGGGGATAATAGTGTTTAGACCACAGGGCTTCTGGGAAGGTTCTGTCAAGTGTGCATTTGAGTGTTAGTTGCTTGATACAAGGAAGGAGCTCAGTAAAGAGAGGTTATCTTTCTTGAATCGAGGCTGGTTAAGGACATGGACCATCTCCCTTTAGCTTCAGGAACTGCCTGGGCCCTTCTCGTCAGGGTTCTGATGCTGCCCTGGCCCGGTCCACAGTAGTCTCAGAAGCTGGCAGCCCCATGGCCTCAGCTGATTTTCTGGCTTACAGTCTCCAGTGGTTCTCAACCTTCCTAATGCCGTGACCCTTTAATACAGTTCCTCATGTTGTGGTGACCCCCAACCATAAAATTATTTCCGTTGCTACTTCATAACTGTAATGTTGCTACTGTTATGAATCATAATGTAAATATCTGATATGCAGGATGTATTTTCATTGTTTGTGACCCACAGGTTGAGAACCGCTAGTCACACACCTATACAAGATCTAAATAGGTTTCTAAAAACCTCGAGGCCAAGTTTAAAACAAGATGACCTCTGATGGGAAGAGCAGGAGCTTCCACTCTGCTTTCCCTTTCTGCCTGGATCTTGTGATTATTGTTTGTTTGGAATCCTCTGACGGGCACATTATGTTTACCTGGACCCACAGGCTGGCCTGCTGGGGCAGACAGCTGGCTGCTGTGAGAGCCTGGGGAGAGGCCTGCCTCCAGGCCTCAGCCATTTGGGGCAGTGTCTTTGGTGATGGCCTGGGGTGCCTTGAAGTTTTCTGCTTTTTAAGGAAGAATCTGAGCCTCGGTTGAGGCCTCTGAGGGCAGCTGTCTGGGAGCCTCAAATTGACCTCAGATGTGCCCGACAGAGGTGGGACCTACTAAAACAGTGATTCCCAAAGTGGTAGGCGCTGCAGCGATCCAGGGAGGCGGTGATGGCCACAGGTGCATTTGGGGGCTATGAGTAACTGCTATTAAAATTAAAAAAAATTAATTTCCAGGGGCTGAGTAATATTTTTTCTGGAAAGGGGGCGGTAGGCCAAATAAGTTTGGGAACCACTGTACTAAGATAATGTTTCTGATACATCCCCGTTAGCTCTTATGCTCCAGCTGACGCCCCTAAACCAAATCGGAAACCAGACACATTTGTTATTTATTTAACTACCATTAAATTACATGAAAATATGTGGCAAGAAAAGTAGATATTCCTCTGTTTCATTCTCTGTGCAAATTATATGTATGGGACATTTTCAATCCCAGCTCTTTTTCTGAGATCTGTGTTGTCACACAACTGAAAGGTAAGAGACAGCATGTCCAATGAGAGTTGACAGTGCACTGCTCAGTGTGATGAGCGCTTTAAATAATCTTTTCCTTTAAGCTTCACAGCAGCGCTGTGGGGGTAGTGATGGTTAACAACATAAGTACATTGTAGACGAGGGACTGAGCCCCAGATGTCACTGTTTTGATTCAATCAGACCAAGTATAAAAGATTCTGCACATACAGTGGCACTCAGCAGATATTACCCTTCCCTAGGGTCATATTTAAGAGCTGAGGAAGGACCTCATTAACTGGTTGGTCTTTACGAAGACATTTAGCTAGCACTTATCTTAGAAAGTTGTTGTGATAAACGAGTTAAATGTCAATTGTTGAGACCAGTGCCTGGCACATAGTATGCACTCATTAAATATTAGTAATTAATGAAGTAATAATATACTAAGTCCTAATAGTCAATAATTGATACAATTGGGAATAATATTACTGAAGATTAGAATTATTAGCTCATTTTATCCATGTCTTGACCTGTAAAATGGGGGTTGCCCAAATGGAGAGGACCAGATAGGAGACTTAACAGAGTGTCAGGGCCCAGTGAGCATTGATCCTACCGCAAACTCGGGCCAAGGGTTTCACATGCTTGTTCTAGATTGTCCCATTTCAGAGGTCATTGCTGGATAATGGCCAGGTGAAGTGTCTATAAGAGCAGAACTGTTTCCAGGTGATCTCTGTCCTGGCAGGGATGGTGCTTGCTCTGATAGAATAGTCCAGGTTTTTTCTCTTGCCTACCTTGTCTCTCCTTTCTCTAGTGTCCCATCCAGTGTCATCTTGCATCTTGTCTGAGAGACAGGAAAAGCCACTCCAAGGGTATTCATCTTAACTTTCCATCTTTCATGCTGGCTAAGGGTTTGTGTGCCTAGGAGTCAGAGTTAGGGGTCTTTAACCCAGGGTTCTGTAGTTGTTGATATTTATCTTGATTCTGGTGCAGAAATGGTTGAGAGAAGTACACAGATATACTTCAAAATATCCTGCCTTACTTAAAAAAACAAAAACCACCTACAGTGTTGGCTTATTTGTTCTCATTTTGTGTATGCAGAAACTAAACCTCAGAGGAGTTAGGCCACCTAACAAGCATACCCTTCATCATTCAGTCAGTGATCCAGTAAGTAACCTAAGAGCAGGGTGAGATTTAACCCAGGTCTCTCTGAAGTCACAACATAGTACAACTTTAAATATGTTAGACTGTTTGGCTATTTCCCACATTTCTCTTGTGCTCTTTTGCTTCCCCCATTCTTGTTTCTTTCTATACACTAGTGTGGCTATCTACTAATCTTGTCTTCTGCCATGTCCAGTTTGTGTTGTGATGAATTCTTAACTTGATGCATTGCATATTTCAGTTCTAAGTGCCTTTTAAAACTCCTTCTGTGCTCCAATTTCTGTTGCAATTTACTATCTTTTAGTCCATTTAGTTCATCTTTTCTTCTAATTTCAATGTGTTAGTCTCAATTATTTTAAAATTCTTGTCTGCTAACTTGACTATCTGGATAATCTGTGGGTCTGTTTCTATGGTGTTTCTTCCCTTGATTATTGGTCAAATTTCCTTACCTCTTCATATGTCCAGTAATTTTTTATTGTATGCTGGTCATTGCATACCAAAAACTGTGGAGACTTTCATACAAAACACTATATTTTCTACCAGAGAGAGTGCCTCCTTTTTTCTGTTAGGTAGATACGGTGAGAAAATGATTACCTCAACTGAGTAAGACATGCACTCCTATATTACACACCATCAATGCTCAGCACCTCTTTGAGGTTTTCATAGTCAGGCAGTCTTCCTCATTGCAAGGATGAAGCTGCAGCCGTTCTTATGTCAATTAATTAAACAGGTACCTTTATTAATATGCAGTCCTCTTATTCATTCACAGAATTAAAGCCAAAGAGAGAGATCTTAATCATCTGGAAGGTGGCTTTCTTAATGTAAGCAGATGACTAACCTGACCTTGGTTTCCACTTATGACAGGTGCCATCTGGAGAGCCCTCCAGAGGCAGTGCAGACATTGATGAGATAGAATGAGGGAAAAGTCTGTAAAAATTCACTTCTGGATATCTGGATCCCAACAGGGAAAGTCTATATAGCAATTAGTACTCACAAGGGCAGTAGGAAGGGTGAAACTTTAAAAATATTTAGGTGTTTCTTTACAGACCTTTTCTGATGCTGGGGAACCTCTCAGAGACCTAATTTCCTGCCTTCCTGGCCTTTCAGTAATACGCTAGCATAATAAAGGTCTTCATTTGGAGATGTCTGAACTGGAAAAATAACCATACTTCTAGTCAGAAACATCTCTGGCTTCTAGTACCTTCAGCCAATACAAGTAAAATTGTGTATGAAGGGATTCTTGTACTAATTTGGTTGTGATCTTTGGCTAGTTCATAAAAGACCCACTAGGTTGTTTTGTGGGGTCTCCATGGTTTTTATTGGGTGCCAAGCAACATATAAAAATCTACACTTGATCTTAGCCAATATTGGGTGCCAAGCAACATATAAAAATCTAAAACAAAACCTGTTTTCCATCCTGGAACATGCACTGCTGTTCAGTTCTTCACAATATGGCCCTATAATACACCCCTTTTGTTGGTTTATTGAAACCAAAGTTTATAATTCATAGACATAGGAGATGGGTAGCTTCCATCTCCTATGGCCATTGGAGAAGGCTAGGGAAGAGAGAATGGTAGTCAGGGGTTAGCCCTGTATATCACCACACCTGGCAAAGGCGGAGCTTCAGCTGGGCCCAGGAACCCAAGGGTAAAGGAACTAAGTACTACAGACACTTCCCTGGGGGTGTCGGAAGTTCTTGGCAGGGCAGCTCTGAGAACAGTGTTCCACGACTCCTTGGCCATCAGAGTGACCTCCAATACCCTCAGGTCAGGCCTGGTCTTGGTCCTAAACCACTTTCATGGGTTGCTTTTTGTCTCCCTCCTCACTCCAGATCCTCCCAGCTTGTGTTGTGATTATTGGTTCCCCCTTTCACAGTATTTCCTGTCTGTACTTACTCCTTGATGACCTTGGCCTCCCTCCTGTCTTTCAGCCTCTGGCTACATTTCCTCAGGCTGCCCTTGGCTCCTAGATCTTCTCTCAGCCTCCGCCCACCAGGACTCCCACACAGAGTCCCCCTGCTGCCTCCCTCTGTGTTTCCTTGGGGCCCCAGTAAACCTTTTAACTGATAACCTAATATGAGCTCATCCCAGAGCCAGTGCTGAGAGGCACTGAAATACAATTCCTGCCGTTGAGCAGTGACATTCTACTTGCGGAGACAAAAGTTTCTCAGTTCTTAACAAGATGGGACTATATTTAATTATGTGTTAAATGGTCTGCTGCTGCTAAGTGCTAGAGAAAAGCGAATGAGAGAAAAGTTAATGTAGTTGAAGAGGCAGAAGAAATGGATCTTGACCTGGGTTGTGTGTTCCCACCTACTTCTAGACTTTGGCCAGTGTCATCACCAGCTGGCAATGTGTTTGGCAAACAACAATGACTAAGAAATGAAATGATAAACAAAATTGTAGAGGTGCCAACCCACATATACCAGGATGGTGATAACTCCCAGTCTCGTATTGACAGCTTCGTCTGGACCGTAATGTATATTTGATCTAGAGTTAACAATATCTAAGTTCATTCATGCTATTGCTCATATTAGCAAAATTATGGTTAGGGAGCCAGTTAAATCCACATTTAGGTTTTATGGTTTCTCAGTGGGGTTTCCGTGGTTCTTGTGTATTAATGAGAATGTGGTATTCATGAGCAGACAAAGAAGACTGACCTATGGCTTTAAATCAAATTAGACATTTTTTCCTGTGAGACATATTTTATTCTATTCTAAAAAAAAATTAAACTGCAAGAAAAATACGTTTGGCCACGGATTTCATAATAATCTTCCTCCCGCAAATCTAAAATAATCTTATGAAAAATTCAAAGCCTGGTTTTTAAAAAAAACCAGCTTTCTTCAATATGTGAATCCTCTAGCAGAAAAGCCTTTGGTTTAGTCCAGTGGTCGGCAGACTGCGGCTCGCGAGCCACATGCGGCTCTTTGGCCCCTTGAGTGTGGCTCTTCCTAAGCCTTAGGAGTACTCTAATTAAGTTAATAACAATGTACCTACCTATATAGTTTAAGTTTAAAAAATTTGGCTCTCAAAAGAAATTTCAGTCGTTGTACTGTTGATATTTGGCTCTGTTGACTAAAGAGTTTGCCGACCACTGGTTTAGTCCTTATACGAATGTTCATGGAAGTGATTGTTCTCCAAATCTCTCTGAACCTCTGCAGGCCCCACGGGCTCCATGGACATCTCCGGCTGGCTTCACCTGCTTCCCCCCTAAGTGCCATTTCTCCCCTAAGTGAGAGACCCAGTTGATTGAGCGAGGTGTGGCCCACTTCACTGCCTCCTGAATTGGTGTCCCCACTACTTCTTGCCAGCTGTGTGACACTTCCTGTGCTGCTGCCTTTTCATGCCTCAGTTTCCCCAATTTGTCAAACGAGACTGTTCCTAATTACTGATAGGATTATTGTGAGGCTTATATATAATTTTTTAAGTGCAGTGTCTGGTATCTTATTGACAATAAATAGTATCAGTAAAGACTAAGGGAAAATGAGTAAGGCACTCATCTCGGGTGTAAAGTTAAGAAGGCATCAAAAAGACCTGATCAAGATCAATAATATTTAATGTAATATTTTAGAAAAGTAATAATTGCAAAAATCCACGATAAACAAAATGTCAAAAATTTAAATACATATAAGATCAATGTTATTGATTTTTTTCTTTTGACTCCAGTATGGCTCGGCATGGCACTGGAGGTGAGGAGTAACAACACACCGGTGCCCGTGCCTGTCCCTTTACTCCTGTTTGGCCCACTGGGAAGTCCCTCTTCCTCTATGCCCACTAGGGATCTGAAAAGGAGATGGAAGGGGTTACGGGATTATCCATCCATCGTGCAGGGATTGCTTCACCAAGCTGTTGAAGAAATAGCATTCAGAGAAACATGGGTATGTCCAGGAGTACACAGGCCTGAGTTGGGACTGAATAGTTAGGCGTGTACACCCAGGCCAGTGCCTGATTTTATGGGTGTGGAAAAGGACACAGGGGAGCAGGAGAGGCAGGTGTGCTGACAGCTGGTGTGGCTAGAACAGCATGAGTGCTGCCAATGGGTGCTGCTGGCCAGGGCTGCCTGCCAAGGGGACAGCCTTTTTCCTTGCCCATCCCATCTCGTCCCAGTTTCTTTTTGAGTTTATGCTAATCCAAGGAAAGAAGTGCCATTGAGTCCCACCACATAGGAATTTAACTCTGTGCTACCAGCAATTTTGAGGAGAGGAAAAGAACAATTGAAATAGTGCTGAGGATTTAATCCACCATTCCACTCCAAGTGGGTGGGCTCCAGAGTGAGCACGCCTGGGGGTAGCAGGAGGTTCAGCTTGGCCTGGGCTCCCGTGTACCCACTACCGTGTAAGAATCTTGCGATGCTGGATGGTCCTGTGTTTGTGTACGTGTGTGTGCACAGGTGAGGCTGTCCATCATGGTAACTCTGCATGAGCTGAGTAACCACTTCCCCGGCTTTCAGCGAGAACCGGGATCTTGTTTGGGAGTGGAAGAAAAATGTTGGCTGGTTCTGTGTGAGGGCAATTTAAGGGATTTCCTGGAGGTAACTCAGACCACCCGTTGATTTTCACAGCACGTGCTAACTTAGAACCTAGCCTTCGGGTGAGATACAATTTTGTCATTTTATGCAGGCACCTAATCACTCACTTAACTGCCCATAGTGACTGAGTGAGGACTCGTGGCAGGGATGCCAATGCTAATAGGATATGGTCCCAGCTTCAGGAGCTCATGTTCCAGTGGAGAATGACTGCGTGTAAACAGCTGATTCCAGCACAGGGTGAGCGCCTGAGTGGTGGGGGCATGGTTCTGTGGGGGAATAGCCCCCTTTCTTTCCCAAGTCCTTGAGTTTTTCCAGTGAATGTCCCATGCTTCTTCCAGGGAGCAGGTATGAGCGGACCAGCTGTCCCCAGGAGCTATCGCCTAGGTCTTTGCAATGGCTGGTGTGACCATGCCCCTGGCATCCTTGTCCCTGGCATCCTTTTTTCATTGGCCGGTACCCCAAGACTCTCCTCACTTCTTGTTCCTGGAGTACACCTCTCCTGACCTTCAGCCTCCTGTGAACTCCTCCTATGCTTTGCTGAGTGAGGAGGTGCGGCAAGGTGGGCGAGGCAACCCCAAGAAGGTGGGAGCCGCACTGCCTGTGTGGGGCTTGGGAGGCCATCTGGGATATAGGCAGCTGTTCTTGCAATTTATGGAGGTCCCTGGGGCCCACGTCCAACATTTGGCCAGTTTTCTCTAGCACCTGCTGTGTGCTTTCATCAAATCTGCCAGAATCAGAGCCAATGCGTTGCCTCCATCAGGACGTCCAGCGTTTCAAAGTTAACAGAATTTTCCTAATGATATGAACAATCAGAGGATTACAATTTGGCTGCTAAAGGACATCAGAGAGTCGGCAGTGTTATTTGCCCAGCATGTGCTTTTAGTGATGGTGGCGGTTTAGCTGGCTGCAATTCTGCTCAGCCACTGGTTTGATTGTCCAAGGCCACATTCTCTATTATGCTCAAACATCTGGGCGAAACATGGACGATGCAATCACTCACCCCAGAAATTGATCCAAATGCCATTTGTTTTGCAGATTTCCCCGTCTATTTAGGTGTTTGGCATACATAGACTTTTTTTAATGTGGTTTTTTTTTTTTTTGGCATCATACAAACAGAAGCCTTGTTGACTTTATTTTTGCATCAACATGGATGTTTTCCTTTGCTGATATTTAATGTGCTGTGTGACAGATAGCTGAATAAATATGAAACGTGGAATGGACTTATGCTAAACAAATTCTGGCTGTGACATTGAAGAAAGGTTTATTTCCCTCTGATGTTTACAGGAGGAATATTTTCTCATCCCTTATACTTATCCAGCCACACTGTTCTTTCTTGAGGTCCCAGTTCCTAATTATACACCTTGATCTTTAAAACTGACCTTGGTGAGTCATTGCTTGCTTTGGAAAGATTTCTTATTTATTCCCTTTTATTGTGAAAGTAATTCATGCGCATTAAACCAAAAATTAGATCGTTCAGATAAGCAGATACAGGAAACAATTTAAAATCATCAATAATTTCATCACCCAGAAATGAGGACGGCAAACATTTTGTTTGGTGTTTCTCTGTCCAGATATATTTATTTGCCATTCATTCTAGTAAATATTTAGTGAATTCCTATTTTGTACTCAATGCATGGAATCATCCTGTATATGTTCTTTGAGGCCTACTTATTTCTCCTAGAAGTGTACATCTTTCCAAGTCAATAAATGTGTGTTTATGGTGTCTTTTAAAATGTTTTCCAGTTGTAAAAGCATATTGATATATTCTGTTGTTATTTTTTGTTTCAATTATCAATAGGTTTCTGCTGTTATAAACATTGCTGCCACAACGGTCCTTATACATATTTCTTTGCATGCTTATTTATTTGGAAAGGTTTTCATATATATGTACATTCAAATGATAAATAAGCTGTAGAATCCACCTATGTTCCCCCTCCCCCACCAAATGCACCGATATGTGTGCGGCGCTGGTGATGAAACTGCTGTGTCAGCAGTGGTTCTCACCTGTGCTGTTGCCCCTCCCTGTCCAGACTGGGCTTCAAGAGGGTTGCCTTTTGATCATCCTTCAGTTTCAGCCAAATGTGACATTCTGAGAAAGAGTTTTCTGATTCCCCGTCAGTCCAGGTTTGTATCATTATTGCTGCCACTCCCAACCCTCCCATAGTATCTGTACTTCTCCAGTCTTGTTAAGATCAATGAAGACAGAGACCCTGTCTGTTGGGCTCACCATCACCTTTCCAACCGTTAGCATGGAGCTTGGCCCATAAATATTTGCTGAATGAAGAAAAGTAATTGTCTGTGGTTGTCTCCTGCTTTTCTCTGAGTTTCACTTCTATCTTTTAGGGGGCTTCTGTGCCTGCCACCAACGAGGAGGCCTTGGTTTTATTCTTTATGTTGGTGCAGACTCGGTTGTAACAAGATGAGAACATACTGGCTCACATATATGAACATTCCAGAGGTGGGACTGGCTTCAGGCAAGGCGAATTTGTGTGCTCAATGGTGTCCCCAGAAACTCCCCTTTGCATTTCTGGGATTAGCTTTCCTGCAAGCTGACCTCATTCTCTGGCAGGCTCTTCCGGTGAGGGTAATGGCCCTTGGTTGATCTGGGTTTACATCTTGCTCTTTCCTGAGATTCCCATCAAACATCCTCGGGCTGATTCTGAATGGCCTGAGTAGGTGCACAGGCCCTTCCCTGAACCTTCTGTTGTGCCCAAGGAGAGTGGATCCTCCAGGCCTCTGGGTCCCATGGGAACCCAGAGGTAAGAGAGGGAGACAGGATTGATTGTATCACCGCTCGCTGCGCTCTACAATTGCTGTGAGGTCTTCAGCATGCCAGAACTCTCGGAGTCTTGCTTTGTTGTTGATCTGTCCGTGTAGAAAATTAGAAAAGTGATGCTGGCTTTATTGTTGTGCTGGCTTTGTCCAATGAAATAATGGATATGAAAGCACGTTGGCAATTACAAAACAATTGGAAAAAATAACTTTTCATATCCCAGGTTTGGAAACCTCATTGTCTTTACCCCAGGGGCAGTGAGTGGCCTGTGTGTTCCAGGGTTACAGAGGGTGTTGGCCAGAGGAGTGGTCTGAGCTCGTCCACGCCAGGTCTCCTGCACCAACGGCCGCGAGGCATCTCCCCACAGTTACAGCATGTGCAGACCCACATGGACAGACCCAGGGAACTTGCTCAGGTAGCTCCAGGCTTGAGCCATGGTGCTGCTCCCTGGCAGTGTGTTAGGATGCAACGTGTCCAGGAATCTGTAATCCCTTGATGGGTGGCATGGCCACATTAGAGTCAGGCCCATTATATCCCCCGGCTATTGCTTTGGTGGGTACCTCACTGTAGGAAAGGGTCTGAGCAGCCTGAGGAGCAAGCAGCAGAGTATAAGGGAGAGGCCATCCCCTACTCCAGGGCATGCCCAGCAACTCCTCCAACCCCATTTCTTTTTAGCTCAGACAACGGATCTGCCCATTGCTTGCTGTGTGATATTAGACCCACTACTGAATCTCTCTGAACCTCAGAATCTAGTCTCTGTAAAACTATCCCAATTGTGCACTTTGAAATGACATAACGTATGGCCATCACCTAGCTGAGGGCTCAGTATATGGTCTGTGTTTATTCAGTGCTCATTATCTCCTGGTCTGATCCTTCCAGTGACTCTCCACAGGACCACTTGCTCTGACTGATGTGCCAGAATGTAAGCCTGGTCCTTCTTTACTGTCTGGACCAGGAGTCCTCAAACTACGGCCCGCGGGCCACATGCAAATACAAATATTGTATTTGTTCCCGTTTTGTTTTTTTACTTCAAAATAAGATATGTGCAGTGTACATAGGAATTTGTTCATAGTTTTTTTTTAAACTATAGTCTGGCCCTCCAACGGTCTGAGGGACAGTGAACTGGCCCCTGTTTAAAAAGTTTGAGGACCCCTGCTCTGGACCAATGGGACCCCTTTCTCTGCTGATGCCCTCCCCCCCCCACCTCCTCTCACAGCAGAACTTCCCTATGTTCCTGTAGGAGGGTGAGTGTCTGGGGAGTGGGATCTAACTGCTGAGCCCAGGGTTTGAGAGACGGGGACATTGGGTGTGGCTTAGAGTGGGAGGCTGTGAGGGAGAGGACCCAGCTCTGAGTTGCAGAATGGTTCTAGTTAGAGCAAGAAGCCTCTGGGAGACCTGAGGGCCATTGCAGTAACTCAGTGGAGAAAACCTGAGAATCTGATTTTGCTGGAGAAGTGCAGGAAACTCTTGAAGACAAAGGGAACAGTGACAGGAGACTTGATGAGACTGCAGGATTAGATGCTCAAGGTGGAACCTAGCCTGGGGGCTTCCCATGTTGAGTATGCGGCCATCTCCTGATTTCTCTCCACTGTATGGCACAGAGCCTGTCCGGAGTGAGTGCTCAAAAAGCAAGTGCTTAAAACAGTGACCGAGAAGCCCAGCTGGTGTGGCTCAGTGATTGAGTACTGACCCATGCACCAAGATGTCTCTGGTTGGATTCATGGTTAAGGCACATGCCCGGGTTGCGGGCTAGGTCCTCTGTGGGGGGCATGCAGAAGGCACTCCATTGGTGTTTCTCTCTCATTGATGTTTCTATCTCTCTCCTTTTCTCTTTCTCTCAAATCAATAAAAAATTAAAAAATAGAATCTCTCTTTTAAAAACAACAATGACACAGAAGGGTAAAAGGGGGCGAGAGAAAAAGAGGAGGGAGCCATTGAGTAAGAAGGTGTGCTGTGAGCAAGGGGAGGGAGTGGAGAGAGAAGCAATAAAGAATGACTATGTGTGTCTGTAAAGACACTTCCACTCCAAGCAACAGAAAACACAGCACAACCATCTATTTATCTCTCAGGACGAGCTGTCTGGAGGCAGGCTGTCCAGAGCTTGAGTGGAGACTCAGCAATGCCATCCAAGGCCCTGGCATTTTCTCTCTCCCTGCAGCTCAGCCCATGTGCTTGCTGTCCCCCAGGGCCTCGGGGCTGTGGCAGCAGCTCCAGACACATAATAGTGTTGGAGAAAAGTTGGGGGAAGGAGAAACTGAAAGGAAGAAGGGTAACCAGCTGCATTGGTCCCTGTTTTCAGGAAAGCAAGGCTTCCTCAGACACCCCAGCAGACCCCTGCTTCTCACTCATTGGACAGACCCGTGTCTCATGACCAGCTATAAGGAAGGAGCATTAGCTTTTGCAGCCTCTGCATTGAGGCAGGCAAGTCAGAGGCTGGAAGAGGGTGTGGGGTGAGTGGTAGCAAGTTTTGAAGACCTCATGGGCTTAAGCCTGGGTGACTGAGGGGTTGAGGGCTGAATTAACATAGTGAGACAGACCAGGAGGCAAGGGAGACTTTAGAGGGAAACTGGTGAGCCTGAAATTCCAAGGTGCATCTAGAAACACTGCTGGCACTGCCTGGAGGTGGGGCTGGAGATAGACACGTAAAGGTGGCTGTCACAACTGGGCAATGTGGCCTGGGGGACAGAGCTCAGTCCTCCTCTGTCTTCCATGCAGTAGGAGGGAGAGGGGCCAGGGGGGTTGTCTGGGCCAGCGGTCGCCAACCTTTCAGACCTCAGGGACCACCAGTGGTCCGCTGACCACCAGTTGGCAAACGCTGGTCTGGGCCACACAGCATGGTGGAGGTGAGGGAGGGAGGAGGGCCTGTCCAGTAGATAGATGGGTCCAAGAGCAGAGGAGGGTATGAGGGGGGTGGGTGGGCAAACTGCCGCAGGAGAGCACTGCTGGGGAGAGTGGTGGGCCATGGAGTCAGTAAGAAAAGCCAGGGCAGGCCAGACAGACATGGTTCTCTGAGAACCTTGCTAGGAATTGGTTAGTCTAATTCTGGGGAAGGGAAAGCTGTAGAAGGAACTGCAGCTCAGGAAGCCAGAGGCTGGGGGCTGCGTGGGCCCTGGGCCCTGCCCTGAAGTTTCCGAGGCTGTTGAAAAGCCAGCCAGTTCCGGCTTTGAGAGAGGCCTGGCTACTTTTCCCAGCACCTTTGTTTTGGCTCACAAGGCTCCGGAGGGCACAGTGTGGGAATCGAAAGAAGTACATGGAAACATGTGGATGATATGGAAACAGGGATGTTGGGGTGCTAAATACTGAAATAGCTTTTCTTCTGAGGTTTTCGTCACCCAAATACATAAACTGCATATATGAACATACCGTGGTACATTATAGACAATCTGATTCTTGGGTCTAAAGTTTTAATTTAAGAAAATTTAATTGAAAAATACTAAAAATAATCAGAAATATAAATAGAGCAGGCCTGTCAAAACCACTAAGTTCAAAACTGTATTGAAAAGAGTATAGATGTGGTAGGGGCAGAAATAGAATATTGGGGACCAGCTATAATTGTAGGAAATATTAATCATGCTCTGTTAACCGTGATTGTTTTGTTCTGATTAAAGAAGGCACATTCTAACCTGGCTGGGAGTTGCCCTCAGGACCTGGGAGCTCACCTGGAAATGTGGTCCATCCTCCCCATCTGGGAGCTGCCTATTATCATGGAAAGACTAGAGGCCCGGTGCACAAAAATTTGTGCACTCGGGGGGTCCCTCAGCCCGGCCTGTGCCCTCTCGCAGTCTGGGACCCCTCAGGGGATGTCCACCTGCTGGCTTAGGTCTGCTCCCTGGGGGATCAGGCCTAAGCTGGCAGTCAGACATCCCTCTGGCAGCCCAGGAGCCCTCGGGGGATGTCCACTTGCCAGTGGGGAGCAGGCCTAAGCTTCAGTAGGACATCCTTAGCGCTGCTGAGGAGGCGGGAGAGGCTCCTGCCACCACTGCTATGCTGGCAGCTGTCAGCCTGCCTTGTGGCTGAGCAGAGCTCCCCCTGTGGGAACATACTGACCACCAGGGGGCATCTCCTGCATTGAGCGTCTGCCTCCTGGTGGTCAGTGTGTGTCATAGTGACCAGTCACTCCCAGTCATTCTGCTGTTAGGGTCAATTTGCATATTACCCTTTTATTATATAGGATAGAGGCCTGGTGCACGGGTGGGGGCTGGCTGGTTTGCCCTGAAGGGTGTCCCAGATCAGGGTGGGGGCCCCCACTGGGTTGCCTGGCCAGCCTGGGTGAGGGGCTGATAGCTGTTTGCAGGCTGGCCAAGCCCCCAGCGGGAACCCTCACCCCATGGGAGTGTGGCCAGCCTGGGTGAGGGGCTGAGGGCTGTTTTCAGGCTGGACACACCCCCTTCAGGGTGGGGGTCCCTACTGGGGTGCCTGGCCAGCCTGGGTGAGGGGCTGATGGTTGTTTGCAGGCTGGTCAAGCCCCCTGGGGACCCAAGTTCCCAGACTCTCCTTTTTTCTTTTTTTTTCCTGGGATTTATTTATCTTCTATAATTGAAACTTTGTAGCCTTGAGCGCAGCCCAGGGCCAGCCAGGGCAGGCAGGAATCTTGGCTTCCTCCATCGCCGGGGGCAACCCAAGCCTCCTGCTCACTCTAGCTCCGTGGCCGCCACCATCTTTGTGATGGAGTGATGGTTAATTTGCATATTACTCTTTTATTAGATAGGATTAACAACCTTGTTGCAGAAACCAGAGCCACCAGCCCTTTGAAGACCCCCAGTCTTTGCATACCTGCAGGCCTTTGCAAATCTCCAGCCCCTATTACCTGTAAACTGCCCATTTGGCATATCCTTTGGCTACTTCCCATGTAATCTTTGTCCTTCTACCCAATATAAGCATCTGGCTATGGCAGGGTGCAGAGCAGATTTTTGTGGATGACCTGCTGCTCTCCCATACTGCTGGCAATCCTATATTATAAAAGGCTAATATGCAAATTGTCCCCCTTGACCAGGAGTTTGACCGGGAGTTCAACTGGGAGTTCGACCAAGGGGTGGGGCTGGCCAACTGCCCGGGGCCCCTACTCCTGGCCATCCCCGACCCTCATCGGCTCCCCACCCCCAACCTGATCAGGGGCAGGGCAAGCCTGCAAACCACCTGTGGCCCCTCCCCCTGGCTGGCCCCACCCATCGATTGGGACAGTCTGGCCCAACCTCACCTGTGCACGAATTTGTGCACCGGGCCTCTAGTATTGTAATAAGTGCTCATATATGATTCAACCCTGTCTCTGCTTAATTGGCTCAAGTAGTGACAGGCAGTGAGGACCCATTGATTGTCCAGTTACAGATACTGTAGAAATGTCCCAGCCTGTGCTGTAAGTCAGGGGTAGGGCCCATGTGTGCCTGGGATGCCTAAACCTCTATAGTCTGAACCTCCTTCCAACTGCCTGGCAGGAGCAGAGCTCAGCCCTGTGCCAGGTCTCCCCTTCTCTACCCTGGCATTTCTGCAGCTCCTTGGGATGCCGACATTTACACTAAACAGAGCAGTCACCCTTTGCTCCCTCTGCCAGCCTCGAGGGCCAGGACAGTGCTCAGCCCTTTTGCTGAATGGAAAGCTGGTTCCTTCTCTCTGCTTTTGTTCCCTGGTGCCATTTTCTCATTCCACAGTGAAAAGAACCTCAGGTGCCCTCCTGTGTCACCCATCATTGTCTGGGCAGTGGGGAGTGGGACCCGGTCAGTTTGCCTGGGGCAGGGTGGTGGTGAGACTTGGTAAACTGATCCCAGAAGGCCATCTATGAGGAGAGACCTGCACAGGTGGGGAGCAGGTGGCTCTGGAGGATCCACAGGTTGTGTTGAGGGACTCTGATGCCAGGGAGGATGTGATTTTAAATAGGGGGTTCAGGATGGTCTTGGTGAGAAGGTGATGTTGAGCAAAGGCCTGAAGGAGGTGAGGGAGTGAACCATGTGCATATGGGGGAAGGCCACCCAGGGAATGGAACAGCGAGCATAAAGTCCCGCAGACAGCATGTGCGTGGTGAACCTGTGGCAGGGACAATGGAAGAAGTGCCCTGGGCAGCGTGAAGTCCTGGATCCCATGGGGAGCTGTGGGTCCCAGAGAATCCTTGTGCTTTGGTGGCATTCTGGGTAGCAGAAAGAGGGTAGACTTTCTGCGGGCCCAGGTTCAAGGCTGAGCTTCCCACTCCCCAGCTGTGTGGCCTTGAATCGGTGTTTCCATCTGTGTCTGGTGTTGGTCCTCTGGGGAGAAGACGCCCCACTTTGTGTGCAAACAGCAGCACTTCCACGCTGGGGGAGGTCTTAGGGGCTTGTTCCCGTCATAATCTTCGCTCGTCTGCCCCACATCACTTCAGATACGGGGACAACCTGAGTAGGACGTGTGCGCTGGCTATGGAGACACTGCTTGAGGGCCGGTCCCAGGGCCCCCACTCCTCCCTTCCCACTGGATTGCTGCCTTTAGCCCCCGCCTTCTAGGAACTCTGGGCTCCTGCCATCCACACGCAGTGCCACATGGACAGCACAGGCCATGGCACTCAGTAGGCACTGGGCCCTGGGCAATAGGAACTCAGTGACAAGTGCCACATCACCCAGGAGCCTGAACTTTTATCTTATTTTATTTGTTATGTTACTCATATTCTAAATGCTCATTGAATTGATTCACAGTACACCCCACCTTCCCGGTTAATGGACTGCTACATGTCTGTGGGACATTGACCTCTACATCTCTGTCTTCTCATTGCTTCATTTGGAGCTTACATCTGAGGATCAGGGGTCTCTCCAGCTCTGAGGGTCTGGTATCCTCTGTGGTCACGTGGGGGCCTCTGCACTGGTCATGCAGGAGGGAGGTAAGTCCTGCTCGCTTCCAAAATCCTCAACTCCATTCCTATAGGAAAGAGATGTGTGAATGGTTAATTTCATGTGTCTTCGTGGCATCGCCACAGTGCCCCAGTATTTGGTCTAACATTATTCTGGCTGTTTCTTTGACGGTATTTTTGGATGAAATTAATATTTAAGTGAGTGGACGTTGAGTAAAGCAGATTGCCCTCTTTGTGGGTGGGCCTTCTCCAACCAGTTGAAGGCCTAAACAGAACAAAAGATGGGGGGCGTTCTTTGAGGAAGGAGGAATTCTGCCTCCAGAGGGTCTTTGGACTTGAACTGGAATATCGACCCTTCCCTGAGTTTCTAGTCTGTTGGTCAAACTTCCAGATTTTGGACTTGCCCATCTCCTAGTTAATTGCATGAGCCGATTTCTTAAAATTTTAATTTCTTTACCTCTCTCCGTGTGTGTGTGTGTGTGTGTGTGTGTGCTGTTGGTTCTGTTTCTCTGGGGAGCCCTGACTAACATTTAAGAAATGTGTGTCAGACACATTGCCAGGCAGAGCAGTGTGAGCCTCGTGCCGATTTTGGTGGGGGTCCCATGGAAGGATTTAAAGCAGAAAGACGTGCTTGGATTTATATTTTAGGAAGATGCTGGGGAGGGTCAGACAGTGGGTGTGGAGACTGGGGGTAATGGAACCAGGGCCCTTACCCGCCCAGGTGGGAAATGACGTATGTGGTGGCAGAAGTAGGGATGGAGAGGAGGACCAGAATGGGGAGATATAGGAAGAGGAACCTAATAGCAGGCACATCGCAAGGCTGTGCCTCAGGTAAGCTCATTGCATGAGGGATGAGGAGAGTGTCAGGATGTGTCTGTTCCTGGCTGGGTAGGTACCCGGGGGGGTGCCGGTGCCTGGCAGTACAGGAGGAGAATCAGGTTGGGGTAGTAGTGAG
>NW_005871056.1:10156277-10158653 GCF_000147115.1 Myotis lucifugus
CTTTATGTGGAGCATGTCCAATCGGAGGATGTGTAGAGTGCACAGCCTGGGGTGTCACAGCGTGCTGGGGGGTTGGGGAGGTGGTGGTGGTGAAACTCTGGGGCGTGTGTAGAGCTTACCTCTACATGTTCCACCAGAACATCATTGCCACACAGTTATTCCAGTGCCTTGTCCGGCATGAGCCCAGCCTAGGACTTTACCCAAGGGCCCAACACAAAGAGCAGGTTGGTGATGCTGAGGGGGCACTTTCAATACCTGTCACCAGAACTCTGCAAAGGTAGGTGACATGGTAGGTGACAGCCAAGAAAAACAAAAAGAGACTCAGAGCTTGGGATGGTGGACACGCAATACAATATACAGATGATATATTACAGAATCGTACACCTGAAATCTATGTAATTTTATTAACCAATGTCACCCCAATAAATTCAATAAAAAGGTAAAAAAATGCTGAGAAGATCCCGCACTACAGGTGCATTGCTTATGTTAGAGGTAGTAGGAGAGGGGGTTTCTGTATGTGTGTGTGTACACACGCATATTCAGGTAGAATCCTCATGCACGCACACACACACACACACACACACACATCCATTTATGAATAATTGAATCTCTATAAACCTACCATCAAGTATCTTATTTGAGCTTCACAGACCCTTCCCTTAGCCTCCCTCCGGCAACTATATTGTCCCCATTGACAGATGAGCAGAGTGAGGATGACCTGCCTGCAGAGCCCCTCCGTGTGCTGGGAGGGAGGGGCGCAGTGGTTCTGGCCCCAAGCCTTCCCTTTGGGGGCAGTGTAGGCCCTGTCCCGGATGGCAGACCCAAGGCCAGACAGCCTCTGGGCTCTCTGGTGTGACTGGGATGGTGTTACCTCCTCCCTCAGGCTGACCAGCCTCTGAGCAGGACTCCGACACCTGGATTCTAAAGGCCTCTGTCCAGTGCATTATCTAAATTGTTACATGTCACCCTGGGCAATGACAGGAGTAAAAGCCACTGCTGCTAGCTCAGTGAATAAATTCTTGGTGTTGATCAATCATCGCACAGTGTAGACTCTTAATGGGCACAGTTTACACGGGGACTTGGCAGACTTTCATCTCCTAATTGCAGATGGAAAACGGATGCCGATCTCTGCTGTGCCATAAAAATGTAAACTAGAATCCTCTCCACCCAGCACTCATTTGCACCTCGTATTTAAATACAAGTCAGAGAAAAACTACTCTCCTGTGAGATAATAACTTTTATGACATGTGCTGGGGCCCCATGCTTCTCTCATCTGATGCCCCCAATTCTTCCTGGAGCCATGGCTTCCCCGGGCCTCTCTCTGTGGGGAAAGCAAGGGTGTTAGTGATGCAGACAAGCCCCAGCCTCTTAAGGGCCCTGCTGTTACTGCACAGGCTGAAGCACTCTGAGTGACTGCCCTGTGCTCATTCATGCCTCTGTGCACTGACGGGGTCACGAGCTTTCAGAAGAGCTTCGCTCCAGCACGGAGCCCCGGGAGAACGTGGATTCTCATGGCCCTGCATGCAGTGATGGCCTGAAAACAGGTCAGGAGTTCCAGGTGAGCACAGGTGACTCTGATGTGGTTTACCTGCAGCCTCGCCAGGAACCAGGCTTACTCCACTCCACTCTTAGCTCTCAGACACCAGTGAGTCCTGTTCTGCTCAAAAATTCCCCTGCTAGAGGTGGGGCCATGGGTGTGGACCTGATATTTGAGTATGGCCTGGGTGGGCTGTGTGTGCATGAGTGTCTCTATATGCCGGGGCTGGTTTTTAATTCATATTCCAGGAGCCCTAAGGAATGCCCTCATGTGACTATTTTAGGATGGTTTGAGGGGGCACCATAAACTCTCCTCTCTTCATGGCCCCCAAAAATCTTTACTCAGCCACACTCCACCGTACTTGATATTTCACCCACACGTGATGTATTTCTTTGCAGTTTAAGGCAAGCAGACCCCTGTTAGGTCCAGATGACAGACTCCTTGTGAGCCGTTCTCCATGGTTAATACATTCGTTCAGATTAGAGTGTGGAGCCATTGACTGTACACATGAGGTAACGCCGTCCAACACACTCACTTCTGGGGTAAGAAGCCCCAAGACCACAGTGGGAGTGCAACTCGCCCAGCCAGGCAGAGGGTGGACTGGGACCCAGGGCGGCTCTTCTGTAGGGAGGCCCCCGAAGGAGCGTGGCACATGCCAGGCTGTTTTGATCCGTGGAAGTGGAAAGCTCTGTTGGGAACTCTGCCTTCATTCCAGGAGGAGGAATCAGTAGGAGGCAGTGGGAATGGGGAGTAGCCTGAGGCTGGGGAGCAGCCTGTATGCCTGAGAGTGCTCTGAGGGAATGAGAGAAGCACAGGGGTGCTGGAGACCCAGCTTGCTG
>NW_005871056.1:10180240-10237012 GCF_000147115.1 Myotis lucifugus
AGTCCCTCCTGGTGGCCAGGAGAGGAGACAACAGTCCCCCAACTATTGACTAATAGACAAGGGTGTAGGTGGGTCTGTCTGAGGGACAACACCTCACAAGAGCTACATTGTGTGTGTGTGTGTGTGTGTGTGTGTGTGTGTGTGTGTGTGTGTGTGTTTTCTTCTTGGACAGGTTTTATTAGCAGAGGTTGATTCACTGAGAGCTCCCCCTGTGCAATACATGTTTGCCAACTACTAATTCCCCATGAAGGTTGGTCCTCACCGAGGAGTGGGGGAGGAGAAGGAATTGAGGAAGAAAACGTAAAACCGATGTCATAAGAGGCACCATTCCTATTCCGTCCCCCCAGTGACAAGGCAGCTCTCCCTCACGTGGGTAGCAGGGACTAGTTCACCCCAACTTTGATTTCACCCAACTTCTCAGGAACACGGCTATTTCTGGAACACACCTGGGAACGCCTGCAGGTTTATGTACTGTTGTTTCTGAACCTGACAGAAAATTGGTTTTGGTTTTGTTGAGGGTTTTCTGTTTTATTAACGTTGGGTTTTCCCCCTAGATTGGGAGGCAGCTCAGCGATGTGTGAAACCTCCGTTTTCATCCTTTTCCCCCTCAGAATTTCATTCCACTTCACCTGCTGCTTCCTACCTGAGGCTTCCCAGAGATGGATGGCAGTGTCCACAAACCATTTTCTTATTCCTCTTATTTTTTTTTGCTTAAACCCTGGCCCAGAGGGGCCCACCTCTCCCTTGAGGAGGCCCTGGATTTTCACCCGATTTTGAGCAACCATCACGCAATAAACAAGTTCTGTACATCTGTCCAGATTGCGGCATTTAAGCAGGTCTTTGGAGGTAAAAGGGAACATATGTTCTTGAGAAAAAGCCTCATAGAGGAAGAAGAGCTTAGATTTCAGAATCACCTAGTTGTGTAAATCTCAGTGGTGAGACCTTGGGCAGATGAACCAACCTCCTAAAGTCTTGATTTCTGTACATACAAGGAAATAAAAATGCTCACCCTCAGGATTGTAGTGGAGGGTAAAAGAGGGATAAAACAAAAGCATCCAGCATGTAGTAAGTAGATGCTCAGTAAATAATCCCCCCCTTTTTTTTCCATCTCCCTGAACAAGGAAACAAAATGTGCTCTGGTTTATCACTAATCTTAGAAAGGTGGTAACAAGGAAACATCTCATTTTCAGCACCTCGTTAGTTAATTAGTCTCCCAGTCTTCTCAGTGTCTACCGTAGAGTTGACTTTGGCACAGTCCTGTATAATAAAGAGCTAATATGCTAATTAGATCAGATGGTGGAACAACTTTCCGGAATGACCAGTGGGTGGGGCCGCCAGGCAGCTGGGGCTGTGAGGGCTGTGGCAGCCAGGGCTGCGAGGGCTGAGCGGAGCCCCTTGCACGAATTTCATGCATTGGGCCTCTAGTAAGGTATAAAAGAAGGAAGCTCCAAGGAGCTGAGGAGGGGTATGATATGATTGGACCTGCAATAGTGGGTGTCCCTCATGTCAGCCCCGTCAGGAGCAGAGGTGCACAGCGGCACCTGCCATAGATATAAAAAGGTTTGAGAAGAGGCTGACCTTAAGCTTTGGGCTAAATTTGGATGGGGAGAGGGAATCTAGAGTGGAGGGGACATTTGGGGGAAGAGAGCGAGCTTGTTCATCAAGGAAGCCAAGCCACATTAGGCAATCCATGTCAGGGAGGCAGAGGTATAGAGAATGGACATTAGAGTGAGTGACCAGAGTGAGCCATGCGGACTCTTAGTTAGGAAGTGTCATGGTGACATCCAGTGTTACAGCCTCAACAGCCAGCACAGAGCCTGGTACCCAGTAGGTGTTCAGTAAATAGTTGCTGACTGCTGTCTGGATGAATGACTGGTTGGAAGACCAAGGCTCAGCTCAAATAGCACCTCCTCTCGGAAGCCTTCCCTAACCCTCCTGCCAACACCACTCTGGTTGGGTGACCGCTCTGTCCTACACAACCCTAGGTGTACCTCTCTGTCAAAGACCATGCCTCCCTGGGTTGGCCTTGTCTGACTCTGGTCTGTCACCCCAACTGGACTCCAGTCTGCCTGAGGACGGGACTGTGTGCTGTGTCCTCAGCCTGGCTCATGGAACACATGGGTTGGGTCAGTGCCCAAGAACGTGGGTTGGCAGAATAGGAGTAACTCATGGATGGGAACTGAGAAGGAGAGGAAAGAGGATGTTTACAAAACATAGAGAGAGGTCCTTTATAGGCTACAAATTATGGGCACCTACAGCAGTGGACCTAACCAAATACATCGAAAATAGGCCATATTTGGAAAGATTCAAGCTACTTAGCAACAAACTATTTAGAGGGGAAAAAAGGAAGCATTTTGTAGCATTGAATGGTGCTGGGTTCCTGGAACGGTGCCTTGGAACTTTAGTGAAATGATGTCATGTTATGGACGTTGAAAGCATGACATTGATGCCCAAGATCACTTGGCTTGAACTTGGAGGACAGGCTGGGGCCCAGGATCCTGACTATTGAATCCTCTTTGCGAGAGCCCTTGCCTCGTGCCAGAGCCTCTTCCTGGAACAAGTGATTTCTCTTCTCTCCCTACACTGCAGCTTCAATAGAAATTTCCCCAGGACTCACTGGCCTTCTATTCTCCGTATCAGGCACTTTACAAGCATCAGCCCATGTAATCATCATAATACTCATGATCCCCATTTCACAGATGAAGAAATCGAGGTCCAGAACATGGACCATCCCAGGGCGATCAGCTGTGACCAGTGGAGTTGAGATTTAACCTGGTTCTCCTGACCCCGGAGTCAATGCCAGTCTAGTGGTGCCATGTTGAAAAGAACCCTCAAAGCAGCACACACGCAGCAGGAACCTTTGTGACAGCACATGTTTCGTGGCTGGAAAGGAACGGACGCTTTGTGTGGCATTTCTCTGCCCTTCTTGGCCGTCCCTGACAGTAGCAACGTCTTTTCTTCCTAGGTCCCTTTGGCCACGGATGCCACCGAACTGAATTTTCTTGGGTGGAAATGTTACACCCCAGCAATTGATTTTCCTGCATATTTCTAGAAAAGTTAACTGGCTCATGAGTGCTATTTACAATCTGTTTTAATTACATCCTTGAGAGCAAATGTATTCCTTTTTCTTCTATGTTACAGTTCTCACTTGAACGACCTCTTACCACAGCAGAGAAAAGATCAGAGCACATGACCGGTGCTTTGCTTCCTTAAAATATGCCACTTTTCCAAAATGTAGGGCCCAATTATCACTGCAGCTATGAGCTAATTATCGGATATAAAATATGGATCACAACTAATTATCAAGATCTGACCTTATTTCGAAGTCATAGATTCCTATAAACTAGGTTACCATGACTAACGAGGTAGAGATTTAAGTAGGAATTCAAGAACTGCAGTAACGAGGGGTTATAAAATGTTTATATTTTTAACAAATGGCACAGGCAAGAGATACTTTTCCTAGGCTTCTGTCTGGTGAAGTTTTCCAGAAGTCCACCCCCTGCAAGGTCTTATTAGTGGGACACAGAGGATGGAGAGTCCATTTCAGTCGCATCCTAGAATCTTCTATTTTTTATTTTTTTATTTTAAAATTTATATTTTTATTGATCTCAGTGAGGAAGGGAGAGAGAGAAAGAAACATCAATGATAAGAGAGAATTGGCTGCCTCCTGCACTCTCCCTACTGGGGATCGAGCCTGCAACCCAGGCACCAGACTGGGAATCGAACTGTGACCTCCTGGTTCATAGGTCAATGCTCAACCACTGAGCAACACCGGCTGGGAGAATCTTCTATTTTTAAAAAAACCTGAACATTGTATGCCTGCTGTCTACAGAGCTCTGTGCGAGGTGAGATGTGAAATTGTGAAACAGCCAAGCTGTATACTCCCCTTCAAGGGGTCCAATGGGTAGGTAGAAATGAGATGTGGTCACGCATTCCAGAGAGGGGAGCACTGAAACCCCATGTGGGGTGCAAGCATCGAGGGGAAGCTCTCATCTGGCCTAGTAACAGTAGAAATGGGGTTTGATGAGTCACTAGGTTTTTATGAGAAGGAATGAAAAAGGAGCATCATGGATGGAAGAAATGGCTTGAGCAAATATTGAAAGGGAGATGGAAAGACACATGATGTGTTTAAGGAAGTAAGAAACAGAAATAAGATTTGTGTGTCTATAGCAGAGGTCTTCATTGTGAGCTAGGACAGTCCAGAAAGTGTGTTTCAACGTTGTAAACAGCTTGCATTGCAAATGTTTACTTTCCTGGGGAGGGATGACCTATAACTTTTGTTGGCTTCTCAAAAAGCTAGTAATCCCAATAAATTTTCAGCCTGGAGGACAGCTTTTGTGAACTGAGCACTGGTGAACAGAGGGAGAAATGCAGAAATGTATGTGAGAACAGACTACTGGGGGCCTTGAAAGCAAGGGTTAGACATCTAGACATTACTTGGGACTCTGCTGGGGTGGGGAGAAAGTCAGAGTGGAGGTGAGAGAGGCCAGGTGGTCGCTGTTCAGATGATGGAAGAGGCAGGAAGGCCAGAGGGGAGCTGCTGTGCTTCCAGAAAGGTGGGGTGAGGCCTGGGCAGGGGGACAGGGGAGACACGAGAACGGAGAGCAGGAGAAGCTGGAGAAGCTGTGGAGGAGCAGGTGAAGGGTTTGGTGGCCTCGGGAAAAGCAGGGAAAGATGCACGACAGCAGAGTATGATGGTGTTTGGACCAGACGGCGAGATTCTAACACAGCTCCACTGCTTCCTGCCTGTGCAACTTGGGGCAACTTACCTAACCTTCTTGTACCTCCAGTTCCTTAGCTGTAATACTAGCTCCTCCCTCAGAGTTTTGTAGGAGGGGGTCAAGTGAGCAAAGACCCACCAAGTACCTGGAAGGCCCGTGATGAGTGTGGTCAGCTCTATTTCCAGAAGGCCGGCAGCCCCCCGAGGGCAGGGCTTTGATGCTGAGTGCACGGCCATCTCCCCAGGGCCTGGGGCCATGCTTGGAACGGAGGGGGATTCCACCCAGATGTGTTTCCTGGTGAATGGAGGACTCGGGGTGATGTGGCCAGGACCCAGGACACAGGCATGCTCTTGATAGAGATACATGTGCTCATGGGAGCAACGTGGGGATCCCACTCAGGTCGCCTCCTCAAGTCTGTGTGTCGAGCCCTTGATCACTCACCATTTTGTCCAGCCCTCACGATGGCCTCCCCTGAGTGTGGCTGGATGGGCGTGAATATTCCATTTCAGGTGAGAGAGTGAGGTCTGGGCAGTGAAGAAACGGGCTCTTTTAAGATATTGGTTGGAAGCCGCTGAGGTGGGCCTGCTCCTTGGCCCTGTGTCTTCTCCTTCTGTGTGTGGTTTTCATGGATCCTCAATCCGTGGTTTCGCAAAGTGCATTGGAAGCAATTATTTTACTAAGAAAACAAAGTTGTAAACAATAAAAATTAGGGACACTTGGTAATGTAGCAGGAACTTATTCAGGATGTGAGTAGGTTTGCTTCCTGATGGGGGTAAGCAAGCACCCTGTCACAGATTTCAAGAGGAATGGGCATCACAGCCTAGCCCTGCCACGGACCAGCGCTGTGCGCCGACGAACCGCTTATCTCTGGGAGCCTCAGTCTCTTCACCTATAAAGTGAGGATAATGAGGCCGCTTCCTGGGCTGTTAGGATAATTAAATAAGATGTTATAAATAACCCAGCAAGAGGCTTGGCATAAAAAGAAAGTTCCATAAGGGTTGTTCTCTATCATTTTTGTATTATTATGCTTTATTTGTGCCAATAGTCCGGCTTCAAGGGAATAATATTGGCACGGTTGTGGGATAGTTTTCCAGATATAAGAGAATAAACTTGGCAGTGAGGAGGGGTGTGCAAGGAAGGGAGTGAGGGTCAGGGAGGAAGGCCTCCCACAACTGTAACCAAGGCTGCCCCACTGACAGCATGCAACGTTGACAAGGAACTGCCTGATCTGTTCCCCAAAGTCTTCTTTCAAATGACCTCTGTGAAGGCAAGGGCAGCCTCAGCTTTCTCAGACACGCGGGAGCTCTGGACCTCGGGGGGCTGTCAGAGCAAGCCCGCCCGGGCCCATCCCCTGTGGGCTGCAGTGGCCGACTTGGGTAACTGGTGTTAAACCAGTGACGGACAACACAGGAAACCTTTGGACGGACAACACAGGAAACCTTTGGGCTTCATAGACATAAGTACTGAGTTCTGAATCCGAGTTTCAAGGATGTGCCATGAAACTGTCATGACATTTTCTCAGCATCTCTAAGGGCCAGGTCTGTCCAAGCTAAAGGAGCCTGGGACAGGATAAGTCATGGTCCCTGCCCTCAGTGAATTTCCAGCCTGGAGAGGGAGACAGACGAGTGAACAGACCGCGGCTGGACACTGGGTCAGGGCTGGCAGAGGGAAGCCCCGAGCAGAGGGGAGCAGGGAGCTTACTCAGCCTGTGGGCCAAGAAGCAAGACTCCTCAAGGCTTTCCTCCAAAGACTCGAACCTTCTCAATTCACATGGAAATGGTAACTTTGATCATTTCCTCAAAGTGAGCTTTCCGGGATCAAATTCTATTTTGCAACCAATGTGGTAGGTAAACCTTCGGAGGAGAGGAATTAAAGGCAGGCAGATAAATGCATGTGAATGCATGGTTTTCTTTATTCGGAGCATTAATCAGTTGCTCACACAAAGTCCACAAATCTATTCATCCCCAGGCTCACTAACAACATAGGAATGAGAAGAAAAGCTCAAACAGTCCAGCAGCGCCTCAGTTTACCCTGCCTGATGATACTGACTTTCCCAATAGAGGAGCTCTCCAGACTGCCCCGGGGGACTCCACGGCCCTGGTTAGCACACGGGAACCTGGCTTCCATTCCCCCACCTGCCTGACTTTTCTGCAGGTCTGGAGTGGGTGTTCTCCTCGAACTGGAGGTGGGAAGTCCCCTATATCTTTTCACTTTTCCTCTCCTATCAGAACTCCCGATAGGCTGTAAGACCAGAGTAAAGTTCACTTCTCCAAGAAATCCCATTCAGACTGGTGGGGCCTACTGGGACACCACACAGCTAGTTTCATTCTGCAATAGGCAGATAGAAAGTCCTGCCAAGGCCTAAATGGGTCATGCTGTTTCTTGCCACAGCGCCTTTGCATGTGCTGTTGTCTCAGCCTGAGGCTCCTTTTGCTCCTCTACTTCTTCAAGACACGGCAAAGTGCCCCAGAAGCCGGTGCTCACCTCTCACACAATATTTAAAGTGGTTGTTTATGCAGCAGCCTCCTTTTGACCAAGAGTTCCTGCCTGCTAGCAGTCCCCAAGCTAGAGGAATTGTTACCTTATTTATTATTATTATTATTATTATTATTATTAAACAGTGGTGGTGGTGAAGTGCAGAGAAGGAATCCTAAGCAAGGGCTCAGCATGAGTGGAATTGAGACAGGCATTCAAGGAAGGCCAGGAGAATGGTGAGTGTGTGCTAAGAGTCCCAGGCTCCCAGTTTGCAAAATTCTAGCGCAATGATGTCAGTCCTCCTAAACATCCTCCTATGAGAAACCCTTTCTCTCTGGTTACAATGGTTGATCTCAGAAAGTCTTAAGTAGCAGAGAAAAGGACCATTCTCCAGATTGAGGGGTTTCCGTGCTACAGGCATGCATCCACCCTTGCGAGATATGTATTATACTGAGGGATTATCTCCCTATACTGCTGATATGCAATGATAAAAAAACACATGTACATGATGTGGGTTTGACTGTAAAGACAAATCAAGCCCTACCACCCTCTCATGTGGCCATTGAGGGAACATTTAATCTATTACTTGGTTCCATGTGATCAGACTTCAGAAAAATAAATATTCAATATTTATAATTGCTGCTCTGAAGTCTACCTGGCTGAGCACACAGGGCTGCGGACTGGGCGTGGCGGCCTTCCACTTGCCCTTGCCCCTCCTTAGCTGAGCCGCACCCCTGCTCCCACAGCTCTCATGAATCACCATGTGAATGAGCTGTGTGCTCACTACCTGCACCCCCAGACTCCCCGCTTTTTTAAGGTCATCGTATGTTGGTAGGGTTGGAAGGCATGGGTTCTGGTCCCTGCTCTGCTGTGCCCTTAGGTGAGTGTATCATCTCTCCTCTTTAGGACTATTTCCTCATCTCTGACCAGGGTTCTTACACAGGTCTCTGTACCATGGACCTCTGTAACGTCTGAGGAAGCATATGGGCCCTTTCTGAGATTAATGTTTTTTGTTTGTTTTGGGTTTTTTTTTTTGCTGCTTATGGAATTCATTTTCATTTAATTTAAATTCTTTATTGTTTAAAGTATTACATAAGTCTCCTTTCCCCCCCCATTGACCTCTCCCTGGCCACCCCCACCCCCCAGCATGTGCCCTAACCCCCCCACCCATCCCCCGTTCCCCATCTGTGAACATTGGGTTTGCTCATATGCATGCGCATGCTACAAGTCCTTTGGTTGATCTCTTATCCCCTCACCCCCCCGCCTTCCCTCATAGGTTGCGCAGTCTGTTCGATGCTTCTATGAATCTGGTTCTATTTTGGTTCCTCAGTTTATGTTGTTCATTATATTCCACAAATGAGTGAGATCATGTGATATTTATCTTTCTCTGGTTTATTTTTATGTTTTTAAATCAGTAAAATAAAATGTATTGGACTATAGAAGAAACTAATTCTATTGAAATAGTTATCAAAATAGTTATAAATTGTGATATTGGTATCCATATGCTTATTTATTAACATTAAATGGCAAAAATCTAGTCCTGGGTATAATGCCTATCGTAATTCTGAGGTAGTGATGAATGTAAATGAGATTTTGAGATGTCTATGATAACTGCAATGTGCCATGCAAACACCTGTGATTTCTATTCATCACAAAGTCCCAGGTCCTAGATCCACAGCTAGGACTGCTGTGGTCTGTTGCTTACATGTATAATGAAGGAAATCCTAATTTTTTGTGAGATTAGTGTGGATAATGATGCAAGTTTTCCTATGCAAATTTTAGGTACCCCCCTGAATTCTATCCATGAGCCCAAAGACTAGATGGTGTCCCTGGGCTCTCTCAACCCTGGTGTTTTACTGGTGTCTGATTCTGTAAGAGTTGGCCGCCATCTCCCAGCCTGAGCCCCAAGCTAAAAGGAGAAAGGAGAAAAGGAATTTCCTCAGCTCCCCATTAGTTGAGCATCTGCTATGTGCTAGGCACCATTCTAGATCTTCCATATGCATGATTGTCCCAAGGGCTGGGTAAAGTCACTCCTCTTAGATAATAAGAAGTGTGTAGGGAAAGAGTGTTGGAAATAAACCATTTAAAAGTTAAGCGGTTCAAAACCCTGGTAGAACTCCATGGGTTCATCGTTCAACAGTTCCTCCAGAGACCTGCTCTGAAATAGGAATGTCTAAATCACCACCATGTTCTCCTGCAGTATCTTGTCACCCTTTTGTAGGAGGTGCCATCCTACACCATCAACCCTGACCTAGAGTAAGTCCTGTAATCTTTCTGAGCCTCGGTTTCTGTATCTGTGAAAGGGACTGATAAGTACTTCATATCGAATAACAATGATGGGGTAATACATCTGGGGTGTGGACTCTGGCCCCATTTGGACAAGTCTAGCCATGATGTCTGGGTGCTGTCCTCGCATCTGGAGTGTGGTGCACAAAGACCCTCTAGGGCAGCGGTTCTCAACCTGTGGGTCGCGACCCCTTTGGGGGTGGAACGACCCTTTCACAGGGGTCGCCTAAGACCATCGGAAAACACATATATAATTACATATTGTTTTTGTGATTAATCACTATGCTTTAATTATGTTCAATTTGTAACAGTGAAATTGGGGGTCACCACAACATGAGGAACTGTATTAAAGGGTCGCGGCATTAGGAAGGTTGAGAACCACTGCTCTAGGGCCTTTGCTGCTGCTGCTCTGGACCTGGTGTGAGAGATGGAGCACTAACCATCTGCCACCTGACACCCTGTCCAGGGAACAAGCAAGAACAAGGAGCAGAGTGCTGGGGAGGTGCCTCTCAGCATCACTGGGTGGGGTTGGGGGGGGGGGGGCTGCTTGCTCTGTTAAAGGCCCTGCTTCTTGCTGCTGAAACCCTTGACTTCCTCCCACAGACCTAGAAAAGGCCCCCAACAGTTGTGGGTCCTCTTTTGCTGAATAAGGATCTGGGGCAGTATCTACTTATGCAAAAGGTTTTGATTCTCATTTCTCCTTCCCTAGCATCATTGGCAATTATCTCTGAGGCTTTAGGCTGGTTGCTCAACCTCACCATGCTTCCAGTTCTTCCTCTGTGAGAAATGGAGTAAGAATGTGGAGAACCATGTTGTAGCGCTTACAATGACATTCAAAACCCAATAAAACCCAATCATATAGAAAGAAAAAAATGGATCTTTCTTAAATGACTTTTGGGTACAAATGAAAATCAAAACCACAATTAGAGGCTATTAATAGAGCTAGACACTATATACCAAAACTTATGGAATGTGAACAAAGCTATACTTAGAAGCAAATCCATAGCATTAAATGCTTCATAATCAATGACAAAGTGAAAATAAATAAAGCATTCAAAATAAAAAGTTAAAAAGGAGACATCCAAGGAAATTAGGAAGCAATCAAGCATAAATGCTGTAGAAATCAATATATTAGAAAACAGAAAAACATTAGAATTTATAAGTGAATGCAAAGCTGATTCTTTGAAGAAACAATAAAATGGACATGCTCTTTTAGATATAATCAAGAAAATAAGAGAGGAAGCACAAGTACACAAGATTAAAGATGAGAAAGGGAATATAACCACGGATATGGAATAGATTAAATCAAATTACAAGAGGATAATACATATAGCTCTAAGCTAAGGTATTGGGAAGTCTGAAATGATGGCATTCTGAGAAAATGTATGCTGTGAGATTTGACTCAAAAAATTAACTTGGCTAACAGCCATGGATGCAATTTAAAATGATGTCTAATGAGTTGTTAAAAAGTGAGTTTCAGAGAAGGGTCAAAACAGACCTAAAGTTAGGGTTTTACTGTAGCAGGCGAGTGAGTGGATGGGGCAAGACAATGAGCAGGACCCAGTCAAAGGCACAGGGAGATCAGAATGATGTCAGGTGGGTAAGGGCAAAGGCGGGTCAGTGGGATGTGAAGGGTCCTGGGACAGATTGGACCTGGAGACCAATCCAGTGTCTGCTTTTTGAGACATAGGCGTGACTGTTTGTATCCTGCTTTCCTTTGTCTTCATGGTCAAACTTCCTCACCCCTGAGTTTTGTGGCTGCCAATGAGAAGGGGTTTTTGGAAAGCTTGAGCACTTACACTAATGCAATTTTAACAGTAACTTGAGGGAAAGGACTACCCTTGTCATGGTCAAAAAGTAGATTTCTGCAAAGCTGTTGTGTTGATAACTTCAGACTTCAGATGCTTCCTATGGGCTTACATGTGTTAACCTGAGGGGTTGCCAAGAGGGTGAGGGCCAGAGGGAGATACCTGGGAAGCAATTTGCCTTTCTTTCTAGGTCACCGATTCAGCAGTAACTGGCCGCTGAAACGCTCCATAGATTCTCTCAGGAGGTCAGAATATGCTGGGGTTTTAAAGGCTCAATTCCCAGGGACCATTAAATGGATCGTCTTGCTTTGCTTCATTCATTTAAAGAGTGAAGTTGGCAAATGCAGCCTTGGGAGTGAGGGGCACCAGACCCAAAGAGGAATAAAATGCTACATAGGAATATTAGATCTTAGTTGGCTACTTTTACTATCCCAATGGAAGGATTAATCTTACATGATCTACTCTGTGGTAAAGAGAAGGGGACTAATGATGATCAAGTTCTCATGATTGGCAACCCATTTTACATTCACAATTCCATATAACACTCACCTTCACCAACTGATATGCAGATATTCATATCCCTGTTCAACAGAACTGGAAACTGAATAAATAGCATGTCAATGGCCTTTTAGCTAGAAAGTGGCAGAACTGAGATTTACACCTTAATTCTAAGGTCCTTGATGTTTGCATTCCACCATCCTTCAATTTTCCAGTAAGGAATAAGCTCAGAAAAAATATTTTCTGGAATCTTCCATCCTGTTTTTCACGGTGTTTGTCTGGGAGCCCAGCAACAGCCTGTCTATCTGCGTGAACGGCTGTGAACTGAAGAAGCAGTCTCCCACTTTCTACTTCTTCAGGGAGGCTGCACAGCCTCTGTCCTGGTATGGTTTTTTTCCCAAAGCTTTCTCTTCTGTCTGTCTCTGCGACCAGAAATTCTGTTTTCAGGCCCCAGACTTTTGTTTGATGCCATAATGAGAGAAGACACCAGGGGAGGAAAGGACCCTGTGAAGGAAGACACGTGTCTTCCTATTAAGATCAAAGCTGCTTTCTGGAGATGTTCTCCTGGAAGAAGGTCTAGACAGAAAAGTGACCAGGGCTGAAGGCACCAAAACATTTGTGCACAAGGAGGAGAGGCTGGTGATTGTCAAAACACTCTTCCCATCTTACAGCTTTGCCACCTTGGGAGAGGCACCCTCTACTTAGGCTCTTGGCATAGTAAACTGAAGCAGTAGGTCATCGGCTTACAGTCTCTATGACCACCATGACCTCCACATCTCCTTCTCATGCATTAACTTTATTGCCCTTCACCGACAGACACTCACAGATGCTTAGAAGTCAGAAAACAATGACGAGGAAGTAGACTGTGCGATGCTGTTTTTTTCCTTTCTGTGGTGATCACCCTGGACCTGTTGTCAGCAGCAGCCCCATCACTCACATTTCCATGTCAAGGAGTTTGGTTATTTATCATCCGTGTATTTTAATCAGTGCAAGAGATGCCTGGAGTAGATTTCATCAATCTTGAGGGACGAGAGGTTTGACCCCAGGCCCTCCCTGCACCCCCACTCTGTGGGACTCCGTGATGGATTATGCAAGGTAACATGAAGTAATGGGAAGGTGTCTCACTAGCTCAAAGAAAGTCATGGTGATGTTACAGCGGTTTGAGGGACCTCAGCCTCCTCCTTTCTATACTTGGAGGGCCATTCTGAAGATCGGGTGTAAAAGCTCCCTGAGCAATGCCAGCACACGGTTGGGGCTGGACAGCTTTGGGTTCCTTACCGCTCTCAATTTGTGTTTTTAGAACAGTTACTGCTGTTATTCTCTGCAACTATTGCTTTCTTAGTTATCCAACTCCACTGATGGGGTGATGCACAGCCTTGATCTGCTTCCAGAGGTTTCTGACTAATACCTTCCCTGTCCCTGCAGTCCTATGTCGATGATACCTCCTTAGTCCCAAAGAGGGAGTCGCCACACCAGGCATCCCCTTTGTGCCAAGCACATTCCATTTAAGGCTCCAAAAAGTCCAGGGAAGTAGGTATTATGACCATTTTAGGCAGGAAAAGATGGAGTCTCAGGAAAGTTAAATGATGACCCAGTGATCACGCAAAGTAAAGAGGTGGTGTTCAAATGGGAATTGGAGTGTGTCTTACAATCAAATGCCGGGATCACAGGCACTGTCCCCACTCTTGGTCTTGAGAGCTCCTAGGCGGCCATTGGAGGAAGGGCACTGTCCTGGGAGAAATGCGGCTGCTTGCATTGTTTTGATGTTGGTGTCTTTGCCTCATTGGCTTTGAAATAGCTAGTCTCCTCACCTTATACTGCCACCTTCCTAACTAGACTCAAAAATAGGGATGCATGTTAGGTTACCTTCTCTCTGGTTGACACAAGGCTCTGCCTTCTTGGCAGAAGTTGTGTCTGTGCAGTCTTGACACTGTTTGTATGACACTCATTTGGTTCTATTCCAGGCTCTGTGTTGGGCACTGAGGACACAGCTCTGTTTCTCTAGGGCTCCCAACACCGGGGCAGTGGCAGACACATCCAGATACTCGTCAGGAGATGGTTTAAAGCAGGGGTCCTCAAACTACGGCCCGCGGGCCACATGCAAATACAAATATTGTATTTGTTCCCATTTTGTTTTTTTACTTCAAAATAAGATATGTGCAGTGTGCATAGGAATTTGTTCATAGTTTTGTTTTTTTTTAAACTATAGTCTGGCCCTCCAACGGTCTGAGGGACAGTGAACTGGCCCCCTGTTTAAAAAGTTTGAGGACCCCTGGTTTAAAGGGTGGCAAAGATTCTGGTCTGGAACAGGGCCATTCCTGGTGCATTTATGCAGGAGGCAGGGTTTGTCCTGGGTATCTGCCACTCTTTCTTTGGGCAGCCAGGTGGAGGGTGGTACTAAAGTTTGGTGCAAAGGACCTGGAGCCAACTGTTTTTGAATACCAGATCTACATCTTACAAATTCCAGGAACACAGGCAATTTTCTTAACCGTTCGGGTCTCAGAATCTTTGTCTATCAGTAGACCCAGGGAACCCTTTCAGAGTTAAGGCCCAGATAGACTGATGCCTGGTGGTTCTTGGCACAGTGCCTGGCACAGGGTGGATCACCCCGAGGTTCCATCTGGACTGTCTCTCTAGTTTATGCCTTTGCCACCGTCTTCCCATCCAGATAGACTTTAAGAATAACTGAGAATTTGGATTTTAGATGCACTTGGTGGTAATGTGCTTTGTTCTCTTTCCACTGAAGAGTAATGCACAGTGATTGAATTGAAGTCTGCCTTGTGACAGTTCACTTCCTGGGCCAGCATTAGCTGGAGCATGACCTTTTTGAATCATCCTGATGGATGACTAATTTCAGGTGGGATATCTAGTTCCTGATGGAGTGGCTAGTTGGTAAGAGGCCAAATCCTGGTGAATTGGCCAAGTTTCTTCCTCAAGAAAGGGCAACTATCATTATAATTTATTGAACATCTGCTATGGACCTGACTTTGTGTGGGGCATGTGTGAATTATATGTAATTTAAAGCACTCCAAGAAATTGGCATATCGGTAACAGCAATTAAGAACTTGGGTCCTAATATAATATTACCTGGTTCAAATTTCATTTTTGCCACTTTCAGCATGTGACTTAGCCATTGTGTGTCTCTGTGATGATAATAGGATCTGTTTCATAGGATTTGGGGGAGGAATTGTCTCCTGCCACATAGGAAGTGTCCATTATTAACATTTATCTACTCTTATCTTGCAGACAGAGAAACCAAGGCTCAGAAAGTGATGAGAGAGTCTTCCTCTTCTAAGAAGCAAACTCAAGTTTAAATTTTGCCTTAAATCTTGCCCAATATCCAATTCTGGATCTCAGAATTGTCCTATATTCGTTTTCAATTCAGGCAGCTCTTTGCAATGTGAGGACATAAGCCCTCCGCTCATTGGGAGTGATGCCCATAGCAGCATCCTAGAGACAGCATGGCACTGGTAGATCCCTCCTAAGTATAGACTACTGAGGCCACCTCAGAAAGCAGACCCCACTGGTGGGAAGAGTAGAGTTCACAAAACCTCCATAGGTTTCATGGGCAGAGGCTGAGCTTGATTGATGCCAGGGGCTGTATGAGAAGTAAGTTATGACCATCCCATTGATGAATAATAAGCTCTGTGTCATAAGAGTGGCTGGCTTTTAGCTCTATGCTTTATCTCTTTTAGTCCCTATAATCATGCTAGAGTGGCATGCATGTTGCCCTTGCGATAAGAAAGCTGAGGTCTGAGAAGTTCACATCTTGGCCTCATAGCACAGATTGGCAATGGCAAGATTTGAACCTGGATTTCTTGGATCATTTAGTCTGTTCTCTCCCTTCACCCATGCTGCCTTTCTCTATGAGGATAGGGTTACAGGGTTAACAGAGGGTCAAGGGAGGGCCCTGGCAGGAAATTAGGGAGATGTTGAGAACAGACAGTCCGGGATCCCAGTAAGAAGTTAGGTAGAGCAATGCTCTGTGGGAAGGAAGTGAGACTGGGCGTGGTATATGGAGTCTATAGGATGGATACCTCAACCTGAAAGTCCAGGAAAATTGCATGAGGGCAAGATTGATGGCCACAGGTTTTCTGGGTTGCCTCAGCCGTTAGGCAGCACTGTCCAATGGACAACAGTGGGAAAGCACTCCATAAACCAGGCTATCACCCCTGGCTATAACTGTGCCCCATAAACCTAGCTATGCTTCCATTCTCAAATGGCCAGGGCAGGTCAGTGGTTCTCACTTTCCCTGGCCCCACAGTTATTATTTTATGTTACTGGTCATCTATATTTGGATTCCATTTCAATTCCAAAGCCCAGGTCTTTACACACCTTAAGTCAGGGGATCTCGTATTTGGGGCAGGGAAATGGATGATAATCATGAGATTCTGGTGGAAGCTATACACTCGCTTCCCAGGAAAATATACTTCCTACAAATGTTGCATACAATTCCAGAGGGTATCTAGGACCCATTGGATTTTTCCATCAATCCCAGAAAAATCTGTAGATTGTAAGCCTTGTTTTAAACTATTGGGTTGAACTAATGGCTTGAGCAGAAGTCAATGGGAACAAACAATTCCATGTAGTAATAAACAAACAAAAATGGATAAAATACCTCCCACTAAACAGGAATGCGAGGACATAAGCCCTCCGCTCATTGGGAGTGATGTCCATAGGAGCATCCTAGGGACAGCATGGCACTGAGGCATGAAGCCATGGTAGATCCCTCCTACGTATAGACTACTGTGGCCACCTCAGAAAGCAGACCCCACTGGTGGGAAGAAAAGCTATGAGGAAAACTTCAACATTTTATTGAGAAGCAAAAATAAAGCTATGAATAAGTGGAAAGAAAGACTATGTTCTTAGATGGTAAGAGTCAACATTTAAAAGTATAAATTCTCCCACTGTTAATCATAAATTTAAGCAATCCAAGCTAATAGTTCAAAATGGTTTTGTTCTGTGGGTGGAGGAACTTTCAAAGATGATACTAAGAACAGAGGTTGGCAAACTATGGGCCACCCAAATCCAGCCCACTGCTGTTCCTGTAGATACAGTTTTATTGGAACACAGCCACTCATTTGTTTACCTATGACCTGTGGCTGCTTTGTAGCTACAAAGGCACAGTAGAGTAGTTACTATAGAGACTATATGACCCACAAAAACCCTAAAATGTTTATTATCTGTCTCTTTAAAAACAAGTTTGCAAACTTCTGACCCAGAAAATTAAACACATAAAAATATCCCCCAGTGGGTAGACTAGCCTTACCAAATTTCAAAATGTTTTATAAATACATATTACTTAAATTAGTTTGGTATTGATACAAAAATAGAAAATTGCTCAATGAAACAGAAGAAATAGGTCCAAATATTGGGAGAACTTACATCTAGTATTTGACAAGGGGACATCTCAAATCAGCAGTGAATGATGGACTATTCAATAAACTATGTTGATATGTAGAAAAAGGGGGGATCTGAATACTTTCCTCATAGTTTACATGAAAGGAATTCTAAATGAATATAATATTTAATAAAAATGGAATCATAACAAAGCTTAAATGAAAGAAAATCTACAAAGGAAATAATGTTGAAGTATTGACTTAAAAAATTTTTAAAACCTACCCAGTAACTTTACCATAGCAAAGCCAAAAAGACACATGAAAAACAAGACACAGTATCATCAATAGGAGACAGAGGTTGAATGTAAAGAGTGCCAACAAGTCAATGAGAAAATAATAAAGCTATTAGAAAATCAGCAAATCAGCAGAGATCATCAACCGGCAGTTCATACTAGACAATAAAGAAATAAAAAATCTCAGATAAACATATGGAAAAATTCTCATTCCACTCTTGATTAAAGATGTGTAAATTAAATTTATTGATTTATTTTTAGAAAAGAGAAAGAGGTGTGTGTGTGTGTGTGTGTTGGGGGAGAAACATCGATTTGCATTTCCACTTATGCATTAATTAGTTGCCTCCTGTATGTGCTCTGACCTAAGATTAAACCTACAACCTTGGTATATCAGAAAGATGCTCTAACCAACTAAGCTACCTGGCCAGGGCTAAAACGTGTAAATTAAAACAATTTTGATATCTTAATATACCTGTCAGGTTTGCAGATTGTTAAAGATATAAAAAGTGTCAAGGGTATGTGGAAACAGACATTAGCATACATAGTTTGGAGGGATTAATTACAGTCTTGTTGGAGGGTAATTTGTATTTATGAACATTGAAAATTCATCTGCACTTTGACATGGTGTCCCCATATTTAGAAATTTATCCTACAGGTTTATTCAATACACAAAGATATATAAGATAGGAGATTAATTGCACATTGTTTTTATTAGAAACAATCTTAATACTCATCATTAGGGCTTCATTGTGTCAGTGTTTCTCAAAGCTGAGTAATGCATCAATTCCATTTAAGGGAAAAAATTCTCAGAAACTCTTTTTATTGCGTTTAATTATTTTTATTATGATGTCCTCTAAATTGTTGAACTAAGTATAAATTTTATAGATTTAAAGTTCTTATAATGTATAAATTATATACAATCAAATACAAAACTAATAAAATTCAAGTAAACAGTATTAACTCTACTAGAATATTAATGGAGTATTCCGCTGAAACTACAGGGTGGATGTTAACAGTGGGACCGTGTAGATATGGATTCAATTTTATATATAAAACCTATACTTTCAACAATACTAAGGCATGCTTACATAAATGGGCTTTAAAAGTATATTAATGCATTAAGGCTTTGCTTGTTGGTTCAGGCTGTTCAGATCCACGGCTAATCAGAACCTGCGTATGCCAGTTTAAATGCCCTGTCCTTGACAATCCCATGAAGCTACCCAGGCTATTTGAAGATAATGTTAGCAGCGTGGCTTATTGAAATATGTGTTCAATAGTATTTACTCTAATTATCACGGTAATTGGGACCAGCAACATTCTTCCTGGGGCATTTATTGCTGTTTTGTTGTTAACCTGTGGGGCATGCTGCGTGCACAGATGCAGATGCTGTGGAGGGTGTGGTTTGAGTTCAGTGGCTTCCATCTGGAGGCCTCAATTTCCCTCCTTACTTTTCTCTTTTCAAATGATTTTGAAATCTTTACTTCATACAGACTGCCATGATTTGCATGGTAAACAGGAATGATGGTGAGAATGATGGTGCTGCAACTTTGGGCAGTTCTTGGTTAAAACGTGATCCAGACGTGGCTTTTACTGATTGACTTATGAGATATCATCAAAATGAAAATGCAGAAACCACAAAGTCTGAGTTCCTGACTAACAGGCTCATTGTAATATGGTGAAACTGGAAAGTTACAGAGAAAGATTTGGAACAAAGGGGAGCGGGGAGAGGAAGTCCCAACTCCAATGTCAAGGGAAGGCCTGGGAAGGCCTGGTGTGTCTGCTTAAAATGTGCCTGAGCTTTGGAACCAGGAGAAGATGGGTTCAGATCTGGGCTCAGCCACTTCCTCACCAGCTGACTGATTTGGGCCTTGCAGAATGGGGAGTGCCAGAGCTGGCACCGTGGCAGCCTGGCCCTCAGCTCAGGGTCACCCACTCAGCTCTTCTGCCAGGCCGAATTGACCCTTGCTCCTCATTCGTGATGCCACCTTGAGCCCCTCCAGGCAGAGTCCCCCAGGGCAGAGGTCAGGGGCAGTGGGGATGTGGGGGAAGATGTGCACCATGGTTCTCCTGAAAGATCGGGAGGACGCAGCTCTGGGTGGTTGAGTAGATGTTGGCGGAGAGCATGTAAGCATTTAAAATCCTTACATCAGATGTTTTCATGCACTTCCCTGCCAAGAAGTCCAAAGGGTGCTTGGTTTAACTGTGGTTATTTACAGCCTAAAGAAAGTGGCTGGCAGTTCGCAGGAAGCCAAGGGTTTTATTTCTCACTCCTGTTTTCCATTTCTGTGATTTATGACCCTGGAGTCTGGCAGAACTCGCCTGAGAAGCTCTGTACTCAGTCCACTCCCACCCAGCCCTGTGGGAAGCAGGCCTGTTTTCTGGAGGTGCAGGGAGGGCCTAGGGGGTGTGCCCTTGGGAGAGGAGGCCCAGATGCTGGACCTACTGTCAAGGGATGGCTGGTCCACCAGGCTGTCCTCTTCTATTTCTGGCCTGGGGCACACTAGCCACAAAGCTCTTGGCATACAAACTGAGGTCAAAGCTACAATTCACTGTTGTTTTTTCCACCTGCCCTTTGACTTCTGATTTTCCTCAGGTAAAATGTTTACTTTTGAAAGACTGCCCACTCTGCTCAAGGCTATCATCATCCACTTTTATCTGCATTCTTTGGCACTTCAGTATCTGAGAGAGATGTCCTCACCTTGCCTACCCCCTACCCATGACTTAATTTAGGGAGGAGGTCCAGTCTGGAGTGTGCACTGGCCTGGGCATTGACTGAAGGTTCCTCTCCCTTCCAGGCAGCTCCACGACAACCTGGGTGGAAATGGTGGCTATTCTGGGCACATAGGAAGTGCTTCATAAATAACTGCTGAAGGGATGAGGGCTGCCCAGGTGTCTGGGCCCATCCACAGAAGTGCAGTTCTGCCTCTCTGCCCAAATCGGTACATTCAACTATGTTCACTGAGGTGTAAAAACAATAATATTCATAGTCATTCTCAGTGCAACTGAGCATGACCTCTGTACTAATCTCTTCTAATGCTTACGACAACGCTGTAAGAGAGGTGCTATTATTATTCCCATTTTACAGATGAGGAAATAGAGGTGAAGCAATTTGCACAAGTTCTCAAAGCTAGTTAGTTGTAGAGATGGGATGCAAACTCGGTTCCCTTTGACTCCCGAGCCTGCACTTGAGGTCCCTATAAAATAGTCTTCTTTCAGGTCATTTGAGTCCCTTAGGCGTCAAAGGCTCTTATTGTAGGAACCTGCAGGGGTTCTGCTCCTGCCCCTGTTGGAGTTGTTTCTTGGCTTCCCAGTCAGGAATTCTCTCTCTCTCTCTCCTGAACATCCCACCTGGCGCACTCACCTGCCCCAGATCTCTTCCTGATGCTTTTCAGGGACGCTGTCTCGTCTGCCCCCTGCATTTTCAGCATCCTGAAGTAGAGGCTACATCTGGGAGCACCAACCATGCCCAGCAAAATGCCTCCACCCGTGATCCTGATCCTGGCTGCTTCCTCCTCCCTTGTTTATCAGCCATTCCAGAAGTTTATCATTTTTATTAGCTTTTTTCAGTGAACCTGCTATTGGCTTTCTTGACCCTCTCTAATTTTCACTTATCTTATTAGTATTGGCCTTAATCTTTGTTATTTCTTTCTTCTGCTTCCTCTGGGCTCATTTTACTCTTCTTTATCCAGTTTAGGAAGATGGATGTTTTAGCTCATCAGAGTTTGTCTTTTCCTCACTTAAGGCTGTGCATTTTCCTCTAAATACTTCTTCAGCTGAATCCTGTGAGCTTTGATGTGTGTAATTCTTATATCATTGTATTCAAAATATTTTCTTAAATTATATTTTATTTCCTTTTTTTGACTTTTGTGTTATTTAGAAGTGAATTTCTTAACTCTCAAATAAATGGGGGGATCTGTTTTGGTTTATCTTTTGATAACTGATTTCTCCTTAAAAACTATTACTCTTACTTCAAAATAGAAACACCTCCCATTTATCACTCCTGGCCCTGTGACAGGAACTTACTCCTCACCATCACAGTTCCTTAAAGCCCCCACCTACACCTCCCCCCCTCCCCCAAGGCTGTGTCAGTTTCCCCACTTACAAGTGAAGAAATTGAGGTTAAAGACTTACCCTGATGTCTCATAGCTGTGATGTGTGAGTTGGAGTTGTGGGGGTGGTGAGAAGACGGTCCAGTCAAACCCAGCTCTTTCAGATTCTAAAGCTCAGCTCTGCCCCACCTCCTCTCCATTTCATAGTCATGGGGATGTGAACAGGGAGTGTCCACGTCAACATCACCACGCCAGCTTCTCCCTCCCTGCACTTCCCCTTCGCTTTCTGCCTTGTGCCTATTTTCACTAATTACAGTGTCCCCCAGCCTTCCTGGGTGGTGTTTTACAAACTCAGGCTCTGGTCACTGGCTCTCCTTGTTTCAGCTCCCGCAGAAAGGAGCAATGCGCCTGCAGCCAGAGCACCAGAAAAGGAATCATAAAAGTGCAGAAATAGCTTGGAGGGAAGGGCCTGCCTTGGGATGTGAGTGACATGTCAGTTGAGCAGCCGATGGCTGTCAGCGCTGCCTGCCTCCCACACTCCACCTGACGGGCAGACCTGTCGGCCAGCTGCTTCTTTGTGATTCCATCATAAAACAAGCCCATCTGGGTAGTTCATCCTTAGCAAACACCAAAGAGAAAAACGAGGACTCTGGCCATTAGTTGGCACACAGGCTTTCATTACGGTGTTGTCCCCAGCATGTTTCCTCTACCCTCCTGGAGGCAGTCTCTTTGCTGTCACATTACTCAGGGCAGGCAGAGAGAGAATATGCTCCTGCACATGTCCTTTCCTGAGATCCGTCAATAAATAATAAATGAACTCGGGAGTTTCTAGAGCCTTCTGTTTTATGATGAGGTGGTTTGAGCTTGAGGTAGTAAGAGGGTAAGTCCTTTAAGGAGAAATGGAGAAAGGATATGGTCCAGATATTCTGAGTGTGAGGGATCTAACCTGCTAGGTGGCAATCTTTTAAAAGGTTTTAACTGGTGGAGGTAATGCTGAATCCACACTGGCCAAGGGCTGGGGCAGGCGTTGGATAGGTGATCCGGCAGGGCTGTCCCCAGGGTGTCCCCTATATGCCATGGTGTCTTCACTGGCTTAATGTGAGATAAGCAGCCAGTTTGTGGTGTGTGTTCAGGGTGTGTATAGGGCAGGAGGAACTGTTCATTCTTTGTTAAAATAACATTTTTTTTCATCTTATACAAAAACTATGCATGATCATGCTGGGTAAGATCTAATTAAGTAAAAAAAAAAGAAACCTTCCTTTAATTTCAGCATTTATAGTCACTTTAACACTCTTGAGTACATTTTTTCAGACTTTGCTCAAGGAAAACATATTTATGCAAATGGGTCTTATAATGTGCATTTTCTTTTGAATCTTACATTTTCATATAACTATATGTTAGAAACATATTTTTGTGTCAATAGCTATTCTGGTGTAGTGTGTTAATGGCTGCGTTGTATTTCACTGAACTATGATTGATTTAACCAATATTGTATTGTTGGGCTTTTAGTCTCTCTCTCCCCCCCCGCCCCCGCCATAAACAGTATTGCAATCAGTAACCTTAAAGTTAATTTGATATGCACATCTTTAATCTTTATAACCCTGGGATGAACCCTAGAAGAATTGTTGGGTCAAATGGTAGCCTCTTGCTCTTAATGCTTTTTAATCTGCATTGCCTAGACTTGAATTCGTTATGCTTTCACTCAAATAGTTTCAATGGGAAGGGTCTGTGTGTTTTCTGTTCTCAATATATGACACAATAGACAAATGAGATAGACATTCCCAGGCCTGGAGGGTATGTACATTCTGAGCACAGCCTTATGATAGCACCTAACACTCCGCATTGTAATAATTTGCTTACCCTTCTTTCTCTCCCAATGCCTGGTGCATAGTAGGAGCTCAGTGAATATCATTTCATTCAATTATTTAGTAAACATTTATTGGGTGCCTACTATGTGCTGGGGACACCCCAGGGAGCGAAGAAGATTAACATCCCTGCTCTCAGGGAGCTTTTGTGGAACTGAGCTCTGTGGTCAGTGACTGCGCTCTCTCCAGCAGTGGTTTCTCCATCCATCAAGGCCCAGCTTCTCTCTCAGGTCTTCCCTGATCACCCTGGGAACTCTTCAGCAATCAAAGTCTGCATGACTGATTTGGCACTTGGCCTATGCAGTGTGAATTGTTCTCTATATTTTTATAGCTCTCTCTGGCTTCCCCAGCTTGACCTAGGACAACTTGAAGGGTGAGAACACCCTGAAAATGGAGACCATAGCTTCTGCATCTGTGGGTTCCCAGCTCCAAATGCTGCCTTACACAGAGCAGCTCACGGGGTGATGCTCTACACACCTGATCAGGCCCATCCTGGTACCCTGCCTTGGAGCTACTGGTAACCCGTCTTCTCTACCCTGGCTCCCCAGCATTTAGTGCTTGAATTGCATTTTCCACCTCTGAACTTACGAGGACAGGTGGCTCTAAGATGAGTAGAAAAAGCCAAATTCTCTCAATGAAGTAGAAAGCATATAAAACGTATTAGAAGCAAACTCAAGCCCAAAAAATGCATTCTGACCAAGTGCCTGTGGTGCCCGGGAGAGCCTCACTGTGTGCCTCAAGTTCTCTTAGCCACAGCGAAGCATTGGGTTTCTGGCCATAGCTCTGTTCTGGGCCTGTTCTATCCTAGCCCTTCTCTGCCTACTGCTCTCCCTCTGTTCTTTGCCGGGCTACCCTCCCCTCTGATGTGTTCCAGGCCATACCAGGCTAGTTGATTAATTTCTTATCACAAAGCTCTCATACACGCCGTAGGGTTCTCAGTCTTTCTGTCAGCACCTGCTCAAAATTCCTTCCTTAAAACAAGATTCTTAAGAGCCTGTGAGTTCTGCCAGTGTTTTTGTTGCTCTAGTTATTTCTTTCTCTGTTGGTACCACACAGACATTTTCAAGTGTCAGAGAGGTGGGAGGTCCCTTCCTCCGTGGGAATGGGCTCTGCTAAGCCCTGTGCAGAAAGGCCCGCCCCTCACTGCTGGGGAGGCCTTCCCACAAAACCCCACCATGCAGCAGTGGGAGGGGTTTGTCAGCCTCCCCCCCCTCCCCCCTTCATTTAGAGGAGAGGGAAAGAAAAAAGACACTGCCACCTCTGGTTTGAAAACACTCAATCCTAGAACACGCTTTCATCTACTGCCCACAAAGCCCTTTCCTCTTGTGTCCTTTCATCCAATATCAAATGCTCACCTGGCCGTCACTGTCAGCATTTGGAATGGCGGACTTGCTCCTCTGCTGGAATTGAACTATTTGATGATTTACATGTGGACTCACCAGGAATCCAATCCAGATCTGACTGTGATTATTAAAGCTTGCAGCTCTATTTCAGGGAAAGTGGGTAAAACTGGAGGGAAATGAATCAACCATGGAAAGTTGCTGGGGTTGGTAGAGAAATCTTCCTGCAAAAGGTCAACGGAGAAGCTTAATTTGGGGGTATAAGGATGGGAAGGAAGGGGTGCAGATGGAAGGGGAAGCAGGGTTACTGTCTGTGTGGGTGGTGTTTGGGGGCTTCTGCAAGCCCACTTGAGCTTTATCCTCAGGACTCGTCCCCACCCCCCTCCTCCTTTGGATCCCTGTGATCAGCTCTCATCCTTAACTTTGCATCTGTGCGTGGCTTATCCCCTCAACGAGGTGGCAAGCACAGAGGCACTGAATTAGCTTCTGCTGATTGGTTGGTTGATGGATGAATTGGGAATAAGAATCTGGATCTGCCCAATGCACAGTGCTTGTCACTGTGTTTGGGGAAGATGGTTGGGGCAGAACTGACCCATATTTTTTGCCAACATGGAACCAAAGTGTGATACAACATATTGTTGGGAGCATTAGAAAATTAAAGGTGGCCTTTCAATTGGGATGGCAAGCCAACAGCAGCCTGTGAGGAGCTCCCCGTAATGCGTGTATTGTCTCCAATAGGGGCCCTTGATGACTGATTGGTGAAAAGCCGTGGCACAGCCTAGAGTTATTATGCTCACTCACAGAAGAGGGCAAGAGTGACAGCACGGTGATCTATTAGTGCTGTCTGTGGGGTTAATGGTGAGCTATGCTGCTGCTAGTGGTCTATGAAGAGAGCAAAGAAAAGGGAAATGGTGCGGGGGAAATCAATAGTATTAGCAGAGTCATAGTAATAAATGCAATCGCTTACTTCCGGCATGGTTTTTATTGAACAGGTTATGAATTTGATACTTTTTTCCTTTTTCTTTTTTTACTTTACAATTTGGAGAGAATGAGAGTTTGGGAAAAATAATTCAACTTTCTGGTAGACAGCAGGCACATTGAGTTGATTGAAGCTGGGTTTTCAGCCCTGGCCGGGTGGCTTAATTGGAGCATGGTCCTATACACCAAAAAGTTGCAGGTTCCATCCCCGGTTGGAGCACGTACATCAGAGGCAACCAGTTAGTTCGTTCTCTCTCTCTCTCTCTCTCTCTCTCTCTCTCTCTCTCTCTCTGTGTGTGTGTGTGTGTGTGTGTGTGTGTGTGTGTCTGAAATCAATGAAAACATATCCTCCAGTGAGGATTTAAAAAAGAAAAGGTAGGGTTTTCATAATCTTTGAAAAGGAGAACTGAGAAATGACTGTATATATAGAGGAGGATATCTGGGGATGCTGGGGTATAGAGTATGAGCTTTGATGTCAGAAAGACCTCTTTCTGAATCCTGGTTGTTATTAGCATGGCCATTGGCTAATTTATTTATCTGTAAAACAGCATAAGTCGATTTCCCTAGCTAGGATGGTTATGAGGCTTGGATAGCAACATGCATATTTGGAAAGGTGTCTAGCACAGCTGCTGGTAGGAAACAGCTACTCATCAAACCATGTCTCTGGTTTGCTGATGCCATCACCAGCCTGGCATTTCGTATTTCATTCCAGTCACACAGTTCGGTGGCCTCTGAGTCACAGGCCAAGAAAGCGTTGTGTGGTACATGTGACTTTTTGAATCTTTTGATTAACAATAATCATATTAGTATCAAAAGCTTAAGGAGAGAGCTCAAATGTCTAAGACAGGGGTCCTCAAACTACGGCCTGCGGGCCACATGCAAATACAAATATTGTATTTGTTCCCATTTTGTTTTTTTACTTCAAAATAAGATATGTGCAGTGTGCATAGGAATTTGTTCATAGTTTTTTTTTTAAACTATAGTCCGGCCCTCCAACGGTCTGAGGGACAGTGAACTGGCCCCCTGTTTAAAAAGTTTGAGGACCCCTGGTCTAAGAGCTATAGAAAGTCCCTCGAAAAGATAGCAGTAAGCCCTGGAAATACCCACGCAGAGATGGAAGGTTCAGGTATCATGGACACTGTAGAGAAGATTACGAGGGTGGACAGAAAGGAGGAATGAGAGTCTAAGTGTAGATTGTTTTTTTTTCAAAATGAGGTTCACATCGTTGTTTTTTAAGAATTGAGAAAAAATTCTGAGGAAAAATATATTGGTTTTCGTGTGTATCTTTTTAAATGGTCCAGTGCATAAAAGTTTGGTTCTTTTTGATGATTTGGCAGGGAGAGATTGACATATACTTTTGGGAGATGTGTTTATATACATAATTTTCACAATTCAGTGATATGAGGTGTATTATCCACATCTTTCAGCTGAGGAGACTGAGAACAAAATATTGAATATGTAGACTCAAGTGGCCCAGCTGGCAGGAGGCCAGGTTCACTCCAGTCTTAGGGAAGCGAGAGGCTCTTGGCCCCTGAGAAACTTTCCTGGAAACGCCTTCCCTTCCCAGGCCCTGGGGGTGCCATTCCTTAGGCTCCGACAGCAGTTGGGTCTTCCACCATCACCTCATGTCCCGTGCTTATCTGTTCACTAGTCTTTATCTCCGGAATGAACTCCTATATCGCAGAAACCATGTGCTCTTCATCTCTGGACCTTCGGACCTTCCTCGGGGTGGCTGGTGCATAGTAGGTGTCAGAGAATGTTGTTTGCATGCATGTTGGAAGACAGCACTTCGGTGTCCTTTAAGCCACAGTGTGTGCTCCATTCAGGGTCCTGTTTGGGCTCATGCTCATCCCAACTCATCAACGCTAATGCTCTTTAAGTCCTCATGCCTGTGGCCTCCTAAGACCCTCAGCTTCCTGCTGGTTGTTCCACTCTTTCCAAGGGGCTTCTGCCTACACAGGCTTCCACACCCCCCTCAGCTCACACCCCCCTGCAGCTCACACTTCTTGGCCGTGTCTGCTCATCCCTCATGAATGAAGCCACCACTCCGCATGCCCTCAAATCGGTCCTCTGCAGGGCCTAGAGCTCTGTAAGCCCACCCAGCTGGGCAGCATTCAGGGTTTGCTATATGAATAACATGAGTGCAAGGTGTGCTACAAGGATACGAAGGATGATGTAATAGGGGACATTTCAGTCCACTTCTGCCACTTCTCAGCTAAGGGACACCTAACACTCAGAGACTCCTTTCCTCATCTACAATAGGGCTAAGGTTTGTATCATGTAGTGAGTTTATCAAAGCACAGATCTGACTCTGTCACTGTGGAAATGCTGTGTGTGGAAGTGAACCACTAGGTAGAGAAGGTGGCTTACCTGACCTCCCACATCAACCCCACAACATACACTGTGATTTGGGGGATCTAGGGGTCCATCAACAGGCTATTTCTTTGTGGAAATTGAACCTCAGAAGAAAGGACGATGCCTCTGTTGATGACAGAATGGAACAAAAGGTGGGGATGTGTGAGAAAGGGCTGGCTCTCTGCAAGAAGACACACATTTTGTACGATGGTGGCATTTGCCAGTTTGGGTTTTTCCCCCCTGAGGGCAAACCTCTCATGGACGTCAAGACACCACTAAAAATGAGCGATGAAGAAAAGAGAGAGAACACAAAAGGAACACACTTGGAAGTTTCATTCGTTCCTTTGTTTTGAAAGATTAATTTCTTAGTGCCAAGGGTGATGTTTTGCTGCTTGCGTGTTTGTCATTAGTATTCCTCCTGAAAAGTTAAACACTTGAAACGGATAAAGATTACCTGCCAATGCTTTCCCCATGAATCAGATTGAAAATGCAAACTGTGACAGGAGGCAGAGACATTCATTTTATTTAGTAGGGAATCCGGAGAGGAAATTGCTGGGTTTCTGCCCTGCAGCCCCAGCGGCTGGTAGGTCACATCGGCAAATTCCTCCCCCACTTCCCCCGCCCCCATCGCTGCTCATGTCCTCCTCTTCCTTCTGGCTTCTCTCCTTTCCAAACTGTGCCCCATTATCACGCCACCCCTACCTCAGTTAATAGCACTTGGGACCTCTTCAGAGATGACAAGATTCTCTTTCAGGGAGGGACAGAGCTTTGCTCATTTTATCTATTGAATTTAGCTATTTTTCTCCTCTGGAGATCAGAGAAGGCTAGGGGCTAAATGATCAAGCTTTGCTATTTAATAGCTGTTTGGCCTTCAGAAAGTTACTAAACTCTTCTGAATTCAAGGTACTTATTTATTATTATTTTTACATAAAATTGGCTGATTCATTTAACTTATTCTACCCACTCTATTGCTCACCACCTTCACCTGCCTGGAGTTAGTGTCAGGCAGGGCATTTCTCTCCAGCTGTTTGGAGACACCAGTTTTTAGAAGAGCTACAATGACTGAAACACCTTAACTCAAGATGAGGCCCAGAAATCAGGATTTTAAAAAGATTCCCAAGTGATTCTAAGGTGCAGCCAAGGTTGAGAACCACTGCCTTAACTGGAGCAGCAGATTGGGGCCCAGGTCAGCTCCAGACTCCCAGCAGGTGGGGGCCCAGTGAGTGGTATCTGGAGCATTGTTCTGTGCCCCGGGGTGGGGTAGGATAGGACAGTAATGCAGGAATGTAATTCTTTCTGCTTCTCCCTGTGATCTGTCTCCTGACTTCATTCTAGGGCCCTTGGCTCCTCTCCTGTAGCTGGATTTTGACTTGCCTTCTTCTCTCCTGCTCCTTTGCCTCAGAGGGCTGTGTGCTATGTTGGGAGGACTGGCAGGAGGAATAATGGGAATATGCATTGCTATTTGCATAGGGGTTTACCTATTGAGAAACTGTGGGGTGGGTTCACTTCTAGACTGTGCTTTATAGATGGCAGGCAGAGGGGTCTGGGAAGGGCATTCTTAGAATGGGTATGTTTTCATTCTGCCGTCTTTCTGGGGTCACAGTGAGATAGATTCACCTGGGATCGTCAGATCTCCATAAGCTGCTGATCTTTGTTTATCTCTCCAAACCCCTCCCTACAGTCTAATGGTTAGTGAAATGCCTCCACACAGGCCCCTCCAAGCAGAGGAGTGGCTTCCTGGTCCCTGTCACACCTCACACGTGGGACTGCCTTCCAGCCTAGCTCTCACTATGATCCCCCTCAGGAATGCCTTTGCGGCTCTCTGTGCCACTGCAAGTTTTTCCGTTCAGTCCAGGAACCTTCCCATGATCTCCCATAGTTTCCTGCTAATTACTCATGCCGGGGCTTGACATTTGCCAGGGGCTAGGTTAGGTGCTGGTGATATAAAGAATTGTGCACGGTTCCTAGTTGCAGTGAATTCACACCAAGGCTTTATCTTTTATGTATTCCCCATGTTTGTTTCAGTCCTTAACGTAGGGCTTGATGTCCAGGAACATGCAGAAAATGGGTGCACTCCCCAAATGGGAACCGTCATGGGCAACATCCTTTTTTCTGCCCCAAGGCCTTTGCACATGCTGCCTCCTCTGCCTGGATTGTTCTTCCCCTGCTTTGGACAACTACACTCCATTATGTCTTAACCGAAGTAGTATTTCCTCATGGAAGCCTTTTGAGTGCTGGACCCTATATGTTGGGTCATTTTTATAAACACTTGTGGCTTCTTATACTCTTCTGTCATAATATTGATCTGCTTGTGGGATGATTTGAATACTTAGGTCCCCTTTTCCAGATTGTAAGCTCTGTTAGGTAAGGGTGATCGAATTTGTCCACTGCTCTTTGTCCAGTGGCAAGTCTACTACGGTGCTAGTTGCTATTTGGTTCATTTGTATGAAATAAATGGCTGAGTGAATGATTGGTTGAAAGACTAAAGCCAGGCCTTCCCAAACAGCAATCCTCACCATTCAGAGACATCCGGAGCCTCTGCCTTTCTTTTCCTTCCAGCTGCCTATAGCCAATGCTTTGTCCCCCCAGTCTTCCATCACCCAGGCCCCTTGTTCCTGTGTATTTCCAGGTGCCAATGTGGTTCTTGTGTTGATTGGCGCATAATGAGTTTGTGTTTTCTGTGTAAGATTTTCCTTCCACTGGCTTTGGGTCCCCAGCTTGTGCTGGGGAGTCCTCCTTGAGCACAGGGTGTGACCCATTCTGGTGATCTTGCTGCTGAAGGACATCTGTGGGCAGGACAGAGCCATGAGTAGTAACAGGAGTGAGAACTTTGGTGTCATTGTGTCTTGAGCTCAGCAATCATTTCTGAGTACTTTCCCCCCTTTTTTCTTTCTTTCTTTCTTTTTTTTTAAGGTAGTAAACTTTGATCCTCTGCCTCCATTCAGTAAGCATCAAAGGTAGATTCTTGCTACTCATTTTTTTTTAATGTGACACAGAAATCAGAGCTCTGTAAGAGACATTCTTCATTGTCTTTAGAAGGCTCATCTTACCAAAGAGAATAGGTTGGCTTAGTGTAAGCATGTTGGCTTTTCATGGTGTTGCATATGACTGCAGAGCAACAGAAGGTCAGATCCCAGCGAGTCAGCATGTCTGGTGTGCTCTTTGCCTTTCTCATGGCAAGTCGGGCATGTGTGCCTCTCTCATCTGCCCTCCTGAGAGGCACCAACACACGCTTGCTGCATCGTTCCCTTGTGCTGGTGACGAAAAGGTGGACAGGTATGTGCATGAGGCTGGGATTGAGGACACATTGTGTTAAATAAATAAGCACAGCCTCCTTCCTTAAAAGCCCAAGGGCATGACCAGAGGACCAGGCAGGGAATGGGAAGCTGGGGCTCCTATTCAGTGAAGCCCGTAAGCAGCTCTATGAGCGCTTCAGTATCTGTGGACTTTCCCTAAGGTGAGAAGTAGGGCTTTATGTGGATAAATATTTATTCGTATGCATTTCAGCTGCCTGACAAAAATCTAATTTCCTTCAGTAGCTGAGAGTCTGCTAACATCTTTCAGAAAGCAGGCCCACAAACAACTGCAATAGAATCTGCTGCTGTTTTATGGTGATTTTACCCTATTCACAGGTTCAAGGAGATAATATTTGAGGGTTCTCTGATAGGCTACACTGTGCAAGGCACAGTGATGTAGGCTACCACCTATTGCTGAACTTGAGCAGATTCCAGAGTCACAAATTCTTGGTGTTTGAGGGAAGCATAAAGGCTATCTGTTCATCACATACTTGACTCCCCTCTCCAACATCTGCAATAAGCTTTTTCCACCCCTGCTTACCCATTTCCAGTGACAGGGAATGCTGTACCCTCCTAATGAAGCCCAGTTGCTCTTTGAATTGGGACTCATCCAATGTGTGTGTATGTGTATGTGAGTGTGTGTGTGCGCGCATGTAAGTCTGAGTGTGTGTGTTTGCAAGTAAGTGTAAATGTAATGTATATTTAGCATGTATCATCCATTATTTTATTTTTAGTGTGTGTGGATGAATCTCCCACCATTTACTTCTCCAACATTTCTAAAGAGACATAGAATTTTTCTAGGATTGTCAGATATTTTGGATTCTTGCAGCCTCCCTCCACTGATACAGTTAATTGAGGGTTGATCTTGTTTGCAAATGTTATGCATTATTCATCCAGGGTCTCTATGGACACCTCATTTCCTGCCTTATAGAAAGGAAATCAACAAACAGATGGGTGTCATTGCTGTTGCATTGTTGTGCTGAAAGAAAAATGGTGGATTTGTTCCCCTGTTTGCACAAGGAGCTTTCTCCTGCCAGCAATCAGGAAGCCTCACTGTCTGCCAGGGACGATATTTAGACCCGCATTAGATCTGCTTGCTTTCCTCGTTATGTACATGCAGCCAGGGCTGTGGTATAAGCCAATATTCAACACACACATAAGTATTTGCTGTTATTGTAATAATTACAATATTAATGCGCGCCCCTGACCTTCAATCCAATAAAGGAATTAAGGTTAACCTGGTGTATTTGTCATAAATGAGTCCATTTTGGGTCCTCAAGATTATCACATTCTTTTCTAAAGGCTCATAAACTGTCTATTTAAGATGTTCTCTGCAATTTTCCAGAGCACCACTGTGTATCTTGCGACAAGTATTTTTGGATTCATGCTTTCTCATTTCTTAAAAGTTAAGACCTGCCATTGCCTGATCTTTAGGCATTGCTCTGGTTCTGTTATCACACAGCTGTCTCTGACAGATCGCAGTGATGTATTAAATGTCATTGTGTATCACACACCATTCTAAGAGCTTCTCATTCATTGTCTCATTTACTTCTTGCCTTTTCAGGTCAGCACCAGGATCATCTCCAATGTACAAATATGAACACTTAAATATTATATATATATATATGTATTTCTAAGGTTTAAATGTGTTTTTTATTATTATTGACTTGAGAAAGGGAGGGAGGGAGAGAGGGAGGGAGGGAGGGAGGGAGGGAGGGAGGGAGAGAGAGAGAGAGAGAGAGAGAGAGAGAGAGAGAGAGAGAGAGATGTGAGAGAGAAACATCAATTGATTGCCTCCCACATGCACCCTGACCTGGAATCGAACCAGGGACCTTCTGGTTCACAGGATGATGTTCAACCAACTGAGCCACGCAGGCCAGAGTAATATCTCTCAGGTTTAGAGAACTTAATGTCTTGCCTGAGATTGCTCAGCTGGCAAATGGCAAAATCTGAATTTGAACACCCACATCACGTTCACATGGAAGGTGGTGTGAAAACTGTCTTGAGAAAATTTTAAAAATGGAGGGAAGAGGGTCACAGTTGTCATCTGAGAAAGGGTTTGGGAGCTGGATCCAAGTTCTGGATCAGGAACCAATGTCATTTAAGACCAAGCAGATAGGAGTTGTGATGTGCCCACTTTACCTTTATTGAGTTTAAGGGAAGGAGGTCAAAAGAAGACCCTGAGATTGGATTAAGTTTCCCCAGTAGATCAAGAAACAGATTAGGTCAGAGTCCAGGAAGGGGTATGGTCAAGGATTAGGCAAATAAGCTAATTAAAGGTTAATAAGGTGAACTGTGGCCATGATTCTTATTGGATTTATATTTTTAAGATCCTAGGTTAATTTATATGCCCTCCTGCTTTTTAGCTGTCTCTCAGTGACTTACATTGGAGGTTCCATTTTCTACTTCCCAGAATCATTCTCTCAGGATGACTCCACCCTTTTACCCAATCAAGACTTCACCCATCCAGTCAGCCCTGAGCTGGGTGGTTGTTTAGGGGGTAAAGAGGTGAATAAGATAGACTCCTGTTTTTAAGGAATGTACTTTCAAAGCAGAAAAAACAAAACAAAACAAAAAAGTGAACCCACCTTATACAGTAAGTTGAGGCTTATATAGAGATTGTCATTAGGCTCTGTGAAGTCCCCTAAAGGGGCAGCTAATCCAGCCAGAGATGGGGAGGGGAATGCCACTGAAGGCTTCTCGAAGAGGTGAGTTTTGAGTTAACCAGGTAAGGCCAGTCACTAATAGCATGGGAAGGAGCTGAAGAAAGCAGCATGTGGAAGGCAGGAAGATATGGGAATGTCTGGAACATTTAGAAACTTCAAAATGTTGGCAGATTAGAGTATAAATTACAAGGCCAGCAGTTATCATCAAGCAAGACTCAGGCCATATCCCTAGGGGCCCTACAGTCCAGGTTAAGGAGTCCAGATTTTAAAGAGTTTGGAGCCACTGATCTCATGGGCTCATTGGAAGGCTAAAGGCGGCAGGGTTTGCTGTCTCAGCAGCCATTCAGTCTTCTGTGAGATCTCTGACACACGGGATTCTTCCATGGCCCATTATTCTTTCCCCCCAAGAAAAACCAGATGCAAACACAATCACTTGGTTAAAATAAGATTTAGAACACTTTTATCACAGAAGAGATGGTGCTATCATAAAAGTCTCTGTCCCACAGGCAACATTTTCTATTAACAGTGGAAGATTTAACAGATGTCCATTATCTGAGAATGGGATTTGTTCAGATAATGGCCAGACAATGAGTTCCAGACACAGTTTATAATCCAGAGTCTCCTTTATTCTTGTGCAGAGCGCATAGATCAAGGTTGACTTTTATGTGGCACCTGGACGCATCATAACTTGTTGGGGAAGACATTGTTCTGAAGGTCTTATATTTTTTTTTATCTAGAATACAGCTGAGCCACAATCCCTCACACCACCCCATTTCACATTCATGTCTACCAAGTCTTCACTAACATTCAAGGTCATTTTAGATGACCTTCACAGAATTAAAACTGCAGAAAAATTAAGCAAGCTAGCTCCCTATTGCAGCTGTCACTTGGCCTCCTCTTGGCACCCCTCCCAACTCCAGGTCCTCCCACCCCAATGTGTCTGAGGTGCCTGGGAGACAGACCATCAACACTGGGATGGCTTGACCTGTCACAATGGATGTGGTGATGTCATCCATCATCCCTAGCTCTTCCCCTGGGCTCTCTGGGAGAGGTAGTCACAGCTTGCAGGAGGATATCTGAGGCAAAACCTAAATATGGGACCTCACTGGTGCTTGCCCCATTCTCCTATTTTCTCTGCCTTTGTAGTCTATGTCCCAGCTTCCCGGAGACCTGTCAGCTCAAAGGCTACTCATTTTCGACACAGCCTGAACTCAATTACACAAGCCGGGTGAGCCCTGGTCTCTGCTCACCCTCTCACCTCACATTCCACCTGCCCAGACCTCTTAAGATTCTTCCTTGGGGCTTGTTTTCCCATCTGTGGTCTCATGCATTCTTCAGAAATCAAGCTTGGTCCTTCTGCTCTTTTGTGGTTGATCTCTGGCTTCCCTTCTTGTCCAAGGTTCAGATTTGACCTTGGATTATATATTCTCTGAGTGCCCTGATTGAACACTTCGGTGGCTCCCCTCAGTACAGGCCCTCGAGTCCATGCCCCAACCCTGGCTTCTTCAGGAGGGCACTGGTCCAGGACAGCTCTTCTGATGTGCCCAGTGGGCAAAGGAGCACATTAGTACAGCAGGCTATAAAGAACCAAGACATTGAAAGAACAGTAAAGTCCCATATTTTCAAGCCTACTCCATTTTGGTGGTCTTCCCCTCTCCACGCCCCCCCCCCCCCCTGCTTTTTTATCAATCTGTTCCATCCAGGATCAGTGTGGAAAAAAACAAACATGGCATTATTAAAGAGTGGACAAATGCACATCAAATTCTCACTGGTGGCTAGCATAGTGTCAGGTGATATCGGGGAATGGTGAGATGGAGCCATGACACCTGTGCTCAGAGAACTTAAGTTCTAAGGGGCACATAACATAAACAGAATATGCAGTGGGATCTCTTGGGAAGGGAGGGCTGGACCAGCAAGGGAAGACTTCCTGAAGGAGGTGAGGCTGAATGTGATCCTTGAAGGATAGGACAACTTGGTCTAGGAAGAGGGGTGAGGATTCTGAGGGGGGAAGTTAAGGCTCATAGGCAGGCTGCACATCATATTGGTAAAAAAGGTAGGGGAGGAGGAGGGGGCTTTTAGGATGCTCGTCATGGAGATGAGACAGCACTTCATGGTAGGAAGTTGGAGGCCACCTTGGAAATGCCAGGTTGGAAAGTGTGAACTTGACCCTGACCACAGTGGGAGTAATGAAGGTATGCAAGTCAAGTGGAAGGATCTAGAACAAGGCCAGGCTTTTGGTGTGGTGAAGTGGACAGAGTAGGGCTCTGTCACCAGTTGTGTCTCCTTAGACCCATTTTTGACTTCGAGCCAGTCACTGTTTCTTCATTAGAAAGGTGGGCTGATGACCATGAATTTCGAAGGCTGTTGTGGGCATTGCTGTGAACAAACAGAGTCAGTGCTCCATAAACACTCAGCCCCTATGGCATGGAAGAGACTGTGGACTGAGTGGCATGGGGTTAAGACAGGATAGACCCAAGGTACTTTCACACCAGGTTGAACACACCTTGTTGATGTGACCTGGACAGAAATTCTTTAGCTTTTAAAAAAAGGAGTGATTAAACCAGAGACCAGAGGAAATCTATTCCCCAACTGTGCCCCTCACACTGCTGGCTTTCAGGGAGCTTCGCCAGTGAACAGGTTTCCACGTTCCACCCACTGGATAGTGTCAGCTCCCAGCTTCCTTGGGGGAAGGAATTTCTAGTAAACATCCAAGTCTGCTGGGGCACCATGTGACGGAGACACCGAGAGCATGTCATTACCACAGCCGTTTGCAGTTTGGAGACATTTGGAAAATGTTGATGGTGGCTGGCTGCACTCCTTTATGAAATCATTTTCCACAATCACTCAGTAAATGAAAACATTTCTTCATTTTTTTTTGATGTTAAAATGCAACAAGCATGGGCCATCCATGACTCTGGGCCTTCTGTAGTGCCTCTGAGCCAAGCATAAAGCCTCAGAAACAATCAGGAAAGGAGCAATATCCCATTAGGGAGCCTGTTGATGTGCTTAACAGTTATATTGTGTTTTAAAGTTCTGTTATGAATGGAAACAGCAGCCCCTGGTTCACCTTTATTGCTCACCACGCAATAGAATGCAGTTTCCATTTGCTTTCTCTGATTTTCTCCCTTCATCCTGGTATTCCCAGTCCCTAGTCCTTGCCCAGCTCCTAGTAGGTGCTCAGTAAATGTTGCCTAAAAAAGGATGCAATTATCCAAACCTGGCTGTGCCTCAGAAGTACCCATATGGGGCTTTTAAAGAGAACGTGTCCTGGGCTTCCCTCCTGCCCACGGCATTGGCAGCCTCCTGGAAGTCTGTCCATGCAGGCGGCTGTGGGAGAGAATTGGAATCAGTGATGAGACTGAGGCTCCTGGGGGCTGAGTATCTGCCTCGCAAACCTCCTGGCCCTTTTTGGAAATGCGTAGACCTGAAATGCTCTATGGTGTGTCTCTTCAATTCACTGAGGAATCTTCTCAGAATCATCCCCTGGGGAAATACTTTGGATGAGCTGGGTAATCCTGCCCAGAAGAGTGGGTATCGTGCTAAGGTGGTAAGGCTGGCACTGGTGCCATGTTTTGCCTGAGTCCTGGGCATGGAGTAGTGAACAGTTCATGGCAAGACGTTGCTGTTCACTGAGCATGAGCTTGTTGTTCACAAACGTTATTCCTTTGCTCCTTGCAGGAGTCTGGGAGGGAGGTGGTATGGTTTTTCTCATGAGGAATCAACTCTTCCAGGGGTGGAAGGTCTTATCCTGAGAGCTGGGAGGCAGAGCAGGTGCCCACTGAGGGTGTCAGCAGGCACTGCCGTGTGCTCCAGGCTGGCAGGGTTGGGAGACTGAGTTGAAGTCGCCTTGCAGAGAGCAGTGGGCTGGGAGTCAAATGGCCCCTGTTGGATTTCTGCCACTGTGGCCTCAAACAAGTAAATTACAACAGGAGGGGGTTGTACTAACAGTGAAAACCCTGCTCACCGTGAGCTCTCTCTGCTCGCTGCCCTGGGGCATACAGAGAGGGGACGGAGCGCCAGAGAAGGGGATCCTCCAGAGTTCCACCCCACCTCCTTCTCCACAGTGTGGGGGTGACATGGGCACGGAGGGCTGAGTTGAGTACTGCCTGGCAGGGCAGGTGGACTCTCCTAGCCAGGGGTCCTCTCTGAGTAATGGCCAGGGGGCCAGGAATGAGTCTGCTCTGCCCTTCCAGAAGCTACCAGACCCACTCATCCTTCCCCACAGTGTGCGCACACTATCTGGGCTGCTGAGCAGATTTAAACCCTTTGTTACCCAACATGTTCAGGTGGGAGCTACAAAGTTGGGCAGTGACAGAGGGAAGGAGGGAAGGAGAGAGGGAGGGAGGGAGGGAAAAAGAGAGAGAGAGAGAGAGAGAGAGAGAGAGAGAGAGAGAGAGAGAGAGATCTCACAGCCTTTAGGCCCATGACTTTGCTACCGGAGTTTCTCAACCACAGCACAGCCCAGGCTTTCTCAGGTGGGGGCGGGAGGCAGAGGCATTGCCCCCCATAGCTGCTCCCTGAAAAATTATTCTTATTATTACTGAAGGCTAAGTAAAACAACAAAGTCTACTTAAAGTCAAGTAAATGATAAAGTAAAAATAATGGCACCAGACCCTTCAGCTAAGAGGTGGCCCGACTACATTCCACACTCACCTTGGCCCACCTACTTCCCCTTCTCAGGCTCTTCTTTTAGCCGCTGTCACCACTGACCCCCTTCCCTCCTTCTTTCCCCTCAGCCTTAAATAGTGGAGTCCAGGTTCCCTCGGATCCCCTTTGGGTCCTGCATGTTTCATATTCTTGGATGCTGAGTTTCATCGTCCCCGAGGCCAATGTCTGAGTGTTGGCAGAGCGTGCGACGGGCTTTGCCTCAGCGTCCACATGGGGTGGACGAGGGGCTTAGATCTGATCATGAAGCCATGGTGGTCTTCCACTCTAACCCCCTCAGCAGGCAGCGTGCACAGGTTGACTTATAGTTCTGTATTTATTTCATTGTATATTAAAGTATGCAAGGTGGAACAAAAGTAGGTCTACAGTTGCGAGTATACAAAACAGAGTATTTTCTGATATTGTTATTTGTTAATTATTGTATTTTTTTCACATTCACAACAGTACATCTCCTTTTGCACCGCTTTGTATATGATTAGCATAACCTATTACTTCTCAGATACAAGTTAATATCTTATGACAAGGATTACTCAATAAGTGAGTTTTTTTTCAAAGTCAAGTAGATAATAAGAACAAGAAGTAAGTAAAATTACAGATAGCATCCAGATAGGGCAAGAACCCGAGAAGGGAGTATGGGGGTGCCAGGACTGTTGGAAACACTGCTCTGCGGGATCTACAGTACAGGATCTACACCTTGATCAGATGCAGTTCCTCCTGACGCCAGCCCATAGAGAAAGTCAAACTCTTCTCATTAACAGGGCTTTGACTCCGTTTCCTATCACTAATATTCTTCGTATTATGAGAGAGACACCTGCTCCCAACCCCCAACACCAAGATGAAGCAGAAGCACATGTTGCGTGAAGTTGGAGTCAGGCCCTTGCAGCTAAAAGAGCTCTCTATCCAGCGGGGCGGGGAGCGGAGAACCGTATCTAAGGTCACAGACTCCAGAAGCATCAGAGCCAGGCATCAAACCTGCCTCTGTCTGGGCTCTTTCTCTCTCTTTCCTGGAGGAGATGTAAGGTCTTTTCAAACTCTACGGAACTTATGCCTTGACTTAAGTGTATTTTAATTTCTCTCCTTGCCCTTTGAGAAATAAAATTGACCTTCTATTTCCCTGGGGCTGACTGATTCCTTTAACTTTCACAAGCATTTTAATTAGCATCAATTCCATGTATTCACGGAAATGAATTTTTATTTCAAATGGTGTGGGGAAGAAAGGAAAAACATATTCTCAAATGAAATGTTCAGCACTCAGAACTCTAATTTAAAAATGCAACTTTATAAGTGCCTAAATTAAGTGGCTAGAGTGCTGTGCAATATTAATGTCATATCCTTCAATCTGTAGCAGCAACAGCAGACTCACATTGGAAAAAAGCAGGACCCCCCCCAATCAATATCTGTGCCCCCAAGTTATACTGTCAGAAAGCTCCCTTTGAATATGGAAATTGGTAATTTTATGGAGCATGCTGTCTGCTCCTTGTGGCAGCCTTCATTTGTAGCACACTAACTCTGAATGATGTTCTAACACGTTTATAATCCGACTGCAGACGGGGGGACTCTCAATGCCCTTTTGAGTTCTTGAAGTGACTTAAATTAAGACCAAGACTAATTATAGAACCTTAAGCAAACTTTAGTGATGCTCCTTGATTATGGGAGCCGGGCAGTGTCCTCAACCCCATGAGAGACTTTCAGAAAGATTGTATGAGCTAGATTTCTCTATCCCTTTCCAGTTAATTCCGTCTGCCTCTCAATACCACACCATAACTGCCCATATAGTCAGGCTGTCTGGGGTTAGGAGCAATTATGGTGGAGAGAATGTTAGCGGAGTGGTAGAATGAATCAGTTTGCAACACTGACTTTTGTTCTGAAAGTTCTCCATGAATTACTACCATGTGGGGAGGACAGTCCCTGAAACTGCCTTGGCAAGTGGCCATGTCCCTCATTTTGGTACCCAGGATGGCTTGACCGTATTCCTCGATGCCCTCAAGCCAGACAGCAAACATTAAAAATTACTTATCTCTTGCTAACTCGGCCATCGTGTGCCTGTTTAACACAGGAAGCCCAGTGCCCTAGGGAAGAGCTGGCAGAACTGGTGGGCTGTTTACAACTATCCCACTCCTGATAGCATCAGCTAACGGAGAGTGGGTAACACGCCTCTTCCGCCTTACGCAATAATTAGTAGCATCAGGCCTTGACATGATGATTGCTATTATTTCACATACACTACAGACACCTCCGATTCCCATGAGGTGTGTGGAGACTTGGTCTGGTGTCCTGACTCTGAGCATCAGTCGCACTGCACTAACATGTCTGCACTGGATGGTGGAGGAAGAGTGAGTGGCTGGAAGAGAGCACCTGGGGTCTGGGGACCATGTCAGTGACCAGTGACAAATATCTGCGTCTCTCTAGTGCTATGTGTTTTCCAGGAACAGCGACAGCCGTTGCAAACCCTGTAAATTAGCTTTAGGACTTGAAAGTAATTGAGCTACAAGCCGGCAGCCACAGTGTTGGTGAGTGGGTTGCTGTTTATTTGTCTGCGATGGGCTCTTGTTTCTAATGGCTGTGCAGTTGTGTCAAGCTGCTCTCCCAGGAGACAAAGCACAGGGTAGATGAGGAAGGGTCAGGACACTAGGTGATGATGTAGGCAGCTTCTTGAGAAAAGCACAAGTGCCTTTCCCAGAGAACAGGTTCTAAGGGAAAGTGAGTTCATTTCACCCGATGACTTCAAGTCCAGTTTTAGTTCTCAGATGGGGTCCTACTTATTTTTGCCCTCCCGCTCCTGGACTCTCATTTCTCCTCTGATGTCCAGGGGTTACATGCTGTCCAGCTCCCCAGACAGCTCAAGGCATAATCAATTCTAACTCCTGCCCCTTTTCTCTCAAGCCAGTGCTATCTCATGAACATCATGTTCTGCTTAGAAGTTTCCCAGCCTTCCTGGTGAAAGTTTTCCAGTAGTTCAGTTGACGTTAATGGCTTTTAATACATACGTCTCCCAGGAGCACTTGTGACATGCCAGCGGATGAATGCCATTGCAGGAAGGAATGAGGCCCTGATGGCTGATGGCAGGCGGTGGCACTGGGGTAGGGAGCTGGGGAAGAGTCTTGGGCAAGAATACTCCCTGGTATTCTGCTCTTTTGTTGAATGACTGGTCCCCATCCCCATGGCTTCTTCTGTGCTAGTTGGATGTGGGGAAGCCTTCTAGGCCACCATCCAGGGCCACATCAGTGAGGATCATTAGCTGGCTGTGTGCTCTGGTGCAGATGGGGATCCATAAAACACTGAGCGTTAGATGTGGCTCATGTTGGAAGCTGGGCAGTGGGCCCAGCCTCCTGATTCAGAGCTTATCTTATTTCATCTTACAAGGGGTCTGCTGTGGTCCAGTTGGTTGTGTTGTGGGGGAAACAAGAGAAGAAGGGACAGTTCTTATCCTTTTGGATGTTGTGTTCTGTTTGGAGAGACATGAAGTGAGAGAGGCAGTAGGCAGGTGTAGGTAGAGCTGATGTCTGCGTGCAGGAGACGGGCGCTAGCTCCTGCTCAGCCATTAACCCTGAGTAGAGTAGTTCCTGGTTAAGCTTGGGTAGTCTAACTTCTTTCTCTGAGCCTTGGTTTCTTCATCTGCAAGAAGGGGGTGGGGGTGGAGGGAGAGGGGGTTGGGCCAGCTAAGCTTTCAGACTCCTCCCAGCACCAATATTGGGTATAATATTATAGGATTATCACTTAAAATGAGTGGACACTTTTCCAGTACCTATACTGTACCAGGGACTTTACATATATTTTTATACTAACCACTACATTATTACACTTCAATTTTTACATAAATACGCCAAGCGTCCAAGAGTTTGGGTAACTTATTTAAGTTTACAAAGTGGAAGCACTGGGACTGGCACTTGAGTGTGCCTGGCTCTGAGCCCATCAGTCCTTTCTTCCTTCCATCTCACCTTTAAATTGGAGAGAGATACCAAACTTCTGGTTTGGATTTTCTGCTTCTTTTCTTAGGGACTGCTTTGCCCAGCCTTACTTAGGGGCTACTGTTTGTCTTGGCATAACCATTATCATCATAATAATCAAAGCAGTTAATTTTCTTTTTTTGTTGTTAACCCAAGGATATTTTTTCCATTTATTTTTAGAGAGAGTGGAAGGGAGGGGGAGAGACAAGAGAGAGAGAAACATCAATGTGAGAAAGATACATCAACTAGTTGCCTCCCACACATGCCCTGACCAGGGCCAGGGATTGAGCCTGCAACCAAGGTACCTGCCCTTGACTGGAATTGGACCCATGACCCTTTAGTCCACAGGCCAATTCTCTAACCACTGAGCAACCGTCTAGGGCTAGCTAATTTTCTTTAGCCTTTATTATGTAACCTTGAGCAACTCACAATGAAGTTGAGGAAATAAGACATACTCATATGAAACATTTAGGTAAAACCACTTAAATTATTCAAATAGATAAAATGATGCATATTAAGTGAATGCAAAGTGGCATATTAAATCATGTTGTTCCTTTTCCATATGCTTTCAAATTCTAGAAGAGAAATAGATGGGGTGGGCCAGAGAGCTCACACAGACCTCCTATTCTCCGCTATGCTCAGTTCCAGTGCAGGGACAGGGTTGGAAGGCGCTGGGTTTACAGATGGGATCCATTGAATAATTTGTGTGTGTGTGTGTAGTTGTACATTTTCATGGTCACAGGTGTTGGGAGTTTTCTGGAAGTGATTTAAGACCAGGAGATAAAGAATGTAATTATTTCCCCCAAATGCAAATGGGCAGCTTTGATTACATTGGATGTGAATCCTCCTATTTTTGTTCTCCATCTAAGATACAATGAAACTTTATTTCCTGTTCTTCCCCTCAGAGAAAAAAATTTCCTAAATGTTCAGCACAATACAGTGATATAAGACATTGGGCAGAATATTCCTGAAAACAGCATTGGGAAGATACTGTAAGCTGAATAAATTTGTCTATTCAGCTTAAAGGCCAGTAATGGTGAGAGAAGAAACAGAGACCAATGGGAAACTTTATTTTGTGCAAGTGTAGAGCTAGAGTTTTCAAGAACCCCACAAAACAAACCACATTAAGTATTATAGCTCAGTGGATAACTACTTCTAAAAACTACAGTTGTTTTTACAACTTCACTTGGCCTTCCACAATCCAAGTTGATATTTTCTACCAACTTCTGCAAAGATGGTACAAGCTGCAAAGTTAGAATAAGCCTTTTCCACACAATTAAATTTTAACATTTCACATTTCCAAGTATTTGGCTACTAACACAGCATTACTTTTAATGAGAAATCTCAAAGCTGATTTCTCGCCAGCTGTCACTGTTGAATTGCTTGACGTTAAATCCTTCAGCAAGGCTGAGAGAGGGAGAAAGAGCCATGTAAAGTGACATTAATGACATAATCGAAATATGTTTGTTGGGAAATGTATAGACACTGCATATTTACTATTTTGAAGGCAGTAAATTTTTTTGTGGAGATTTTATTCATCCCCCTGGCTTTGGAAGCGATTACTAAATACTCAAAAGCATGCAATCCTTCCTGATTTTAGTTCACTGTCTGACAATAGACATGAAGTCCCTTGTCCTCTTTCTATCTGGCTTCCAAACATCTCACTCCAGGGCCTTGAATTACTGAGCTATAGTCTCTGTGCTCCTAAAAGTGTTGTTGCTGTTATTAGTTTATATCAGGTGAAAGCATTAGGAGTTCCAGTGTCTGCACAGGAACGGCGGGGAGAGGTGAAATTCACTGGGCTGCCCTGTCAAAAAGAAAAGGGCAAACACTTTTCAGTCCAGACCATAAATCCAGGACTAAACCATAGGTTCAAGCCATACTTAGAGATGAGATCATACAAGGACACGTGAGGCGAAAAGAGTAACATGTTGGCACAGAGAGCCAAGGGAGGGTTATGCCAAACACCACAGCCCAGAGAAGGATCAGATAATCTGCTGATCCCCCCATGGCCCAGACAATCTTATCCAATAGCAACTTTCTCTCCTGGGGCAGATTTTAATGAACTGCAGGGTGAGAGAGTGGCTGCCAGCTTTTAAAAAGCTCTCCTGGAAATCCCATTATATTAGTTCCCTAGGGCTGCGGTAACAAATTACCATGAACGTGCTGGCTTAAAACAACAGAAATTTGTTCTCTACAGACTGGAGGCGGGAAGTCTGAAATCAAGGTGTTGGTAAGACTGGAGTCTTCTGAAGACTCTCCAGGACAATCCTTTTCCCCTCTTTCAATTTCCGGTGGCTCCAGGCATTCCTTGGCTTGTGGCTGCATTACTCTAATCTCTGACTCCATCTTTACCTCTTTCTTCACCTCTTTCTTCTCCCCGTGGCTCTCAGTGTGTTTCTTATAAGGACAATTGCCATTGGATTTCGGGCCTACCTGGATAATCTAGGATGGTCTCATCTCTAGATCTTTAGCTTAATCACATCGGCAAAGACTCTTGTTCCAGATAAGGTTGCATTCCCAGGGTGCTGCTGGATGTGACATATCTTTAAAAGCCACTATTCAACCCACGACACCCACCAAACTGCTGCTTTTGTCTCATTGGCAAAAACTGGGTGTCACAGCCATTTGTATCTACAAGGGAGGGTGAGAGATGTGTACGTCTAGCTGGATATATTTCTGCCACAAATTCCTCGCAACCTTACGCTGCAGGTTCAATTACAGCTGGCAGATGCGGTTGAAGTCTAGTTGTCAATCTCAAAAAATGGCTGTTGCAGGTTAAGGGGTAAGATGAGCATAGGAGCCAAAGGTGGATGTAAGAGACTGGGTCACTTTCTGTAGGTTAGGCTCTGGGTCAACCTATAGGATGTTCCTGAGGCAGAAGCATGCTGCTATTGCAACCTAATTTTGTTGATAACTGATAATCAGATCTTGCAGAGACCTAGGGGCTGGCAGCATTGGACTTCTCTCATGCCTTTTCTTCTCTTCTCCCCTCAAGGAAGGTTACACAAAGTATTCTCCCTCCTGTTTCCCATAGAAGCACATGCTTGCATACACGTGATGAATCGCTTTAAAATCCCACATCATCACATCCTCCTCCTCTGTAAATTGCATTTCTTGTTTTTAAAACAGGCAACTTTTGTGAATGCTCTTTTTTTTTTAAGAACGTTTCATCCTTCTTTATTTACCCTCATCTTTTGTTGTGAACTTATTTCCCTTCTTAACTTGACACGGGGTCTTCTTCTATTCGCTCCTCCCTTCATATCATGTGCAGGTGGCTCCCTGTTCCAGCCCCTTGGCTCTCTGAAGATGGTCCCAAGATATTAAAATAACCATCTGTGACCCCAAGGCAATGCACCTCATCCTCCACTTGCTAATCTCGGGCAATGATCAAGGTGGACACCTTCTTCTTAAGCAAAATAAAATAATTTAAAATGTTGCTTTCATATTCACTTTTAAACTCTAAAGATAGAAGGGAATGACTGAAATATACGAGAGTCTCTTAAATCCTCTTTAAAACCTGACCTTGCCATAGGAAAATATAAATTTGCAGTCACTGAAGGCTTTACTCATTTTTTTCTTTCTTAAATGTACATCTGACTGTGTGGCCTTCCACACAGCCAATATACCACTCGTGGTCCAGGCTGTGTCAGGAGGATGCAGGGTCCTGTCTGTGGATGGAGGTGGGCTGTGAGGCTCATTCTGACAGGATGTGAGAATGAGCCACACCATTGGCCACCAGGTTGCTATAGAGAGTTGAGAGACTACCAGAAACGTGGAAGTAATACTTCCCAATGGCACTGATGCCTATGTGTGACTACAATTACCCTTCTACTCTCATCTTGTACACCCCGCCCCCATGCTCCTAGAGAGGATGCCAATTCAGTCTTTATTGGTACCTTTGGTGATGCCCTTGTGGACAGGAAGTTTCATAGCAGGTCTCTGTGCAGGGCAAAAGGAAAGGCAAGCTAGTGGGGAACCTGTTAGGAAAAGGACAGCAGATGTGCTGGGGTCAAACTCGGCTTCCACTCCTGATGTTGGGGACTGTAGGTCACATGTCCTTTAACCACTCTGTCAGCCTTTCATTTGTAAAATAGGGTAGCTGATATCTATATTAGGATTTTTATAAAAATCATATGAGGCAGTGTTCCTGGTACACAGTAAGCACCCACTAGGTAAGTGTAAGTTTCTGTCTCCTGCCCTCCCCAATGTATCGCATTACTTCATGCTGGCCACAGACTGTTGTTGCCATTGTATCAGTCAGTCACCAATAGTAGTGGTGATGTTAATATTAATACTGGTCATCCCTGCATTAGCTAAGCTACTCTCTCCTAGGGGATATATCACTCGGGGATTTAGGCCAACCCCATCTTACAACTGTGCCATTTGGAACATGTGGCCAAGGGAGGGGCAGAACGATAGAAAAGGCACAACTGCTTTGAACTGCATTGGCCTAGAAGTGACATTATTCAGTTCTGCTCATAGACCAGTGGCCATGACTTGGCTTCAGACCAATTGTGAGGGAGTCAGGGGCATGTAGGAGAGAACATGCATAGTGGGTGAACATGAACTCTCTCTGCCACATTCTGGGTCTATAATGTCTTTCATATCTGGTGTCCACAGCTCCCTGGTATCTTCCCTGAGAACTTCTTTGTTTAAATTGTTGATGAAGAAAGTTATTTTTCCAGGTCCTTATCTTACACCAGATCACACAGGTCATACGGAGGTTGCTGGCTAGCCACTTGGCTTCCTACTCACAGCTGTCCACCCTTGGCACCATCATTTGGGACTAGGAGGGGCATAGTCACACGATCTGCTGCCTCCTTGGCAGGGGCTGTGTTAGAAACATGTTCTGTAAGCAGGAGATTTGGATGGAGCTGGCGTTCCCAAATAGAAGTTATATCAGTGAGCTTGGCCTGATTTCCCAGGGACCATCTGGGACCAATAGTCCAAGATTTGGGAGCAAAAAACCTATTGTGCTCAGGCATCACTCGAGCCAACGGAAAGCTCCTGTGGTCATGCTTCTCAGCAGGTCCTCATTTCACGCCAGACCACACGTGTCACACAGGGGGCTCTGCAGTGGCTGAGCAGCCTAGTTCAGGCCCTTGGGAAGCAGGGCAGGGCAGGTAGAGAGACATATTGCAGAGAATCTTGTCAAAGGTTCTATAAGTAGAAACTTTAAATATCTTCCTGTGGGTTGCCTAGCAAGATTTCCTATAAGGGGGAGGTAATTTCCTTGCCTAGATAACAGCAGCTGGTCTGGAAGCTCCTGTCTTCTCGTGACCCAGACGGCTCCTTTGTTATTTCATGTTCTTAATGATATTGATATTAAGGGCTGGGGAACAGAAACCTCAGCTCCACCCAGGTGGTTATGAAAGAGCCTTGGAAAGAGAACTCTGTGGTATTCAGAATGGCATATGCAACAAACTAAGAATTCATAGGCAGAAGAGTTACAGAATGACTGGTATTTGAAAGAGCATTTTAGTCAAGTGGGGTCCAATGCGTAGGTCCAAAACTTGCTGTATGATCATCAGTTTGCTCAGTCCCTCCAGCCCTCAATTTCCTCACCTGCCAGATAGAGATATCAATATCTATTTGTGTTCATTAGCATTTGAAATAAAGTATGAAAATCCTGTGCCTCATTGCCTGCAAGAGAATAGCTGCTCAGTGAAAAGTAGCAGCTAGCATTACTATTTATTAGGCCTTTGAAGGCAGACCTGTCCCGGGCCTGACCATGCTCACAGTGCCCCAGCATCAGTGATAGCCTAGTCTGTGGGTTGCAGCAGCTGAACAGATCGCCTGGAGATATCTCCTTCTGACAAGATGGTCTGCACGTTTAGCCAAGCCCGGGGATGGTTAACCTCGCATCACCTTCCCACGGCCTCCTGTACTCTCTGGCACAGATCTGAATGAACGATGCACAGCTGGCCTACTATGAGTGGAGCAGAGGCAGCCACACCCTCTGCAGGGGGCTTTCAGAGGGGACAGAATGCCTCTGTCCACAGTGTTCTCTCAACCTCCATGCCTGCCACAGTGCTTCCAATTTTATCACCATAGGCTCTTTGTGGTGTCACTTGGCGGTCCTACATTCACATTTCTATCAGCGGCATGGATAAGTGAGTCATGCACCCATGTATTTTTCAGGGTCCTTTTGAAGAAACTATTGTAGCTGTGATCTCAGAATCCTAGTCACAAATATATCCAATTAAGTCTCAATTGGGTACTATGCTCAGCCATGTCTAGATTGTCAAAAATAAAATACCAAGTGATTTCCCAGGGGGGATATATTATTTTCCCTTGTTTTCCATGACTTTATTGAAGTCCTGGAGAATCACAACCCACGTGACAGGCATTTGTAGGGCACCTACTGTGTACTCTGTCCCAGCTGGGTCCTCAAAGAGTTTTTGAACTTGTTGAGGAGAGAAGATAAACACATAAAAAAGGATTCACAGTACCAGGGTCATGCAACAATAGCGAACAATGCCTGCCGGTAATTGAAAAACTGTGGTATTCTGATCTTCAGAGAACTGGGGCATGATTGATGGAGAAGGTAGAGGGAACTGTGAGAGCTGATTAGAACTTTATCTTCACCTTGTTCTTATCAGGGAACAAGGAGATACTTGTTCACATTAAAAGGCTGGTAAATTTAGCCGAGTGGAGGGAATTGTACAGCTCTAATCAGAAGATTGCCAGCTCCTACAATTCACTATCATGTGGTTAGTTAGGGTATCTTTCTCCCCCTGCTGACTCCAAAGGTCATGTGGGTTCAATGGCACCCTTCAAAGGATGACCTGGATTCTTCAAAGACAGTCCCTCCTTCCTGACCTGACCTTCACAGGGAGGGGCGAGGGCACCAGAGAAAGAGATAAACTCTCTGAAGTATACCGCCCACACTTGGAAGAGCATTGTTCTTCTCCAAGTGGGAGCTGCCAGCAGCAGAAGCTTCTATTCTGTCCCCAGCCCATACATCAGAAAGGACCTAGGATTTTCTTTGTTGCCAACTAAGCAACACCCAGCTGAGAGGAGCCTTGACTTTTTTCTCACCAACTTAAAGGTATGGTGGAGTTCTCTGGGCTCTCGTACAGGTGACAACAGTCAGTGCGAAGTGTAACACTTCTAGCTCGTACCAAATACCCACCGATTTACCCCAGAAAGAGTAGCTGTTCACAATTAAGGGAAAACTCAAAGCCAGGTGGGATGAAAAGAGACACTGTTGCTGAAACAGAAACCAAACGGCAAAACCTGAATTTCTGGTGGTAACCTGGAAGGAATCTTATTCCATGGCAAGGACGCGGGGTGGCTTTCAAAGAAGTGTTCTATTCAAGTCTTGAGCTATCTCCAGGTTTAGGTTAAGCAGTGACTAATAGCGGTTAAGAATTGGTGAGATTAGTAACCAAGTTTATCCAGAAGTTTATTCCTTGAAATTCTTCCTCTTAAGATATACCATTGTTAACTAGTTTGTTCTCTGCGACTTTAATGGTTTTATTAAAGTTACTGACAAAGTTCATTCGTGTCCCTGACAATAACAGTGCTTATGATAGACCCTGGTTGGACTTCAGGCTTTCGAGGCTCAGGCCCAAGTACAAACAGCATTTCTGGAATGAAGTCATCATATTCTAAGACAGCCGTAACCTCTCAACCCAAACATTTAAAGAGCCAGCACCTGGCACACATCTTGGTAGTTTTAGCAATAACTAGTAGTAATTGGGCGGTAACCTCGGTTCCTCCTCTCCTAGCCTGCGATCCCCCATTGAAGGCTAACACGTAGGCAGTCTATCAGCTTTGTATCCTCTTTCCTCTTCAGAGCTCTGACTGCCAATTTCTAACATCTACACCAGGCAGCTTTCTTAGAGTCATTCACCAGACAGTCATTTTCTGAGCACCTCACCTGTGCCAGGCTCCTTCCACATTGTAGCCATGTAGCCCAGGAGTGTGAGGCAGCGGGGGGCATTGTATCAGCAGACTCCCAGGCACCCTGGGCTGCAGCTTGCCTGAACTTTGATGTAGCAGGTCTCATAGACACCTGATGTGGCACCTCGTGTGTCCTGGGGCCAAGGCCTGCTTTCCCTTGTCCCCTGGAACCCAGGCCGCCCCTGAGAGGGGTGCCGTGCAGCACATGGAGCCTCCTCTAAGCAGAAGTCGTGCTCACTGACCTAAGAGGTGGTGTGGCCTGGTTCTACTCTCTATCAGTGCAAATCACACTCTACTCAGTCTGTGGGGGCCGAGGTGGGAAGCCTGGTTTCACACACAGAACACCTGCAGAACATGGCATGTTCCATAGGAAAGAAAGACCACTGGGTCCCTTCCTTCTCAGACAGCCATGGGCATGGCCGGCATTTGTGCTTGTTTTGTAGTATCAGGTCTGGTCTTTAAAGGCAGGCATCTGAATCCATTCACTATGGACTCTCTTTGGACATACTCACTTTAGAAGGTGAGCCCAGCGAGGGAAAGCCTTCAACCAAAGGAAAAGGAAGGGATGGGTATCTGTGCACCCTGCTGGCACTGGGCACTAGAAAAGCTCCAATTATAGCAGAAGAGCTCTCATCCTGGGCATAGCTTTATGGTCAGGGCACTATGATCCCATGTTAAAGGTGGGGAAAGTGTGCCTCAGAGAGGTCATGTAAGTTGCCCAAGTCAGGCAGCTATGAAGTGGTAGAGCTCAGATTTGAACACAAGAGACTGAGACAGGTGGACTCCAATGGTAGAATCCCAGGTGCTGTGGTTTGTGGCTAAGGGAATTAGTTCTGGCATGCGGGTCTTTCATGGGTCTCAGCATATTACCTGTGGAAATGACTCTTCTCTCCCTTCCCCATACAGAACAGTAGACCACTGACACCATTGCCCCTGCCATAGTCTGAGGCTGCTGGCCCCAGGATACTCTCCCTGCTTTCCCAGAAATCCAGGTGAGGTCCCGGAGACCACAGCACAGGTGCCTACAGTATCTCTGACTGCTTCCCGGGAAAGTCTGGGACTCGTGCTTTAGCTGGACCTGTGCCCTGAGGAGCCTTGATCGGCTCTAACTGGGACAGAGAGGCACTCCTGTGTGATTGGGAGGACTATTGGCTCAGATTCCTGTAGCAATAGGCAGAGTGTGTGCCTCCTGTAGTCTCTGGAGGCCAGTGATGGACATGTTGGGGACACTTCAAAAGAGGACATACAGAAGGCCAAAAGACATAGGAAAGCATGCTCAAAGTCACTAATCATTCGAGAGATGCAAATCAAAAACAACAATGAGGTACCATCTCACACCTGTCAGAATGGCTATCATCAACAAATGACAAGTGCTAGCGAGGATGCAGAGAAAAAGGAACCCTCATGCACTGCTGGTGGGAATGCAGACTGGTGCAGCCACTGTGGAGAACAGTATGGAATTTCCTCAAAAAGTTAAAAATGGAACTCCCAGTTGACCCAGTAATCCCACTTCTAGGACTATATTCCAAGAAACCAGAAACACCAGTCAGAAAGGATATAAACACCCCTATGTTCATACCAGCACAATTTATCAATAGCTAAGGTTTGGAAACAGCCTAAGTGCCCATCAGCAGATGAGTGGATTAAAAAACTGTGGTACATCTACACAATGGAATACTACACTGCTATAAAAAAGAAGGAATTTATACCATTTGCAACCGCATGGATAGAACTGGAGAGCATTATGCTAAGTGAAATAAGCCAGTTGGAGAAAGATAAATATCACATGATCTCACTCATTTGTGAGATAGAATGAACAACAAACTGATGAACGAAAATAGATTCAGAGACAAGGTAACACTGAACAGACCATCCAACCTCAGAGAGAAGGCGGGGGGCGGGGAGGGGGGTGAAGGGGCGGTATTAGAGATCAACCAAAGGACTTGTATGTATGCATATTAGCAAAACCAAAGGACACAGACACTGGGGCAGTGGAGGCTTGTCCTGGGATGTGGGAGTGGAGGGGGCATGTTAATCAGGGAAAACGGAGACATATGTAATACTTTAAACAATAATAATTTTAAAAAGGCATGTATCTTTCATGAAAAGGCTGCTTCTTGGTCTTTTCAAGGCAACTGACTTTCAGAAAATCCCTGGGGGCACCTGCTCTGTTTAAGCGCTGGGCCACGTGCAGCTCTTCAGAAGGGCGGAGAGTTCTAAGGGAACTGAGGGTGTTCCCAGGGCTGATGGAGAGGCCCCCTGTCTCCACAGAAGGATTTGAAGGTGACGCAGAGTTGGGACCAAAGGATCAGCCTAGAGCAAAAGTGATGGTGAGGACTTGGGTTTTGTGGGCCGGAGTCAGGAGACCCAGGCTCCAGTTTTAGCTTTACCGTCAGCACTCAAGTGTTTCTCTCTGGGCTTGTTTTTCTCAGCAGTAGTTGAAAGGAATTTGGTAAGAGCTCTCCAGGGTTCCTCCCCGTTCAACCATGACTAGGGTCATCCCTCCAACTCCGCTGTCATGCTGACCCTCATCAGCCTTCCCAGAACCACGAGTCTCAGATTTTCTTATGTCAGTTTTATACCAGGCTTTGCCACAGTGTGTCTTTATTTTAATAGGATGGCAATTTGAAGTCACTATCACCACTAACCTTAAAAGCTTTAAATGCTGAAATAATTTCGCCTTAATATTCAGGTTTTACCTTGCATTTTTCAAACCTTTTATTTTGAAGAGATGCCTCTTAGATGGGTCTGTGCTTCCTTGGGCTTTTGAATCAGGATGAACTTCCCGAATTTCAAATGGTTGTTAATATGACTAACATCTTCCTTACAGAAGTGCTCACGCCCAGACCTTCAATGAGGAAATTCAAAGGATGGCGAGTGAGTCACTTTGGGAGAGAAACCTCATAGCATATTGGCACAGTAATATTCTGGTAATAATCCAAGAGGGAAATGTAAACATTAAATACCCTGGGGCATCCTGTTAATAAATTAAGAAATTCATTTCTACACTTCTGTAGAGAGAACAGAATATTGATTTTAAGGTTAGGACTTTTCACTTTGCTGTTCCTTCAAATTATTTTATTCTTCATTATTGGGAAAAGTAAAAAAAGCCAACTATGCATAGTCTAAAATAATTCCTGTGGAAGGTTAATACATTGCTACAAGTGCTGGGATCATTATTTATCATTATTTTAAAAAATATATTTTTATTGATTTCAGAGAGGAAGGAAGAGGGAAAGAGAGATAGAAACATCAATGATGAGAGAGAATCATTGATCAGCTGCCTCCTGCACGCCCCCCACTGGGGATCGAGCCCTCAACCTGAGCACGTGTCCTTGACCGGAATCAAACCTGGGACCCTTCAGTCCGCAGGCCGACACTCTATCCACTGAGCCAAACCGGCTAGGGCTATCATTATTTTTATTGTAGCTAAAGGAAAGCTGTTTCCTCGAGGCTCATTGACCTCACGGTCATGCAGGCAGGGAGTAAGGGCACAGCTTTCTAACTCTAAGTCCTCGGGTCCCTCTGTTGCCCGACAACCAGATAGTAAACTTCTGGAGAGCTGGTTGGTGGCTTTTCCTCCTGCTCCCTGCATGGCTCCCAGCTGGGATGGGTCCTGCATCTGCTTCCAGCACAGAGAAGCAGGGTAGTGGGACAGAGCCATTACCAGTCTCTGATTGTGCTCCAGAGGGTTCCTGGGCTCCTCAACCCATCCTGTTGTTCTTGGGGGGAGAGGCTGCTCATTCAAGGCTTAGTATGGATCACTTCATGCTTCTCAGCTCATGGGCTTATATTCTTGAGGTCATTAGTCCCAGGAAGAACAAGGATTCTGTGGATAGTCTGAAATAGGCCTGTGCCCTGGGGTGTCATCTATCTTTTTATGCTTTTTATCTATCCCATCTCCAGAGACACAGCTCCTGTCCTGCTCCATGTGTCTGTTCTTCTTGCCCTGCCCTCTCCATCTGAGACTGTGCTTCATTGCTCATGTCCCCCAGCCGGATCCCCCAGTCCATGGTCAAGAGCTCATGGATGTGGTCTCTGAAAGACTTCATCTTTGTTAGCCACGTGAGAGAGGTGATCTCTCCAATGGAAATGTGAGCCACCAGGGCAAGCCACCTGGGGATGTCTCCTTAGCACCCTTGAAGCCACCTAGTGGAGGAGCAGAGTTCCTACTCAGGTCTGAGCCAGGATGTCTCAACATAGCAAAGCGCCCCCACCTCCACAGCAGAGACACCCTCCTCCCTTCACAAGGGCTCCCTTCTTTCTTCTTGCCCCCACCTCCTGATTCATCAACACATCAGTCTGCAAGACCTTGCTTAGCACCTATACTTCATGTGTTCCTGAGACCTACAAGAGGAGATCAAAATGATCCATTCCTTAAAGCATCAATGTGTAGCTAAAAAGATGAGGCACATGTGTTTGGAGCAGCTAGAGAGCATCACCACCACCACCACCATCATCATCATCATCATCATCTGTGGAGTGCTCACATTCCTTCGAATGCTCCTGGAAGCTCTGCTCACTCTACAGATGAGGAAACTGAGGCTTAGTGAGTATAAGTGACTTGTCAAAGGCCATAGAGCTGATGGGCCGCACAACAGGACTTCAAACCCAAAGTCTGATCCCAGGGCCTATGCTCTTGACCACGTACTCTACCCCCTCTCACAATACAAAAGCATGTGCAAAGTGTGGGAGTGAAGATGCATGGCTCAACTCAAAACCCCAGCAAAAGACATGGGAGGGATTTTTTATTTTGTTGAATCCGTTGTCTTTCTTTTTTATTTTGTTGAATCCGTTGTCTTTCTTCAAAATAGACTCTGCTTTCAATTTCCTATTTAAGAAGATGGCTCTTTCCAGCCCTCTTGATGGAATTTTCACCTCTATTCTGTGAGGGGGTGGCAAAGGAAAAAGAACGCATCCTTTAACAACTTGTCTTCTAAGTGATTTTAGGGACGTCATTATTTTTGAAGCTTATTTTGCTTTTGAAATCACAGATGAAAGCGAGGTAACAGGGTAAAGGAGCAACAAAAAGGGTGTTGTTTTTTTCCACTACACTCCAAATAATTGCTTTCCCCCTAAATTTCCAGGCATAACATACACATTTTTAGAGCCTGCAATCATAAGGAGCCTTATAATTTACAGGAGTACATCTTCATGGGGGAAATCTCCGTGAGCGAGTGGTAATATACAGGAGGTGCAGCCACCTGCTGTATATTACGCACAATGCCATGATTTCCTTCATAAGCTTGGTAAGTGGGAAAGTTATTCATATCTCTGTCAAATATGGATGAATCTGAGGGCTGCAAGTCATTCTCACCTCTGGCTTCTTGTGGATGTGTATCATCTGGGGGAAATCTTCAGAGCCAAGCAAAGGCAAGATGAACTCTGCTACAACTGCCCGTCTGGCTCAGCAGGCACCATGGGAGAAGGAAAGTGCACAGTCTGCCCGTTAGAGCTCTAAGCAGATCATGCTTATGGTCACTATGGAAAGGCACCTTAGAACATTCCTCTCTGCTTTGCAAACATACCTTTGGAAACAGAACATGGGAAGGACACACCATAAAAATCCCTTTGGGGCCAATTTTTTACTTATTTATCCAAACTGAAGTACAAATGCTTATGACAGAAAATGGCTCATAATGTGTTTGTAATAATTTTCTGGAGCTTGCTGGAAACAATTGTTAAAGTTCATGGCATTTTTGGAACGAACTCTTAAATCATTGATGGCTTGAAATTGGCTATGGTTGGAATTTTCCACCTTAGAAATCACCTAACCCTACCATTGAGGTTTTAGTGTTTGTTTTCTGGAGGGGTTGTTTACTAGAATGCCAATGTGCCCAATTCATGTCAAATTCAGAACATTCAGTACCCCACTGTGCTCCTCCATGGTGTGTGGGGACCCTCTGAACCCTGGGGGTCCAGCCGGGTGCCTATGGACCCCAACTCCCCCCCCCCCCCCCCCAAAAAAAAAGTTTGGGCGGGGCAGGGGTCCCAGTTAAAAAACTCTCTAGAAAGGAGACCGAGCCAGCAGGTATGGCTGCTGACAGCCCTGCCTTCAAAGGCCCTGACAATCGTTTTAGAGTGCCTCCGAAGAACTCTGCCCTTGAGCTCTGACCGATGCCAGAGAGAGCGGGTCTCCCGGGGTGATCTGGGTCCCCTGAGAGTTCCCCGCACTTCTACTTGAAGTTCGACATCCCTCCCGATACAGAAAAAGAGAGAGATAAAATGACAGCCTTTCTTATTGATCTCCGCTCCTTTGTTTTCAGTCCGCCCCCCCCTC
>NW_005871056.1:10237279-10292582 GCF_000147115.1 Myotis lucifugus
CATTATAATAACCCTCCAAATTAAGTTGGACGTGGTAATTCCTATTTTACAGATGAGAACCACAAGGTAGGTAGCATTTGGATAGGTAGATTGTGTAAAATTATGAAACTAATTGGTGGTAGAGCAGGACTCTTAGACTGAGCAAAAAGATTAATTTTAAACAGTACAGTGAATGAAGCAAGTGTTTGTGTGTGTGTGTGTGTGTGTGTGTGTGTGTGTGTGTGTGATATGAATCAGTGACACGAAATGTGGGAAGTTACTCATGACCATGCGGAAGGCAACAGATGTGTGGGATAACTGTAGTGGGTCAGACCAGTGAACGTGAGAGGCTCTGGGGACCTGTGGTGGCTGTGTCTGAACAGGTATTGATAGTTACAGTCTGTCAATGTCTCCTTGTTGACCTTTAGGCAACGCCCAGATTCCTTGCCCCTGCCCACACAGCCTCCAGGCACCCAGCTCTGGCAAATGTCACGTTACTCTCACTCAGCCTTCACAGTGGGTCCTCACTGCTTATCTCCTGCTCTGCCATTGACTTCATCGTTTCTTCAGAGGAACTTACTTTTTCAACTTAATTAATTTTATTTTAAAAGAAAACTTTGTACTTCAGCCATGAATGGAAAACCAATATAACTTGCTCTGAGTCTGTAAAAGTAAATATGATGAAATCAAAGCAATATTATTAAATTCCAGCTCCACACTGTTGCCTGGGGGAGGCTCTAAGCATGAGGCCTGCTCAAAGCCAGAGCGCGTGCAGCTGGGCTTCCAGACGTATTCTCTCTGAGGAGTCGGCTTTGATCGTGAGTTGAGAAGGGACTGACTGTGTTGCCTGGAGCAGGGCCAAGAGGAGGGTGAGGTCAGGGCAGAGCCCAGGACACAAAGTGAAGGAGCTGAGCGTCGGGGCAGACCCTGCACCAAGGCTGGGAGGGAGCCCCTCCTTACGTTTGGCCCCATGGGCACCTCACTTTGCCTTACTCTGGTTCCAGCCTCTGTGAGTGGATGTCATTCATCACCAGGTCCCCTGACCAACTAAATTCATCACTGGAGCACCAGCCACAGACTTGGGAGACATGACTTTTTCCAGCTTCCTGCTCAATCAGAAAAGGGTTTGGGTTGTTATGCTTATGCTCAGGTAGCTCTTAGCCATGCCTGTGTCCTGTTCGAAGTACCCCTGTGCCCCCCGGTGAATACCCACTGGGAAAGTGTGCTAAGTGCTTTCATTGGTTTTCCAGCTCTCGTTTCTAGAATCTGCCATTTTGCCCCTTTTGAAACCTGGTCTTACTTGCTTTGGGTCTATCTCCTGGCATCGCTCCTGTTCTCCAGATCACCCCCGCCCCCCGCCCTTTCTCGGGCTCCAGCATCCCATGCAGGCAGGGGATGGACAGTTCTGCCAGGATGGCCCTGTGTCTGTCATGCTGTCCTGTTCCTGCAATGCCTCAAAGCCCACTCAGGTGTCCCCACTCCCTCCTGAATGCCCCTCTGCCCACCACGTGACACAGATGACACAGGCTCAGTCTGCTTCTCCTCTCCCCTGCCGTGTGTTGCATCCTGGTGGCCTCGGCAGCCGGGGACCCCCTTGAAGTCAGGGAGGTCTCACAGAGCTCAGCGTCCTCAGTGCACATGCCTGCTCCACCGCCAGACCTACAGCCCGCTCTCCTCTGTGAAGCAGAGCTGGCAGCACTCTCCCAGGGCAGTGGTGAGGATGTCGTGAGGCCGAGCTGGAGGGTCCCTTGACACAGAGTGGTCCAGGACAGTCCCCGTGACTGTAGCCCCTGGAAGGGAGCTCATTGAGACATGGGTCTCCAGGCAGGGAAAAGAAGAGGCAGAAATCAGTTCTCTGTTCACAACGCTATCACTATCCCTTTTTCTTTTTTTTGACTTTTAATTTCTTTATTGATTAAGGTATTACATATGTGCCCTTATCCCCCCATCCCCCCACTCATGCCCTCACCCCCCTGTTGTCTGTGTCCATTGGTTTGGCTTATATGCATGCATATAAGTCCTTTGGTTGATCTCTCCCCCTTACCCCCACCCTCCCCTACCTTCCCTCTAAGGTTTGATGTTCTGATCAATGATTCTCTGTCTCTGGATCTGTTTTTGTCATCAGTTTATGTTGTTCATTATATTCCACAAATGAGTGAGATCATGTGATATTTATCTTTCTCTGGCTGGCTTATTTCACTTAGCATAATGCTCTCCAGGTCCATCCATGCAGTTGCAAATGGTAAGAACTTATTTTTTACCATAGCATAGTATTCCATTGTGTAGATGTACCACAGTTTTAATGGGAATTTTAATATCATCCACTTAGCTCCAGTGCTTTTATTTATTTATTTAAAATCTTTATTGTTGAAAGTATTAAATATTTCCCTTTTGTTCCCCATTGACACTTATAGTCTGCCCCTGTGCCCCACCCAGGCCTTCCCCCCCCCCTATTGTCTATGTCCATGGGTTATGCATATATGCATACAAGTTCCTTGGTTAATCTCTTTCCTACCCACCCACCCACCCACCCCCACCTTTCCTCATGAGATTTGACAGTCTCTTCATGCTTCTATGTCTCTGGATCTATTTCGTTCATCAGTTTATTTTGTTCATTAGATTCTGCATAATAGTGAGATCATGTGATACTTGTCTTTCTCTGGTTTATTTCACCTAGCATAATATTCTCCAGTTCCCTTCATGCTGTCTCAAAGGGTAGGAGATCATTTTTTATTGTTGCATAGTATTCCATGGTATAAATGTACCACAGCTTTTTTATCCACTTGTGCTGTTTCCAAATCTTAGCTATAGTAAATTGTGCTGCTATGTCTTTCTAATTGGTGTGTTGGGTTTCTTAGGATATATTCCCAGAAGTGGGATTACTGGGTCAAATGGGAGTTCCATATTTAATTTTTTGAGGAAATTCCATACTATTTTCCATAATGGCTACACCGGTCTGCATTCCCACCAGCAGTGCACTACAGTTTCCCTCGCCAACACTCATTTGTTGATTTGTTGATGGTAGCCATTTGACAGGTGTGAGGTGGTACCTCATTGTCATTTTAATTTGCATCTCTCTGATGATTAGTGACTTTGAGCATTTTTTCATGTCTCTTGGCCATCTGTTTGTTCACTTTGGAGAAGTGTCTATTTAGATCCTTTGCCCATTTTCTAATTGGATTATTTGTCTTCCTTTTTTTAAGTTGTATGAGTTCCTCATATATTTTGGATATTAACCCTTTATCAGCTGTATCACTGTCAAATCTGTTCTCCCATAGGGTAGTCCAGTGCTTTCAGCTCCTCAGAGATCTTTTACAGCCACAGATGATAGATTAGCAGAGCAGCCCTGGGGCAGGAGGGAAAGATCAGGCTCATGTGACAAATGGGGATATCGGGAGGTGAAGCAACTTGCCCAGTGTCACAAAAGAGCTCAGGGCAGAGTCAGTCCTGGGACTTGGTTTCCCCAACTGGATTCTGTTTTCCTTGTTTGGTCCCTTTGCCTGCAGGTAACCGTGTTGTTGGGATATGCTGCTGCTAATTGTCTCCTTCTTAGGCCATGTTATTGGCTGAACTGTGTCCCCCCACCCCCCCAAATCCATATGTTGAAGTCCCAACCCCAGTTCCTCAGAATGTGACTATGTTTGGAGATAGAGCCTCTAAAGAGGCAATTAAGGTAAAATGAGGTCATATGGGTGGATTCTGATCCAATATGACTGGTGTCCATATAAGAAGAGCAGATTAGGACACGGAAGAGGAGAGGTTGTGTGTGAGGACACAGCAGGAATATGGCCATCTGCAAGCCAAGAAACAGGCTTCAGAAGAAACCAAATTTGTCAGCACCTTGATCTCGGATTCCCAGCCTCCAAGAACTGTGAGAAAATACATTTCTGTTGTTTAAGCCAGCGGTCGCCAACTGGTGGTCTGTGGACCACTGGTGGTTCGTTTGGCCTGAAAGGTTGGCAACTGCTGGTTTCAGCCACCCAGTCTGTGGTATTTTGTTATGGCAGCTGAAGCTAACTAATATAGGCCATCTGTTGAATTGAAAGACAAATAATAATAATAATAATAATAATAATAGTAGTAGTAAATGAATGGGTTATTGGCCAAGGACAGTGATGGGAAGACTTCTCAGTCCCAGGAAAAAGGAATGATTCATCATTTGGTCGCATCACTGCTGGGACTTTCTGTGTGTTTCAAAGCTAAATGCTCTCGAGGACCTGGGCTTAGGTAGGAAGCTATGAGTTTTCTTTCATAAACAACAGTGGTTAGAAGCAGCAAAGATGGGCACCATTCAGTTGGGAGCAATCTGGGCCGTCTGTTGGAAGATGTACAGGGTCAGGTAAGAGGACGGAGGAGTAGTGGGCCTCAGAATGAATTCTGTTGGGAAGCCTGCATTGAGGGCACGTGGTCCAATTTCAGATACTTCTGGGTTTGCATCACAGATGCTGGGCAAGTTAACCGCTTCGAGGCTCCGTTTCCTTATCTTTAGAATATGGACAATGCATTCCCTCCTGAGGCAGAAATATGTATCATGTCTGGAATTGAGTAAGAGGCTCTTGAAGGGGAAGGTGCAGTTATTATTGTTACTTCATTTATCTGTAATTCCTCTTAAGTTGTCCTTGCATTCCCAGGACTCACAGAGCAGGAGTGATGGAGATGAAGGTGCAGAAGCATCCTCAGAGGCCAAAGAAACCAGAAGAGTGGCCAGGTGGAAGCCAAGGAGGGCAGAAGTGGGAAAGAGAGAGAGAGGACTTACTCCCCAGTAGTGGTAGGGTCCAGAAGGAGTGAAATGCTTCCTCAGGAGCTATGGTTGGGGATGTCACAGCTCAGAGTTCCAACAGGTCCTTCTCAGGTTTCTCCCCTTCCCACTGCCTGCCTCTCCACATGACTTTCTCCTGGATTATAAGCAAAGACAAGAGTGACTCTATGGCCCTCCTTCAGCGGAATCCCAGAATCAAGTCAATCCAGCGTCAGTCAGTAATTAGTCTAAGCACCATGTGCGTGCTCACCCCTGCATTAGACTCTAAGGCCGTGATGGCGAACCTATGACACGCGTGTCAGAGGTGACACGCGAACTCATTTTTTTGGTTGATTTTTCTTTGTTAAATGGCATTTAAATATATAAAATAAATATCAAAAATATAAATCTTTTGTTTTACTATGGTTGCAAATATCAAAAAATTTCTTTTTGTGACACGGCACCAGAGTTAAGTTAGGGTTTTTCAAAATGCTGACACGCCGAGCTCTAAAGGTTCGCCATCACTGCTCTAAGGAACAGAAGAAAAGAGAGGCCTCAATTCCTTGGTTACTCCAGCGAGGCTGGTGAGCTGTCCAGACCAGACACCATTAAGTGAGGTAATGGGTGTGGACCAGCCAGCATGCAGTCAGTGCTCAGTTCAGCTAAGCCGCGAGGCAGAGCACAGTTGGTTGCTGGCTGCGTGGGCAGCAGGGCATCCTGCAGCTCAGATAAAGCACTGACTTTGGATTCCTCTGCTGTCACGTGGGTGCTGGTGGAGGCTGCCTGGGCCTCGGTTCCCACATACATGAGATGGGTGTCTCCAGGGCTTCCTCACTGGGCTTCGAAGAGTTCCCAGTGCGAGTGCTATTCGCTCTGGGCTGGATGATTCCTTCACATAGGACTGTCTGCGGGGATTGAGAGCACGGGTTGCACAGATTCTGAGCAAAGGGAGGCCACGAGAGCAGGCAGAGTGGAGGAATAAGCTGAGCTGGGCCTCGAGTCTCAGAAGCAAGAACCATGGTGTCCTGGGGCCCCTCCAAGTGCTCCGTGCCCTTCTCAGCTCCATCTGCATGCAGATAGAAGGCTGCTGCAGGGGATGCTGTGGAGGGAGGGGGCGGGGGAGCAGGAGGCTCAGCTCACACACTGCACAGTGGCCAGAGGAAGCATGCCGCTTGTCACTGGGACTATCCCAGCAGGGAGCTCTCAGCTCTATAGATCCCCCCTGGAAGAGCTAGGCCTGGGCATTCAGGAAGGTGGTGTCGCTGCCAGCACAAGCGTGTGCAAGCACAGGAAGCCTGAAGCTTACTCTTACCTTTCTTCCTGAGAAACCAGTTCTCACCAAGTCTGAATTGGTGGGAAAATACACAGACCTGATGTTTGAAATTGACACCAGTAATAGCTTTGTGGGGAGTAAAAAGGCAACTATAAGGGGGGGGGGGGTTGTTAATTACAGTTTTGATCCAATCAGGAGCAGAGTGAAGCTGCCTGTGGTTCTCTCGCAGAAGGACATTTCTCACGCTGCCCTTAGAAGATCGCGTAGGTTTGACTACAGTTCTGACTCCATGGGCGCACACCAGCTTGCAGCTCACGTTTCGCAGCCGGAGGAGGCTGCTCCCACTGCCCGAGCTTGTCAGTGCGTCTTTAACAGTACGAATCTATTAGCTGTGCAGGTTTGGCACTTATGAGGAGGCAAGCCTGGATGGCCCCTCTTAACTTCAAAGCCAGGAAAATGCCGTGGCGGGCTGTGAGAGGAAGCACATTTGGTGCACAACAGAAGCTAAATGGCTAGGAGTGGCGATAACCGCTAATGGAATCACGTTAGCTGAATCATGGACTCCTGATTCACAGTGTAACTATTTTATTAGGTAATAAAGAATGCCTTTACTCCTAAGAAATGGATTCCTAGGAAATGCTCCCGAAGAAACCTCTTGAGCACTCTGCTATGTGCCACATTCGCTCCCCCCGTGGGCTGGAAACGTGGCATTAACAGCAAAGGGAGAGTGTGCACCACTCAGGGCCACAGGACCACGTGTGGAGAGGTGTGTCTGAGAGGTGACACAGCAGTGGGCACAGCATGCTCTCCAGAGGGCCCCCGAGGGACTGGCATGCCCGCCTGTCACCTTGGCCTCCTGGAGCAGGGGTCTGCAAACTCTGAAGGTCAGGATGCTGAAGGCTTTGTGGGCCATGGGTCTGTCCCATATTCTCGGTTTTGGTTGTTGCTGCTACTGCTGGTGCTCCTTCTCCTCTTTTCACCCCCCTTCTTCTTTTACAGCCGTTTAAAAACGCAAACACCATTCCTAGCTTGTGGGCCATACAGAACCAGGGCACAGGCTGGCTGTGGCCACCCTTGTCACAGAGGCTTGGTGGGGTCATGAGGCTTGCAGATGGGGGCACAGCACAGAGGGAGCCTGCATGGAAGTCAGTCACTCAGGCCGAACTTCCCCACTGGGCGCCCTCTGCAGGCCAGTGGGCAAAGTAAACAGGGACCCCTGCCCTCATAAATCTCACATTCTGGTGGGGAGAAAGAGAAACTAAAGAGAATAATAAATAACTGGGAGGGTGAGAAGTGCTGAGAAGAATGTAAATAAAACAGTAGTAACTGCTGGAGGAAGGTGGAGGAGGACGGGAGGGGTCTGGTCCACCTTGTTTCAAAATCTAGCGTGGCCAGGTCTTGGCTCTGTGAGCATGGGTGATTTCATTAACCCCTCTGAGTCTCAGTTATTTATTTATTTTTTTTATAAAATGAGGGTAATCTTTAAGGGCAGTTGTGGTGATTAGATGGACATGTGAAGAACAGGGTTACAGTAGGAGACATTCAACAAATAGTCTCATCGTCATAGTCACCATCATATTAGAAGTAGTAGCAGTCACAGTGGTTGTACTAGTAGTACCTACGGCACCTGAGTAAACTCTCAGATCAGCCACCTACTTATGTCAAGGCTGCCAAATTATCATGGTCATGGTGGGAAGGCACCAAGTCCGAAGTCCTCATTTCACTGATAAAGAAACTGAACCTCTGAGAGAGAAGGGCTTGCTGAAGGTCCCCTGGTGAGTCTTCAAGCTCCTTCCGCTTCTAGCCTAGGGCACATCACACCGCTTCATGCCTATGCTAATAACTTCTCTTCCTATGCATCCCCCAGCCAGCAGGGCCCCTGGAAAGCACACACTCCAGTGTCTTCACCTGAGGGCCAGGGCTCGTCCTGGCCCGGATGCCTGGCAGCTATAGGACCTTAGGCAGGTTACCTAATTCCTCTGGGCTTCAGTTTCCTCATCTGTAAAATGGGGATAATAACAAAGCTAATCATGTACCTTGAGTTATACATGTGTTACTATTTGCAACACACTTAAAGCAGTGCCTAGAGCACTGTAAGCACAATATAATTGTTGGTTAAAGGAAATAAGTGCTGTAGGAAGAATAAGTAAATGGGGAAGGGAGCCACCAGGAAGGAATGACTACTTGAGCTAAAGTGGTCAGGGGGGACCTCTTTAGGAAGATGGCACCTGTGCTGAAATCTGAATGCTGGGTGCCACCTGTGAACAGATAAAGGGAATAACATTCCCAGGCAGAGGGGACAGCACATGCAAAGACCCTGGGTGGAAACTCATTCAGTGTATTGAGAAACAGAAGCCTAGCATGGCCACTCAGCATTTGGGGATGGGTGAGCAATGAAATGGAGAAGAAAGCCAGGGCCAAATCAGGGAGGGCCTCCTAACACAGCTGTTGTTTTATCTAATACCATACACAGCTGCTGGGGTGTTAGCAGACTGCTGCTTAAGGATGGAAATGGAGACACAGGGACACGGTTGACAGCAGCAAAGTGGCAGAGTGTGGGGGGTCAGCGGGCTAGAGGGTCCTATAGAGTCAAAGAATTGTTAGTGCATTTATACTGGAGTGAATGAGCATGAGGGATAGGAGGTGATGGTCAGGAACGGATGCTTGAAATAGAAATCTCAGAGTTGGTTAGTGATTGGTGATGGTGTATGGCCTTAGGAGCAGGTACCGGAAATGGGTGGAGAACAGACTTGGGGAGAGGAGGTCAAGAAACAGAGAGGCCACAGTATTGTAGAAACCATTCCCATGGATGTTCAGGTCATCCCACATGTGGACAGGAGTGACCAGGTAGGGAGACAGGGGGGCAGGTGTGAAGTCCTTGCTGAATGGCCGGGTGTGGCTGGAAGCTGGCAGGTGACAGCAGTGTGATGTTAAAGCTTCAGCAGAGTTGGGGGTTCTGAATGTGGAAGGGATGGGGGTGGGGCTCCAGAGGACGTCTGCCCACCTTCAGACCCTGAGAGATTGAGCCTGTACTGCTAGAAAGGCCTGTGCAAAATGCCCTGAGGGACTTCTGGGTCTCCTTTGAAATAAGAAGGTAAAATAACTACCCAAAGCAGAGCCTGGGGATTGACTTGAGTTTGCTGTTGATATTCTCTGAGTCCCAACAGCCCAGATGATAAATTTGAGGATCAGGGAATGCCTTTGACTGGCATAAGAGGAGGCATAGGCTAGCAGGCTTTCTGTGGTACTTGCTTCTCCTCCCAATCCTTTTGTCAATTTTTTTTTCCTAAATACCTGTGCCACTCCAACTTTATTCATTCATGCACTCTCACATGCATTCATTTAAATATTTGTGGAGAGCCTGTGCCAGGTCTAGGCTGGGTTCTGGGAACACAGAGATGGTCCTATCTAGACCCTGCTGGACATAATGGGCCCCAGTTACAGTGGGCAGGCACACAAGTAGGCTGGCATCCACCAGCAGTTGCAAGCACCGTGTTTCTGGCAATGGACCAAAAAAAAAATGCAATCAGCAAATTATTGACTTCAAAAAACTTAGAGCAGGTTTAAGGTTATCATTCTCATGTCAGCCTTCCTCATCTTCCTCACTTGCATACCGGGATACATTCCCTTGGCGGAGGCGAGGGTGACGTAAGGACCAGTGGGCTGGGATATGCGGACGTGCCCCCAGCACCATCTTAACCATGGAAGGCAGGAAAGATCTGGGGCAACCTTTTAGGGACAGATCCCAGACCCACTACTTCTTAGCCATTTAGCCCCGGGCAGTTTGCTTAACCTTCTCAACCCTCTGCTTCCTCAACTGTGAAATGGAAATAATAACACTCCTAATGATGGAATTGTTGTGAGGATTAGCCAGGGTGTGAGGCCTCTAAAACTTTTTGAACAGGGCTAGTCCAGGACATAGGATGCTCTCAGTGCACTTTTGGTTTAGTTATTGTCATTACTACTACACTGCAGTCTATATTCTGGGTCATGTGTGTCACCGTGGGAAAGGTCTGGTGGCACTGGCAGTGCACAGGCAGGTGACTATCGTGCAGATGGCTGAGCGACATGATGGTGGTGAGAACAAGGTGCTGTGGAGGTGGGGAGGGGAGGGCTGTCAGGAATCCTGGCTCTCGGATCCCTCCGGAGTCTAATTTCCTAGTCAAGAAGGGATTTCCTTGCCCTAACCAGTTTGGCTCAGTGGATAGAGCGTCGGCCTGCGGACTAAAGGGTCCCAGGTTCGATTCCAGTCAAGGGCATGTACCTTGGTTGCAGGCGCATCCTCAGTGGGGGGTGTGCAGGAGGCAGCTGATCGATGTCTCTCTCATTGATGTTTCTAACTCTCTATCCCTCTCCCTTCCTCTCTGTAAAAAATTATATATATATATATATATATATATATATATATATATATATATATATATGATTTCCTTGACCCTTATGGGCGGAAGGAGCCAGGCTGATCCCCAGGGCTTGGGGAGACTAGGATGGAATAAGAAGAGGACTGACTTCGTGGAGTTGTTGTCAGCATTAAATGAGCTAATATTCGTAAAGCAGTTAGGACAGTGCTGGGCATAGAGTAAGGGCTACAGAAGTGTTCCTGTTATTTTTCTCTTCTCTCATTTCTGGGCTTCCAGAATTTTTGTGTTTCATTGCAGACCTTAGCAATACCACACTGACTTGTAAATGCAAGTGTCATCCCCATTTAAATAGCAATAATAAAAATAATAAAGCATTCAGAAATGACTGTGCTTTAACATTAGGAAGCAAATACATGATAACAGTATTCTTTGCTTTAATAAATAATGGATTCATTGCAGGGGTTCCTAACCCGTGGTTTATAAACTGCCTGAAAATTTATGCAAACATTCATCTGTGTATTTTCTAGGTTGAAGGTCTATAGCTTTCATCAGATTTCCTAAGAGACCTGTGTCCCCAAAACAGATTAAGAAACATTGAGCTCTCCCAATTAAAATAGAATTCCATTTGCAAAAAAAATCAATTTAAATAAATTTGTTATAACTCTGACTCTTGGCGTGCAAGGAGATATCCGCTCAGGCAGTTCCCACCCACTGCGGGTCTTACTCTGCTCTGTGGTTGATGCCATAGATACTGAAACAATGCATTAAATCGAGTTTCTTCTCATAAAGATGGTATCGGATAGTATCCTTGCAGGAAACAGATGGCAAATTCAAATGAGGTAGTTTGAAGAAATGTTCATGTAAGGGATTATTTACAAAAGTGTAGGTAGGATCTTGGGAATGATAAGATAGTGCCCTATCCAAGGTTAGATATGGTGGGGTACAGGGGACCCCCCCCCCAGGTCTGAAGGGGAAGGTCTCACTGGGGAACCTGAAGATAAAGCTGGGCAGGGGGTTCATCTGACAAGAACTGGGATCTTCCTTTAGGTGCAGGGACTCAGCCATGTTGCAGTGACCTAAGGGGAGGGAGGTGGGGTAGTAAGTAACCCACCATCTCCCAGTCCTCAGTCCCTGCAGTGGTCCCTGTCGCTGAACCCAACCACAAGAGGGCCAGAAAGGGAGCCCACTGATGTGGTTCAGATGGCCCCTGGGGCCAGAGCCAGGTGGAGACGGGAAAGGCCATGTGGAGGGACCGGTGGACGATGTCCAGCTTGGGGACTTTGTCCGAGGAAGGGGATGAAGCTGAGTGGATCATGTGAGATTAATGCATGAGATCGTGAGAAATGCAGACCTGGTGCATAATTAGATTCTCAGCAGGGAGAGTAGATAGTGTTTTCACAGTTGGGAGATGTGAGAGCAAGAAGTCATGACATTTCAGGAGATGTGAGTCTTAGTATACCTAAAGGCTTGTAGTCCCAAGTCAGAGTGGCTCTCAGTTTCCCCTGACAGCAGCCCAGAGGTAACCCCAGATTTTGTGTTTAGTCAGAATTGATTCCTAACACTCATTTTTAAAAATGTTTGTTTTGAACTAATTATAGACTCATAGAAAGTTGTAGAAATAGCACAGAGTGATCTGGTATACCCCTTCCCCAACTTCTTCCATGGTGAGATCTTGATAATACATTATCCATATCATATTTCTGCCACTATATATCTATATCTATATCTATATCTATATCTATATCTATATAATATTTTTCCCTTTTAATCATGAAAAATATATACATACATAATATTATAATATTAGTCTGTTTGCTCACTTCCAGGATTTTAACAAATGTGAACATTTGAGATTTTTGCTTCAGATATCCTTTTTTAAAAAGTGTACCCTTGTGTGAGGCTCACATTTGGTGAGCGTGTTTATTTGGAGGCACCCACTTTGTAGACCAAAGGCCAGTAAGCACCTCCCCAGCCACTCCCCTGGCAGCTGTGTAGGGCACTTGGGAGAATTTGTGATGCCAGCATGAAATTTCCAGTCTCTTAAGCTGTGTGTTCTTGGTCAAATGTCTAACCTCTCTGAGTCCTGGTTTTCTCATTTGAAACATTGAGAGAATAATATTTACCTCATGAGGGTGTCATGAGAATAAATGTAGACAAAGCATCCAGAATGTGACACATTCCAGGTTCTCCTTATCCGTAGCTGCTTTTATTTGCACAGCTGCAGAAGGTCCATTTGCAAGGACTGTGGAGTCAGTAGACCTGAATTCAAACCCAGGGTCTTTTACTAATTAGGGGTGATGTCGAGGGATGGTTAGTTAATCCTTCTTGGTCTTTGTATTTTTATTCTTCGAGTGAAAAACACACCTACCCCCTAGGGAAGTGGTGAAGATTTAAGGAGACGAAGCATGTACAGTGTGTGGGACACAGTAAGTACTCAGTAATCGATGCTCTCATTATTAGATGTAGATTATTAGTAGGTTAAGGGTAAGGACTGTAACCAGCAGCATCTAGCAAGCAGTGGCTCAGACAAGGTGCTCAGTCAGTTGTTGACAAGTGGCAGAATGTATGAGTGTCTGGGTCTGAGTGGGTCAGTGCTCTGGAACCCCTCATCAGACGGGCCTGGTGTGTTGAAGCGGGCACCATCCGGAGCCCTTCCTCGGGGAGCCCCATTCATCACTCCTGACTTCTGCATGCCGCACAGCCAGTGATGCATCGCCCAGCCCCTTATCACAGGGAGGAAGCCCGCTCCCCAGGCCCCTCTCATGTAAATGCAAGCGAGACCCCATTCATCAAGGGGACGCTGCGCTCTCCGGGTAAACTACACCGCCTAATGGACAGTGAACATGAGCTCCCTCCACCGCATACTGAGCAGCCAGAGCCAGGCACCTGGTGGGATGGAGGCCGGGATCGTCCTGCTGACATTCAGGAGATAAAACGCGTGTCATTCTGTGATGGTCTCTGACACAGGTTTCCGGAGGAGGCCGAGGGTCAGAAAGTGGAGGCAGAGTGTGAGTTTTACAGTGAGAGCTGCACTCAAGCTCCCGCTCTACTCCTCACAGAACGCTGTGCGCTTGGAAATGTTACACAGCCTGTGTGAGCCTCAGTTTCCTCCTTTGCTTTGTGGGAGTGGGAACACCAGACTTCAGAGTGGCGGTGAGAAGCACAAAGTCTAGTGGGCACATGTAATACGGCGACTGCGTGGTTTGTCATGTACTGAGCACACCACTGTTTTCGTTTGCTTGTTTGCTTTTTAGGGAAACGTTGAGGGGAGCTTTGCTGACGCCCCGAGTAGGTGTTTAATGCACATTCCAGGAACCCCGCTCCGGAGCCCTGCCAGGAATCCGAGATCATGGCTTAGGGAAGGTTGCCTGGAGTACAACGAAGGGGCATTCATGTTTGTCCTCATTTATTCTCACAATAAACGTTCACAGTTACAAACGATATTCCACATTGTGGGAGAAACATGCGCATAAAATAGCCCCTGCTCTTAGCGGCTCTCGTTCTTCTAATGGCATAGGAAGCATGAAACAAACACAGAGCATGGCCAGCTGAGTGTCGTGGGCCTGGAGCAGGGAAGGCCGAGCTGGCTCTGCTTTTCCACGTGTAGATGATGCTATATTTTGAATCTTTGTTTTCAAGGAGTTTTGAGATTTGCAATTTTGTAGCCAAAATGAAAGCACCACTGTATTTGGATCCCGTGTGTTACTGGTTCGGCACTGACAGCCCTTTTACGCTGTAAGCTACTGTCCCTGAGCTCTCAGTTTTGCTTCTCTGGGATTCGATTGGACTGAGTTCATATCCATGGACCCCCTTCACCAACACTCTGACACAGCAGAACAGGGACACGCTTTCTGAGCCTGATGGGCTGAAGACAACATTTTCTCCGCCATCATACATGAAGGCCAACATGGTTGCTGCTCCTTGGTGGGGTTCTAACAAGTCTGCCCCTCACAACTTGATAGATCTGTGTCATGGCAGTTAGTGTACCCCAGGCAAAGCCTGAGGGCGGCCTGGCTCTATTTTTGGGGCAGAAAACCCATTTTATAATTTTTTCTGGGGTACTTCTTAGACCACATTTTGTCCTTTCAAATCCACATTTTTGTAGAGGTTACTAAGAGTGAGTTACTTCGAGGATGTTTTTTTGTTTTGTTTTGTTTTTGTTTGTTTGTTTGTTTTTTAATGCAATGATCCTCTTAGGTTATTATTTGGCTCAACAGATTCCTTTTTTTTCTTTTATATCTTTATTTGTTGCTTCTACAGAGTATACTCTGTACTGGTGTTTTCTTCAGGAATACAAGTTATGTTTACAGTTTTCTGTATTGATCTTGTTCTCTATCGTGGCTTTTACCGTTTTGTCCTTTTCTTCTGTATTGTAAGAGGGGTGGTCAAGTTTGCAGTTCACAATCAGAATATTTACAGCCCCTGAGAGACCACAGGCAGGCCTGGCTCCCTTTAGCCTGATGTTAACTACTTCCAGTATTGTCTGTAATTCTGCTTGAAGACGGCGGAAGATGAGATGAGGTGAGAAGGGCAGGTGGTGGCTGGATGGTGAGAAGCCTTGTGTCTTCTTGGTGATGGGGAGCCATTCAAGGTGTTCGGTGAGCATGGCCCAGGCAGCTTTGTGTTTTGGGAAGCTCACTGTGCATTTGTGTAAAGGAGGATGGGCCAGAAAGAAAGACACAGAGGTAGAAACACTGGCACAGAGAGGGCCCTTAAGTTGCCCTACCGCTGACCAGTGTCTTATCTGAACTGGCTGGCAGATGGGGAATTAATGTAGACACAGGCGGCAATGTTTAAAACGTTGAGACTAAATAGATCATTGCAGCAATACTTGTGTGTGATTTAGAAGCAGGTAATACAACACCCCCAAAGTAATAAGCTTCTCTCAGAGATGAATTAGGATTCAGCCTGGCAATTACATTAAGGTTTCTGATAGATAGCTTACAGGGAGAGCTGCAATTATGATACATATCGCTGTTCTGCATGGCAGGCTCACATAACTCATCACGTTGGTTGAAGTTTAACAGGAGGATAGAATGTAAAAGACTCCGCACTTTAAGGGGAATTGCCTTCTTCTGATTTCTGTGATTTTTACTGTAGTGCTTAGATAATTAATTCGTGTGTGTGTGTGTGTGTGTGTGTGTGTTTGAAGATGAACAATAAATAGATCCAAATGTACCTTCCTTCTTATTGTTTTAAGCTAATACTGGTAAGCTCACTTAGGATACATACATCTTTTTTAAATATATTTTTATTGATTTCAGAGAGAGGGAGAGAGAGAGAGAAACATAATGAGAGAGAATCATTGATCGGCTGCCTCCTGCACACGCCCCCACTGGGGATCAAACCTGCAACCCAGGCACATGCCCTGACTGGGAATTGAACTTCAACCTCCTGGTTCATAGGTCGACACTCAACCACTGAGCCATGCTGGCCCTGAAGGATGCGTACATCTTCTAAAAGTACTTTGTAAACCAACTTCATCTTCCAATCAGGCAAATGAGATACTATACTTTTTCCATGCTGTAAAATGCAGAGGAGGGAAGGTGTGAGGTAGGAGAAAACCCCTGGACCATGGGTTTTAGAGGACACAAATTCTGGTCCCAGTCCTGCCACTTTCTGGATGTGGGAAGCTAGTGTGGCTGAGACTTAGTTTCCTGGCACAAGAAGTTGTCGTGAGGATTAAGTGAGATGACATGTGAAAGTGTAGTGCAAAATGGGTACAGAGAAGAGAGTTCTGTTTAAACATTTTTATATTTCTTGAAATTGAGATACATTGTTAATAGCAAAGAGCATCCAAAACAGTTCTTGCAAGAGAAACTCAACTAATACCCACAGCTAGAAAGTGCTTACTCTGTTGTGGCATCGGTGTCCCTGTGGGAGATAATGAAACCTACCCCAGTCCACTCAGGGATGCCCCATATCAAAGGTATTGCATTACAAGGTGTTTTCAGTGTACAGTGGGGCCTTGACTTATGGGTGTCTCGACTAACGAGCTTTTTGAGATACCAGCTGTCTCTTGGACGATTTTTTGCATTGAGTTGACAGAGTAATTTGAGTTAACAAGCTTCTTAACGAGCTCGGTCTCGGAACGAATTAAACTCGTAAGTCAAGGCCCCACTGTATTTGGAAAAGTATATATTTCATCATCATTTTAATTTTGCTCAATAGGGCAGGCATCTCTCTACTGACTTTGAAACCACACAGAGGCCTGATTCTTCAGTGGAATCACAAAGTCCTGATCCTTGCCCAGGCTACTCGCGCTTATACCTGTCAGTCGATGCTCATTGGCTCCAATTCTACACCAACGAGAATCCCCAAATTGGATTGAGCTGGAAAAGGGAACTTTATTTAGTGCAAAACAGCTCAATTGTGATACAGTTCGGCCGTGAGGCAGCCCTGGGGTCAGGCCCCTCTCTGGCTGGACAGCTCTGCTCTGTTTGATGGTCTGCTCTTCTCTGTGCCAGTCTGCTGTGTGCTGCTCTGTGCTCCACTCTGCTCTGGTGACACATCTTCATGTTTCAGCTCAGCCAGGGAGACACAGTCTTCAGTGGAAAGGGAAAGAGCACTCCCCAGCCAGAGGAGAGCTGACTTATATGGACAAAAGTCCCCACCCCTGGTCCCTGATTGGTTTATCCTCATGCAAATGAGGACTCAAAATCTTCACAGTTTGATTGGTCCAAAAGGCACCATCCTGATTGGTCAGAATAGAGCCAGAATTGGTTGGAGCTGCATAGGTCCAATTGGATGGGGAAAGCCTCAGCACTATTGGTTAAAATAGGATCCCAGGAACTCTTTTATAAGGACTGGCTCAGGTGGTAGAAACACAGTGCAGACAGAGGCAGGCAGTCCAGCTCAGCACAGGCTTCTCCTTGAAGTGGGAGAGGCCCCTGAGCAGAAATGGGTGCTAGGCTCTGCTTTTTTTTTTTTTTTCAATTTGAGCCCAGTTATCCATCAGAGCCCTTCTGATTAGGTGTCTTTTTTCTTAGGGTTTACAAACTCAGTGTCTCCAGAGAAACTTGGAAGCAGCTGACATTTGGTAAATCAATAACCAGGGACTGGGGTTGAAGAACACCCAAGATTAGGTTTTATAAAGCCCAACTCATTCCCATCTCTGAAGTTTGACTCCTGGAGAATGGCGAGTGGGGCAGCGAGGAGCCTGCTGCCATTGCCAGGTCTGAGAACATTCGTTGATGATGTTGCTGGGAGGCCAATCATATTTCATGGTCCTGGAAAAGCTTGGGAGGTAGGAGTACTGGTACTCCATGTGGGCATTTAATGCAGCACAGAAAACCTGGGGAATTCTCCCTGGAAATGAGAGAATAGACTAGACTAGCCACAGCCCACTGTGGAGGCAACAGGACACGTCTGGCTATAATTTGGACCTCAGGAGCTCAGAGTTTGGATGGGATATCCCCCTACTCGTGGTCCTTGGGTAACTGAGTGGAATGAGCACCTGACTTGAAATTAAAGCTAACTCTCACCTGGCACTGTGCCCCATCTCCATCATTTACTTGTGGGGCCCCCAGGATATGTAACTTCGCCTCTAAATCTCAGTTTTCTCAATTTATCACATAGTGGTAAGCACTGAATAGGCCTTGATTTTCCCCTCTGACTTGTATGCTTATACTCTGAGCTGGGAGTTTCCCTTCTGGACATGGAAGTCTTTCCACTGGAGTTGTAGCGCTCCCTGCAGCCCGAGTCTGTGTGTCTCCTGCTGGAATGGCTCTCTGCTCTCAGACTGGAGTCTGGACAGCCTCTCCTACCCTGCTCCCCACTCCCCCAGCCAACTGACTCCTTGGGAAGAGCATCCATGTACAGGGATCTGAAGGCCATCCAAACGGCCTGGAAAGCTAAATTAAAATATACCACTTAAAATAATGTTTCCATGGAAACTCGGCCTATGTTAAAGCTGAGAAAGCTTGGGTTTTTCATCGGGCCTCTGTGATACAGGAAGTTATCACTTGGGCATCAGTTTAGGAGGATAGTTGACACTTGCTGAGCATTGTCATTACAGATTTCTCCCAGTGCAGCACAGGGACCCCCAGACAATACATCGTGCAATGCTGATCATCAGGAGACCAGCAGAGCTGCTGGAGCAGGGCGGGGAGGGAAAGGGAGCAGCTGTCACTCAGCACTTGAGATGCTCGCTCTATCATTTCACTAATCCATCAAGGAATATATTCATCAAAAGCTCTGAAACACACGCAGCAAACCCCTAGATGTGAAGAGTGTCCCAAGCTGGGCTGTAGAAAGAAGGTTGAAAGATGCATATTAGGAACATTTTAGATTGGAGAACACATGGGATTTCTTGCCCCAGGATGTGCCCACTTTCCAAACAAAAATGGGTTCAAGAAAGGCTCAGATAGCATTTCCAAGAGGGTGTTTCTCATAATAACAACTGTCCAAGGAGAGGCCTTTTAAAATAATCAAATATACTGGTGTATACTGGGTATCGTAGTCATCCTTTGGAGTTATGCAATACCCATTTACATATAAAAGACTCTTCGATCTGTCATAAAAATAACTGCTTAAGTACTCTTTGGTGTTTCCCAAACTTAATGATTCTGGAACCTTTTTAATGTCCTGAATCATACCCCATCCCCCTTTCGTGGCACACACTTGGGAAACCCTGAAGAGTTTCCATCACATTTTCCTCACTGTAATCTCTGTGACCATCCTCCTAGGTGGGATCTGGAGCTGAAGGTTGAATGAGGTTGACCCCACGTGTCCTTCCTGTGTTTCTAGTCTCACATCCTCTAAACATAGGCTGGTTTGGAGAGGAGACATTCATGAGCACCTGAACGTCTAGGAATGTCAAAGAAAAGCATCTGGAGGGGAAATGAGAGCAGAAATTTTACAGGGCCATATGGACAGCTCGAGGCACTGCCTTAGCATACGCTGAGAGCAGAACCTTGCAGAGCACCGATGAGCACACGTGGAACAATGACATTTGGCTTTTTGACAGATGGAGATGATACTCTGGAAGCATTTTATGATACTGAGGTTGAGTCTATATTTCAAGGTTTTTTTTGATAGCTGAAGCCAGTTTATAAAAGAAATGCCCTGCCCTGACTGGTTTGGCTCAGTGGATAGAGCGTCGGCCTGCGGACTCAAGGGTCCCAGGTTCGATTCCGGTCAAGGGCATGTACCTTGGTTGCGGGCGCATCCCCAGTAGGGGGTGTGCAGGAGGCAGCTGATCGATGTTTCTCTCTCATCGGTGTTTCTAACTCTCTATCCCTCTCCCTTCTTCTCTGTAAAAAAATCAATAAAATATATTTCTAAAAAAATTAAAAAAAGAAAGAAATGCCCTGTGTTGTGTGGGTCTCTTCTTATCTGCCTTACCCACCCCCACCCCTCATTTTAGTAATCTGGCTGCAACCCTAATCTCTAAAATTCTACAACCCCAAACTAAGTTATATCTCTGATATTTACTTTGAGAGCAATGGTGAGTGCAGACATATGCTTAGGAGATTTAGGTCTCTATCTTGGAGCATTAATGTAAGTAAGTCATTATTTATCTAGGCCTTAAGAAGATTTGAAGGTTTTAGATCCAGGAAGATCAGAGTGAGGGTCACTGTCATTCTTAATGAGCAGTTCCTTCTGAGCTTATTAAATAGGACGAGGCTGATTATGCCTGTCGGCCACAGCTCCCTGAAATGATTTGGATGGATAACTGCTCTAGTAATTAAAAATATATATTACTCTTCCTCATCAAGCCCCAGTAGGATCTTGGATTCCTGTTGGAAATAGGCAAATCTTCACCTGTATTCTTGTTGGATTTGTAGTTAGCACTAAAGTGATATTGTGGTGAAGAGCAATTAGGCTTTGGAATTAGACAGACTTAAGTCCAAAATTTGATAGCTGTGCCTTAGGGAAAGTAACTTAACTTTTATGAACTTTAGATCCATGTCTGTAAAATGGAGACAGTGGTATTTATCTTCTAGGAATTGTATGGATTAAGATGATAGGTAGTACCTTGCTTTGTCAGTGAGAGGTTTGACACTCAACATCTAGTTCTTTTTGTTGCTACTGTTATTTTTATTTGATCTGTGGCCCTGCCCCCTGACTTTAACCTATGTGAAAGCTAGACCACATAGGTAGTAAAGTACTCAGGCTTGGGGGTCAAAGGGACTTGAATTGGAATCAAATCATTACTCTGTATTTTTTAATCAGCTGTGTGAGTTTGGGAAAAGTACTTTGCCTCTCTGAGCTTTAACTTCTCCATCTGTAAAACATGGTGACTCTCAACTGCCTGCAGGGTTCTCTGGAGAATTGGATGGGAAAACTTAAGGAACTCCCTGAGCACAGTCCAGGCAAGGAGCAGGTGGTCGATGAATGACTGCTGTTCTTACTCTGGAGTTTCAGGAGGGGGAGTTGTGGATAGAGCCAGGGTATCACTGAAGAGAGAGCTGAAGTCAGTTTGTAAGTGAAATGGTTATAAAAATGTAGGACTACTGATATGATACTCCATGGTTATTTTCATCATCATCATAGCCTGCTACCTCTAGATTTTATTGGGGGTTGAAGATGCATTTATTCAACAAATATTTATTGAGAACCAAACATGTGCCAGGGTTTGGGCTAGGAACCGGGGATGCATTGATTATTTTGGAGAGGAAATCATTGATGAAGATTAGCTCTGTAATCAAAAGCAAAGAAAAGTCCTTTTTTCTCCTGTCCCAGCCCCTGCAGGGCTCAGGATCTCAATGATATGAAATTACGTAGGCAAGGAGCTGAAGACCTTTGCATATATGAGATTACTGGAGTGCCAAACATTGTATATATTATTTTTTATTAAATTTAGATGCTCAAAACTCAGAGGGAAGGCAGGGGAGGGTGGGGGTGAGTGGAAAAGATCAACCAAAGGACTTGTATGCAAGCATATAAGCATAAGTGATGGATGTGGACAACAGGGGGTGAGGGTGAGGGCAGGATTGGGGGGATGAGGGGACATTGAGGGGATAAGGACACGTTTGTAATATCTTAATCAATAGAGGGAAAAATTATTGGGGTGACCATGGTTAATCAGATTATTTATGTTTCAAGTGTACGTTTCTATGATACATGACCTGTATGTATATTACATTGTATGCCCACCACCCAAAGTCAAATCATCTACTGTCACCACATATTTTGATCAAACATAGTATATTTGTTCTTTCCTCTGTTCACTATGCATGTTATTTCTCTGCATCCCTAGTTTCCCAACCTGCATTTCTCAAGGGTCACCTCCTCCATGAAGCCTTCTTGGACCACAGTCTAGGTTAGGTGTCCTTCCTCTGAAACCTGCATTCCTTCCCCATGCTTCCTTCCCTCCAGTTCAGCACCCACCACGCAGGTTCCTCTAGTTGGGAATGTCCTCTTGGACTCTAAGTTATTGACGGCAGCCACTGTGTCTAGCTCAGGGGTTGCAATGTGTTAGGGGTGTAATGATGTGATTTGAATATGTGTGTCATAGCATACTTGCAAATCATAAAGAGGCGTAATAATGGTAGCTGTTGTTATTTCTGTGCTAATATTTACATAAAGCTTTGCAGTTTGCAGAGCTCTCCCTCAGCCTTTCCTCCCTTATTTCTCCCCAGCCTCATGAGGCACAGTGGCAATAGAGCAGGCTCTGCCCCCTCTTCCCTGTCCTGCAGATGAGGAGTCAATGAAGGACTGATTGTGTGGGCTGTGCTGTGTCAGGGTTGGAATTTAGATCCAGGTGTGTGTGATTCCACATTCTGTTGCTTTCTCTATTACAGTAATTTGTTCAGTGTTTTGCTGAACAGAAGTCCTAAGGGAGGGGCACACGCAACATATGATATATGCATACACACACACAAAATCCAGGGGCCAGCGCAGCAGGCGAGGTGCTCTTCCGAAAGGAGGCCCTTACTCGGGAGCTCTCCTTCCTCTAAATTACTGACCTTTGCCCAGTTCCCTGAGACTGACATATCTTTTTTTTTTTAATTAAATCTTTATTGTTCAGATTACATTTGTTCCTCTGCCCCCCTCCCATAACTCCCCTCCTCCCAGTTCCCGCCCCACCCTCCGCCCTCACTCCTCACCCACTGTCCTCATCCATAGGTGCACGATTTTTGTCCAGTCTCTTCCCGCATCCTCCCATTCCCCTTTCCCCCCCCAAGAATAGTCTGTCGATTCCCCGTTCTATGTCCCTGATTCATTATAATCACCAGTTCATTCTGTACATCAGATTATTTATTCACTTGATTCTTAGATTCACTTGTTGATAGATGCATGTTTGTTGTTCACAATTTGTATCTTTACCTTTTTCTTCTTCCTCTTCTTAAAGGATACCTTTCAGCATTTCGTATAATACTGGTTTAGTGGTGATGAACTCCTTTAGCTTTTCCTTATCTGTGAAGCTCTTTATCCGACCTTCAATTCTGAATGATAGCTTTGCTGGATAAAGTACTCTTGATTGTAGGTTCTTGGTATTCAGCACTTTGAATATTTCTTGCCATTCCCTTCTGGCCTGCAAAGTTTCTGTTGAGAAATCAGCTGACAGTCGTATGGGTATTCCCTTGTAGGTAATTGAGTCTCTTTCTCTTGCTGCTTTTAAGATTCTCTCTTTGTCTTTTGCTCTTGGCATTTTAATTATGATGTGTCTTGGTGTGGTCCTCTTTGGATTCCTTTTGTTTGGGGTTCTCTGCGCTTCTTGGACCTGTAAGTCCATTTCTTTCACCAGGTGGGGGAAGTTTTCTGCCATTATTTCTTCAAATAGGTTTTCAATATCTTGCTGTCTCTCATCTTCTGGCACCCCAATAATTCTGACATTAGTGCGCTTGAAGCTGTCCCAGAGGCTCCTTACACTATCTTCGTATTTTCGGATTCTTTTTTCATTTTGCTTTTCCGGTTGGGTGTTTTTTGCTTCTTCGAATTTCAAATCTTTGGCTTGATTCTTGTGCTCCTCTGGTCTGCTATTGGGTGTCTGTATAATATTCTTTATTTCAGTCCGTGTATGCTTAATTTCTAGTTTCTTTATCGTAGCATCGAGGGTCTCATTAGTTTTTGTGAGGCTCTCCACAAGTTTATTGCAAGCCCTCAAAATTGTGTTTTTTAGCTCCATATCCTCCATTTCTGTCATGTTTTTTTTGTCTCCGCATTTTTTATGCTTTCTTGGTGCACCCCCTTGTGGTCTTTGTGCGCAGTCTTGTTCTAGTTAAGCCTTGATTGTTGTAGTTAATACTAGAGGGATTTGACCACCAGGCCGACTGGCTGTGAGAATCAGCTGTGTGGAAAACTTCTGTCCTCTGGGGAGGTGTTAATCTAGCCTTTGCCTGAGGCGATCCGGCAAATGGCTCTGCGCAGGGCTTGGGCGGGGCAGGATCAGCAGGGCGGGTGGAGGGAGCAGTTATGGATGCTCTCAGTCCCTTCCCAGAGGCTCTGCTTCTCAGAACCCCGGCAGCCGCTGCAAACCTCGGAGAGAAAGCTGCCCTCAGATTCCAACTGATGCCAGACAATCCCGCTTCTCCCGTCTGAGTCTGAGTCCCTAGAGACTTGCCCGGATCTGGAGCCCAGAGTCTGAGACTCCCTCCCGACTGAAAACGACAACCGCGCCCTCAGCCACCAGCCCGCTTTGCGTGCGCACCTCGGTACCTTTGTATTTTCCACACTGCGCCTCCTCTGAGCCTCGGTTTGCTGTTCTCTTTCCTTCTAGTTGAAGAGTCTCTCCTCAGCCAGCTTTCCTGTGGTTCTGGGTGATGTCTGTTCCGTCTTTTAGTTGTATTTTTGAAGTGGTTGTTTGCGGCAGCAGTCTCCAGTGTTTACCTATGCTGCCATCTTGGTTCAATCTCTCGAGACTGACATATCTTAATGGGGACAAAAGTCTAACCTGATGCAATTGAGCTTGGGTTAAGAATACTGCAAATACCCAAATGGCAGATAGCCAATTTCTCTGGAGACCCACGTGCTTGAAGGAAAGACAGAGTACCGTGTAACTTGTTATAAGGGGCAGGGACAGGCAGGCAGGAAACAAGCTTTGCTGGCCCCACAGTGCTGCTTGCCACAGGGTTCTTTGCTGGGTTAGTCCACCTGTCTGACTCTGGTCCAGCGAGGTAAGGACCCCATGCAACCACTGGGCCAGTGCTTGGGGTGGAGCATCCTACCGGGGTCAGTCACCTGAGGTAGGTACACTCCCAGGTGTCCTGAAGCAGCATGGCTGGAGAGAAGGCTGAGATTAAGGCTGAGTGAAGCCAGGTAGACATGAGAACCTCAGTCTGAACCTCAAATCTGAAGGACAAATTCACTAAGTAGGACATTGGGAGAGATGTCAACACCTTACCCTGGAGCTTGGCGGGACCTGAATGCACATGGACACTTCTCTGAATGGCTTTCTCTTTGAGCCATTTCATATTCCTGGGCTACCCTCTTCTCGCACAAGGTCAATATGGCCATCTGAGGACATCCTTCTCCGCCTGGTCCAGCCAGGCCTTGTGTAAAAAAGATAGAGGATGTACAAAATTAGATACACCTCTTTCTGGTTCTGAGTTACGTTGTTGTGATGGCTTCAAATTAAAGTCTATTTTAAGAGGCTATGCTGACATTTTCTCGTATCCTCTCTCGGAAGGCAGGATGGTATAGTGGAAAAGAGCACTAAATTTAGAACCCAAAAGATCCAGGTCCAAATCCAGCTCCATCATTTACTATCAGTATGATATTGGGCAAGTGAATCACTTTTCTAAACTTGGGTTTTCTCTTTGCAGAATGTGAATAAATCATAGCTCTCTGGCGGCGTGGTTGCTAAGGATTAGGGATGATGTCAAGTGCCTGCCACATAGTAGGTGCTCAGCATGTGGCAGCTTTCTAGGCAGAAGGGGGTGAGAGCACGTACAATAGAGTGAACTCTTGCTTAGGATAAGACACAGCCAGTTCTGACCACCCTACAGCTCAGGCAAGCTACTGGACACATCTCGGAATCTCACAGGGGCACTGTTCATTTTTTTTTTAAAACTCACAAAATTGAAAATTTATTGGCCCTTCCTTTTTCCAAAGATTTTTGTGAAGTCCAGGTGACTTCCAACTCATGAGCTGGCTGTCTGCTTCTACAAAGAAAATGCCTGAGTCTGTGACCTGAGGGTGGGGACCCAGAGGAGAGAGGGATGGGGATGAAGAAGACGAGGGACTGGCATCTGCCTCTGCATGCCTGTGGGTCAGCAGCATCCCCGCGGGGATCAGGGGTTCGCAGCCCTGCGCTGCATGTTGGAATCACAGGGATGGGGGGCTTTAAAAAGTACTCATGCCTGGTTTCACCTCCTCCCAGAGATGCTGATGTGATTGGGGTACAGTCAGGGTATCTGGATTTTTAAAAACTCACAAGTTGATTATAATGTGCAGCCAAGGTTGAAAATCACTACTTTTGGAGAAAGATCTAAAGAAATTTAAGTGGCATGTATAACTGGCTCCAACTCTATCAGCATGTGCTGAGTGCCTGCTTTTAAGGTGAGTTGATTACTCTATATAATAGCACCCACTCAAATTCTTATCAGAGTAGCTGGAATTAGACATTTTTTAAAAGAAAGTATGTATTTTATTATTTATTTATTTTAAAAAATATTTTTATTGATTTCAGAGAAAAAGGGAGAGGGAGAGAGAAACATCAATGATGAGAGAGAATCATTGATCAGCTGCCTCCTACATGCCCCACACGAGATCGAGCCTGCAACCCAGGCATGTGCCCCAACCAAGAATCAAACTGTGTCTTTCTGGCTCATAGGTTGATGCGCAACCACTGAGCCACACTGGCTGGGCTGGAAATAACTTGTGGATCATGTTTAAGTCAATGAAACCACACTCTTCTCCTTCACCCAATGACTTTTCCCAAATGATCATGGCTATGTCATGCCTGCTGTGGCCACTCGCCACCTCCTCACTTCAGTTCTGTTTCTGAACACCAGCACAAATAAAGGTCATTTCTTCATCCCTGGTTGGTGCCCGACCAGTGTTTCCTGAGTGCCTACAAAGGTCTTAAACCTTTAGTGCATCAAAATCACCCAGAGGACTTGTTAAAACACAGGTTGCTAAGCACAAGCCTAGGGTTCTTGATTCAATGGGTCTGAGGTAGGGTTGAGAATTTGCATTTCTAACAAGGTCCCAGGTAATGCTGCTGCTGATGCTGGTGGTCCAGGGTCCACACTTTGAGAACCCCTGGTCTAGGCATGCTAGGTCCTTTCATTACTTACCTCTAATTTCCCACCCTCATTTCAGAGAGTTCAGATTGTTAAGTAACTTGTTAAAGGGCACACCTTTTAAGTGTCAGGGTCAGGATTTGAACCAGTTACTAACTCTCCCATCTGCCCTTCTCCAAGCACTGCTCTGCCTCCTGACGGGCCATCACTGGGTCTCTGCAGTAATCTCAGCCATGTTCCAGGCACAACAAAGTCACAAGAGACTCCTCTCTAACTCACTTCAACCTTCTCTGTGTCTCCATCAAGGCAGGAAACTCAGAGCTGCTCCAGCTCCGGTACCAAAGCAGCAGCAGGAGGAGACTGCCAGTGAGCCAGGCCCAAGGCCCCTCTCCATAGGGCACCTCCTGTGGGCTCGGCCAGTGGGGAGAGGGCTAGAGAGGCCAGGCCAGGCTCTTGGAGAAGGGGGAGGACGTAAAGTGGGCCTTGAGGGACATGGTGCTCTAGGTTCTGTTCCTGCATCAGTTGTGGCCTTTGTCACAGGATGAGCCTGAGAGGAGATGGGGTCCCTGCTCCAGTTTTATGCCTGGTCCCTGGACCTGGACTGTGTCCCCAATCCTACCTCATGCTCCTGGGTAGACTCCTGATTCTGGGGGTCTCGCCCAGCCTGGTGCAGTCTTCCTCTGCCCTTTGCTTTGACCAGGTAGACCTGTTTCCCATCAGCATAACTGGACGGTGCCAGAGACCACACTGGGGACGGAGTGGCAGGGACAGGCTCATCACAGGGGCTGTTTTAGGGGAAGCATGGCTGTGGTTGTATATTCTAGAAGTCACTACGGTTGAGTTTGGGGAATAGGAAACTGGCCTTTCTCAGGAGAGTAATAGCAATAACAATAAGGGAGAGAACCCTCTGGCCTGGCCAGTGTAGGAAATAGCTGTTCACAGAATCCCCCCTGACCTCCTGAAGGTGATTACCAGGTTAGAGTACATGTACACTCCCAGAAGTTGGGCCAGTCAGTTCCCAGCAGTTTCTGCTGCCTCGACACCCAGCCTGTAGTTCTGCCTGGACACGGCAAGTCCCCTCACACAGCTCCCTCTGTGCAGCTGCTGGGACCTGGCCATGGTCTCCCTTTGTCCTCACCACCTGAGGATGAGGAGCCAACGTCTGAGCTCCATCTGGCTCTGCTGTCACAAAGCACTTGTTCTCGACTCCCTGTGAGTTCCATTGCTTCCATAGCTGTGTGCACCCCATGAAGGATTCTTGTCCTGAGTCATTTCCAATCTTATCTCCCCTGATTAGTGGAACACCTTCCCCCCCAAAAAAAACAAGAAGAGCTGTTCCACTGGGGCAAAACAAGACGGGGCCCCAGGTTCTAAAACCCACTTAAGAGCACTGACATTTTGGACACGTCTTCATTCTTCTTGGACTCAGTTGCTTCGTTTGTCTGATTAATAGACTCACTAATGATTTGCACGGGAGGCCAATAGGCAGTGGGTGCACCTTCTCTGGTAAATCTTGGTATCTAGATACCTGCTGGCAAAGCCACAACTTGGCTCCTGTTTCTTCCTGTTTGTGGACACTGAGGACGGAGTTCATGGTTTCATTGTTAATATTGTCAGAAGTAATGGAGGTGGTTGCTGGGGACAAGGGACACCCAAGGGAAGGAGCCCCTGAGCCCACGAAGCCTGCTCACAGAGGATCCCCAGCCCGAGGTGAGACTTGGAGGCCATGGCACCATTCAGGCTGCCCAAGCCTGGGAGGGCCTCTCAGTGGGCAGGCTCCACCCCCAGTGTGTGAGGGAGCGGGATGTCCTTGGTGAATGCCAAGGAGAGGTACAGAGCCGGGCCCACCTAGCCAGACCTAAACCAGGTGCCAGAGATTCTCAGGTTCCATCTCCATAAATTATAGGAAATGTCTTGAGGGACCAAATTAAAAGTCTAGGTTTCTGTGATAGTTTTCTTCTTATTTTTTAAATTCCCTTTCTTGTGTTGAGAATTATCATTCTTTCTTTGTCTCCGGACATTTTGGATGACTTGTCTAATGCTGTTGAGCCCTTGTGTGACCCTGAGAGAAGTTCTGAGAGGCAGGAGGTGGCATCTCTATCCTGGCCTACTCCATTGTGATTTCAGCACCTTGTCCCTTTGGGCCTCAATATCCCCAGCTATAAAATGGGAATAATGATACCTCTTCAATTCTCTCATGGATAGTCAGAGGTGAGGACCCATTTGAAAAGCATCGGGATGTGGCTGGCAATTTTAAACTCTACAGGTGTAAGGAGTAGCAGATCAGCCTGTATTTGGAAGTATCTCTACATTTTGTTAACATTGTGACCAGTGAGCTCTCAGACCCCATTTTCTCATCTGTCTGATGGGGATAATAATACCCTTTTCACAACAGAACTGTTGGGCTGCAATGAATCAAGATTTTATCTTATCTAATAAGAGGGAATATGCAAATTGACCGTCATGCTGTAATGGTCAAAATAGCTGCGCCCCCAGTAGAGGCAGGGATTCCGTAACACAAGATGGCTGCACCCACAGCGGAGGCCAAGTTCCCGTAACTAGCCTTAACGAGCAATCAGCAGGGACCTGAGGCTGCGTGGCACTTGGCCGGGGCACCTCAGACCGTGCCCCCCACCCCGGCACCAGGCCAGGGGACCTCAGGCCTCGCCCCTCGCCCTGGCACCCAGCAGGGCTTGACAAGGGACCTCATGCCGTGCCCCCTGCCCAGCGGGGCTTGACGGGGGACATCAGGCCACACCCTCTGCCCCGGTGCCAGGCTGGGGGACCTGAGGCTGTGCTGCCTGCTCGGCGCCGGGCTGGGGACCTGAGGTTGCGCCCCCCAACCCAGCGGGGCTTATGGGGGACCTGAGGCTGCCCCCCCAACCCGACGGGGTTTGACAAGGGTGGGGATGGCCAGGTCCGGATTTCTCCCAATGGGGTTGGGGCCAGCTGGGTCTGGGTCTCGGTCTCGCGTGATTTTGAGGCACTGCGGGTGTGTGGGGACTTGACTCTGGGTCCTGTGGCGTGCCCCAGACTCTGACAGGAGGAAGGTTTTAATATACATTTTACTAATTTTCTTTCATCTCTGACACTTCTATTCTAGAGAAAGGGAAAATAGCAATATTAAAATATTTCCTCTAATTAATCCCCTTTTAATGTGCATGAATTTTGTGCACCAGGGCCACTAGTGTGTGTGTGTGTGTGTATCTATATCTATATCTATCTATATCTATATCTATCTATATCTATATCTATATATATATCTATATATATATATATATATATATATATATATATAGCATCTAACAGCAGCCAGGTATATAGAATATAAAGCTGTAACAGCAGCTGCTGTTATGATTAAAATCATCAGACTGATTATAATAGGTATATATGTGAATGTAGATATTTCTGCCAAACAGTCCTAATTCTTTCATGGAATTTCCTTCCCATCTGTTTCATGACAGCAGTTCCCAGTACCTCTGTTTAACCCTGGATCCAGCCTTGCTACTTTCCTGGGGCCTGAAGAAAGAGCATTTCCTCGAGCCCGCAGCTCACTTGTCTCATGTCACCCCATTCTGTCGTTTGGGAAGGACGTTTTTGCTTGCAGGATAGGCCCCAATAAAGAAGCCTGATCATTTGTGTAGGAACTTAGGCTGCTCTGATAGCAAACTTCCCATCACTTCTTTGCCTGAAATCTTCAACGGAAACACGCAGAAAGACATGTTATGACTCCTGCGTTCCTAAGCAGTGTGGGCGCGCACGGGTGCTGTGCTAATTAGCATGCTGTCTTCCTTACATCGGGCCTTTGTACTGTCTGTCAGCTTCTGCTCTGTTGATGCTAAACACTGCAGAGGCAAATGATATCGTGACTGACAACTTAATAGATGTCTTTTTGAGCTGAACGTGCCTCAGCCAGATAAAATTAACAGAAGCCTTCAAGACCATCTTCTGTGGGCTGATGTGCTAACAAGTGCTTGTCTGCTCACGTGAAAGACATTGAACTCAGTCCAATGGAAGATGAAGGGGTTGGGTGTTTATCAACAGGCTGCTGGCTGGCTTGCTAGATAGAGAATGGATATTTCCACAGCTATTTCTGATGACAAGTAACAAGTATGAGGGGTGGAGACAAATATAACTCCTCTTAATGTGAGCAGGCCTCCAAATGAGGGTTGATGTTAAAAGTAGTCCCCTTTGGAGGTTGCACTTGTGTTCTGATTACATTGAAAGTACTTAGAGTGTCTTTTTCCCCCTTCTTTTTATGAAAAAAAAATCGCTTTGAGAACCCATAACACCAAAAATAGGTTGGTGAGATTAGGCTCAAAGTGGTATTTCTTTTGGAAGTCTGTGGTGTTGGGCTCCTCCTTCTTTCTTTTAGCTTTATTGAGGTATAATTGATATACAAAAAATTGCATACATTTAATATAAATATCTGATGAGCTTGGACATATGCAATACACCATGATACCATACTATCAACATATGATATCATGATGATGGTATCAAACCACCGTCAACATACTAAACATATCTAGCAATCTAGCATCTCCAAAAATTTCCGTGTGTGTGTGTGTGTGTGTGTGTGTGTGTGTGTGTGTGTGTTTGGGAGTTAAGAACACTTAACATGAGATCTATCCTTGAGGTATTTTAAAATGCACAATGCCATATTATTAGCTGTAGACACTATGTTATACAGCAACTCTTTAGAACTTATTTATTATACATAAGAGAAACTTCATACCCTTTGAAAAAATAATTCCCCATTTCTCCTCTTCTTTAGCCCCCGCCAACCACCATTCTATTCTCGAACTCTAGGATTGTGACTAATTTAGATACCTTATATATGTCGAATCATGCACTATTTGTCCGTCTGTAAGTGGCTTATTTCAGTTAGCATAATGTGCTCATGGTGTCAAGAATGGCAGGATTTCCTTCCCTTTTCAGGCTGAAGAATAATGGATAAAGAAGATGTGGTAAATTAATGCACTGGGCTGATCTTTACCTTCCCAGTCCCACGCGACCCTGTGTCTGAAATTCAGGTCATACCAAGCCATTTTTATTTGCCCTACAGAGTGCACATTCTCTTGCCTCTGGGTGTCTGTAGCTCTTCTTTGGCCCGAAACAACTTCCCTCTCTTCTGGGACTTGATAACTCCTTGTTCTCTTTGAAGAGATAATTCTATTCCTGTCCTCCATGAAAGAGGTCCGAGTCTCTGACTTTCCTCCAAGAAGACCACTTCCTGTCCCTGCCCCCTGCTGCTCTGGTCCACTCCTTGGCAGTTTTCCAGTCTCGGCAGAGATGCGTCATGGGATTGCTCCCCATGCTCTGATTTCTTTTACATCAGAGGACACATCGGTATAGACCCTCTGTGAGTGGCTTGTGGCTCAGCATCTAGCACAATGCCATGGTGTCACCTCAGTAGGTGTTTATTCCGAGACGGTAGATAGCTAGAGATAGGAAGCATGGATGGGTAGAAAGAAATCAGGCTGTGACATGAGAGAGCCTTGGGGACGTCCTCGATGTCTCTGAGCCTAATGTCTCCTGATTTGTATACGGGAGAAAATGATTCCCAAGGACATAGGGTTTCTGGGAGAAATAAATGGCGTGGGTCAGGTCTCTGCACAGCACATATGGGCCCTGTCAAGCAGTTGCTGGAAGGATCATAGCTTCTCATGGCAGTTCTCAGAGAGAAACTCTCCAAATGGCTCCAGCAAGGCCGAATCATTGGAATAAGTACATATGCTCCCAAGGGGCCACTTAGACGAAATCTCCCTCCACTGTCTCAGCAAAGGCTGGTGTGCGGTGGGGGATGCAGTTCTGCTTTCCATCAGCCAAGGCTCAGGCTCAGACAGCACCAGGGCTGCCCAGCCCTCAGCCAATGCTAACACATTCTCCCCAGCCTTCTGCAGCTTAACAATTCCAGGCAGGATTCCAGTGCCTCTGCCCAGCACAGGGGAATTTCTTCGGTTCAAAGACTATCATTCCTGCCCGGCCAGCACGGCTCAGTGGTTCAGCGTTGACCTATGGGCCAGGAGGCCATGTTTTGATTCCTGGTCAGAGCACATGCCTGGGTTGTGGCTCAATCCCCAGTGTGGGGTGTGCGGGAGGGAGCCAATCAACGATTCTCTCTCATCATTGATATTTTTATCTCTCTCTCCCTCTCCCTTCCTCTCTGAAATCAATGAAAGTATAATAATTTCTTTTTTACTTTAACTCCTGGAGCTGGCAGAATGATCTTTCTGACACCTCCCCCCTCATGTGGGGCAAATGGCATTGCAGGACATTGTGCCTGATGAAGCCATTGCCCGGGAGTGAGATGGCCTAGCTCCACCTGTGATGGGCTGCCATTTCTAAGTGCTCTGTTTCTGGGAGTCGGTTGGAGAGACTTGGACATGGGGTGCCAAAATGCTTGGAGTCCCAGTGCACATGCTGGGGGGACCTTTCCCCAGACCCCCTGAACCCACCTGCCACTCCCTGGTCAGGTATCATTCCCTGTCGTTCCTGCTGGTGTAGAAAGCCTGTTGAAAAATACAGACAGAGGGGCACAGAATCTATTACAGAAATGAAAATAAACAAGACTGGAGACAAGTGGGATTTAATAAGTTCAACTAAGCATGTAATAACTTACAATAGCTGGGATGCCTTAAAGTTGCTGAACACAGGATAAGGGGGAGGAATTTCACCGTAGTTAAAATGCAGGGTGCACTGCAGGTTGTTTTATTAGGAAAAGGATATTATAGAAATAGCAAAAGGTCAGCAAAGCGTTGGGATGTTGCTGAAAGCAGGAAAGTTGGATGACAAAGTGAGTCCCAGCATCCAGGGAAGTGGAATGAAAGGGTTTTGTGGAGTAGGCAGCACCACAGAGATAAATGGGGAGCCGTTCTCCTCAAAGGCTCCTTGAGGTTTTGCTAAATAAAGCAGGTAGGTAATTCAGAGGAAGTTCAATCGGGGGAAAGGAAAACTTGAAATAAGGTGGCAAAAGTCATCTAGCAAACATTTTACTGGCAACACACAAAAGAAAATGTCTTAATCTGAAAGAGAAATGGCCTAGGAATATAAGAGTTTTCATGAATTGGGATGGAGCAGCGAGGGAGACATTGCTGGTCAGTGGGAATATTTATGTAGGTCTAGACTCTGAGACTTTAACCACAATGTCATCATCCTTTCCTTCCTCCCGCGGCCACCTGGGAATGTAGCCCCTTTTGTAAAACAAGTCCTAGGTCACGTGTTCATTTATTCATCAAGATTTGTTTTGTACCGCCCAGCCAGTGTAGCTAAGTGGTTGAGCGTGGACCCTTGAACCAGGAGGTTATGGTTCAATTCCTGGTTGGGGCACATGCCCGGGTTGTGGGCTTGATTGCCAGCAGGGGATGTGCAGGGGGCCAGCTGATTGATGACTCTCATCATTGATGTTTCTATCTCTCTCTCCCTCTCTGAAATCAATCAAAACAAAAACTATATTTATTTAGTACTTACTGGGTGCCAAGCTCTCTTCTAGATGCTGGATATACACAGACAAGATAAGCACCTGGCAGTGTGAAAGGAACATATTGACTCTCAATCTGTTGAGGGAATTAGTGATTAAATAAGTGAATGGGTGAATGAGTAAGTCTATTTGGATATTGCCCTAACCTAGCAGAGGCCAGAGTCAAATGGACGGAAATAAGTAGGGGCAGCATGACTACTCAGATAGGAGTATGTACAAGGCCCAGTGGGTGCCCTGGGGAGTGGGCTTCTCCACCTGGGAAGTCAGGGAGAGCATCTCAGAGGAGGATGGAGGAATCCTGAGACCAAGCCTTCAAAGGCTTGATTGTTTTATCTATTGGCTGCCTTGTTCCTTGCTTGCGGCCCCAAATGCAGGCCCACCCTTCGGTGAGCCCTTGCTCACAGGGAGGCTCAGCTTCTCTGCTGGACCCTCGGCCCCTTTTCTTGTGCCATTTGCCCTTGCCTGCTGATTCAGTCTGTTTCTGGCCACTCCCGGATAACTGTCCCACCAGATCTAGCCTTTGTTCAAGGACCTACCTCAGTATTGGCCCATGTGATTGAGCCACAAAGAGGATCATAGTAAAACAAATGGATGAGTGGAAAAGGACAGGATTAAAGAAGGGTGGAGGGTCCACCATGTACCTGCTCCTCTCCACCCTCTGTTGCCCCTGAGCTACCTCTGAGGCACCCCAGGGCTGCCTGGAACCTTGTGAGGACCACAGAAGGTCGTCTTTCAGGTGGCGGCTGGGTGAGGAAGGTAAAGGCAGTGAGTGTTGTCATAGGGCACCACGGAAAGCTCAGAGCACTCTCTCACTTAGCTGGAGGGTGGGGCCTCCTCTTTCTCCATAAAGCCTTTAATTGCTAATGACTTTGAGTGGGATTTGTTACACTGATTCTTAGTGTTCAGCCTTTTTGTTCAAAGTCATTACTCACTGTGGTTAGGTTAGTTTGGATATTTGAGGTAGCCCAACCTGGCATATTCCCCATCATGGCACTTTAAAAATGTTCATGCTGATGAGAACTTTTATTTTTCATTATGACCCACTAATGTAATGGTAATGCAAGTAACAGTCCATGTCTAATGGCTTCTTGTCCAAGGGCTGAGGGACTTCATTTAATGTATTTAGTGCCCAACTTCTAAAATAAAACTGTTTAAGCGGTTGCATTCACTTAAGCATTTTTATGAATCTCTGGTTAATAAAAGGGAATGGCTCATCTGGAAAGCTGGGAGAAAGGAAGAAGTCCAGGTCACTTGTGGTGGCATTTTTGATGGTCTACGCACCACTTCCTTATCACAGAGCTGCTAAGAAGCTTCAACTTGGCCAATGACAGGACAAGGAGACTCTGAGTGGGAAGAAGGGGTTTGCAATACCTGAGTCTGTTCCAGGTGCCACTGGGAACCAAATTTCTTGGTGGCCCATAAGCAGGCCATGGCACAGCTGGTTGCTGGTAGGCAGGGGTTTATTGTGGGGAAGGGGCTAGCATGTTACCCTCCAAGTCAGAAAGAGAGGCCGTGAGCCTGTTGAGCGGTCTTAAGAAGACTGGAACCTGCTTCTAATGGAGCCTGACTGAGAAAAATGGAGAAGCTCCCCAGGCTACCTTGTACACCATCAATGTTGTCTTCTCATCCTGAGCCCTTCATTCCCTTAGTAATGTCCACTCCCGGCCATCCCTCCTATCATCTGTGCTCTCCTGGGTATGTTCCCCAAAACCTGCTTTCACGAATACCTTGAGGGTGAATAAGTGTAGTTCATGAGCCCACTCTAAGGGGTGTGGACACACTAAGCATTGGATTTCACTGTACAATGAAGAGCTTTGGTTGCTGGCAAATGGACTTCAGACATCAGGCTGGGAAAGAGTTTGGTTTGAGGAAACTTTTGTGTCATTGAAATTATTTTGTGGACAGGAGTGGATGTTTTCCACTTCACCCATGAGTACAGTCGCCAGATAAAATACCAGGCACCCAGTTCATTTGAATGTCAGATACACAAAAAATGACTTTTTAGTGGAAGCATCTCCCAAATATTGCATGGGCATACTTACACTAAAACATTTGCTGTCCATCTGAAATTCAAATTTAATGGGTGCCCTGTATTTTTATTTGCTAAATTAGATAAGTCCATCCATGAGTCCTAGCCCTGGTACCATGTCCTGGGGTCCTGAATGTGACCTAAGATGAGGCACCACCCCAACAACAAAGGTACAGGTGAGTACACTTGGTGTTACACTACATTCACACCCAGACTGACTCAAACATACTGCTCTGCCTCTTGTCCTCCTGGGTATTCCAAGAAAACGTAGGTCTATCATGTGCCCAGGCTGCGAGGGGGCACAGTTTGAGCCACTACCCACTTGCGTGGAAGGAATGAATATTGCTCAGTGACACAAGCCTAAAGCTGTGACATCAGAACTGAGTTCAAATCCAGTTGTAGAACTTTGGTCGAAAGATACTCTCTCCATGCCTCGGTTTCTCATCTGTAAAATGGAGATGATATCTCCATTTTGGATTATTGTGAGTTTTCAAAGTGATATATGTAGAGCACCTCTATGATGAACCCTGCAGTGTTCCTTAGACACCACTTCAATAAAGTACCACTTGCCTCAGCTACTGGAAGAATGGTTGGCAGAGACAGCTCTCAGCTATCGGCCCCTTCAGAAATTGCCTCAGCTTCAGAGAGGCATCTTGTCCAAAGGTAAACCTCTTCCAGGGGGGCCCCCATTCAATGACTGATGAATACAAGAGCGGTAAGGCTCCTTCATCTTAGGCCGTCCCAGGACAACTTGGAAAGAGCCATTCAAGCTCTACAGCATGGCTGGGGTTTGCTGAGCCTGCTTCCAAGCTCCTCTTCGCCCTCTGCCCTTCCTGCTTCCTTTCCTTCTCTTCCACGGCTGTGATCCCAAAAATATTCCTAACGAAACATCCTGCACACTAAACTCTACAGTCTGCTTCCCAGGGAACCGAACCTGCAACAGCACGGTACAGTTCCCGGCACATAGTGTAGGTGCTGCACCCATAGAGACCATGGATGACAACAAGAAAAGCATGGCAACAGTGGAGTCAAACACGCGTTTATCTAGTTTCACGTGGCATCTCCTGCACCTTCTTAGAAAGGACTTTCTTCTTGTGGTGATGTCACTGACATTAGATTGTGACTCAGTGACTGACATGGGCCTAAAAACACGGAGTTTACAGCAGGTGCTCAATATACGCTTGGGCAACATTTAGCTATGAGGCCTCTGAAAATCAGATGGAGCAATAAACTTGTTTTGGAAAAGTCATTTACAAATATAAACAGCTTCAGGAGAGTTTGCTTGTAAGCATTCAGAAGAGAGAGATGAGCGGTTGCAGCAGGAAAGTGAGGGGTTTGGCGATGCCCATGTAGAAAGAATGGTGAACCCCCTCCCCCCAAGAAACCCTAGGAAATGGGGGGAGAAAAGATCTGGGCTTAAGGCAGGGCTGGAGAGAAAGCAGGGCACACTCAGGTACTGGAAGTAGCTCAAGGTATTAAGAGAGATTAGGCAATAAGAGGGAGTCAGAAGCAAGTGTGCCCGGCTAAGGAGTGTGATCTTCACATACAGGCTGATGGGAGCTAGTGAAAGGGAGGAAGTAGGGAGGTGGCATGGTTTCATCTGCATTTAGAGATGGTTGGGGCAGTTGCAACACTCCAGGGGAAATGACAGGGGCTTGGCCTAGGCAGTGAGGATGGAAAGCAGGCACCGAAGAGGCATTTCTAGAAGGGGTGACATATACTAGTAGTCATGGTAATGGATGAGTTAACAGATGAGAGAGAAGGGAGGAGTAGAGGTGTATATCCGGATTTTTGACCTTCCTTCACCTCGCTGCCTACCCAGCTCATCATGCAAGACCCACCTGAGGTCCAGCCTTTACCTCATGAAAGCCCACAAAAATTAATTTATTATTGACCGCCCCTTCCTCCGAAGTTCCTGCACCATTACATCTGAGCTACCCAATTGCATAGAATTCCTAATCCTGTTTTCAGTTTCTTATGTTACAGGGAGCTTCTCCAAGCAGTAGCCATGCCTTTTCCCCTTCATCAAACCTACTAGATTGTCTCTTTATAGTTCTTCAATCAGACTCTTTCCCATGCATTTCTCTCTTCTCAGAACATCTTCTATCCCTCTCAGTTGTCACTTTTGAAAGGGGGTCCCTCCAACAACCTCAAATAGGTCACTTCCTCCAACATATATCCTAATAGGATCCTGTACTTATCTTTCTTAGTCCTTATCCCAATTTAATTACTGGTGTAATTATTTAGTGCTATACCTCCAATACTTAGCATAGCCCCTCCCACATACAATAGTTACTCATTAAATGAATATTTGTTGAATGAATTGTTACCCGTGGTCTACACTGTGTACATGGGCAATCAGTGTTCACATTCCTGGCCTTATTTGTGGGTGGGAGCCATTTTGAAAGTTACTTGCCATGGGATGGAGTTGCTGCCTCCCTCAACCCCCAGAATTAAGCATCCATATCATAAAGATCTGCTTTATAGCCAGTTCTCGTTCCCTGTGCTGTAGGAAATCCCCTATTCTTCTAGTCCATGCTCAGTGGAGTTGGAGTTGCCCTACATATCCCAGACATAAGTGTTTCATGAATCCAAGAGCTACTTAAAAATAGCCTGCTATGTGCAAACCCTGGGGACAGGCCCTAGGTCCAAGGTATGTCCCCACATGCACTAACTTCTACTCACACATTCCCAAAGGACACCTGATCTATCTGTTCTGGAGCCACATTGGCTGTGGAGCTTGGGTGACTGCCTGGTTGATGTGGTGTCTCAGAGAGCTTGGTTTATGGAGATTCCAGAATTGTATGCCAGTGCACAGTGTGGCACTTGTTAAATTCATGTACAGGAGGAGATGAGATTTCAGCTTTCACTGTTGAGAGAGGGGGTCCTGGCACTGTCTCCTGCATGGCTCCTCTCAGCTCTATTTCTGGACCTTGTTGCTCAGACTATAGGCAGAAGATGCTTTACAAAGATGTAGGGATGGAGGAGCAGGTGTATCCGTTGGTTCAGGGAATACAAGGGTCTGCCAGGCAGTTAACAAAACAAATCACTCTACAGAAAAGCAAGGGACTTCCCTGCCTTTAACTGTGTCACTCCTCAGGGCTGGAGCCACTTACCTATGGTGGGCATTTGGTGAGAGCTCTGGCTTGGAGCTTTGACATTCTGCCCAGTGGTGTGCAGAGCTTGCCTGCCCACTTCAGTGCTCGGCAGGCCCTGCTAACTGGTTACCAGCTCAGGCAGCAGGCGCTGTGGAAAGAGCTAAGGGCTGGCTGCACCTGTATGTGTTGGGAGTTTTGAGGTTAAAAAATCAAGGTCCAGGTGAATCAAAGAGGCCATTCTCAAAATCGTTACTACACCCTGAATTCCTTCTTTGGGAGCCTCATCCATTTGATTCCTTTGCAGTTCTCAGATTCTCTTTGAATGAAAATGAGAACCTTAACATGGAGAATGTCTAAGTATGTTCCATCATTGGTGTCTTGGGGATAATGAGGAGGTGGAAGAGAGGGTTGTGATGACAGCCTGGGAGATGAGAGATAACATCATGGTGGGAACGGGGCCTCCAGAGGGAGCTGAGCTGAATCAGGAAAGGGCTCCATAAGAAGAGGGCTAGTGTCAGAAAGACATTTTTCTGATATCATCCATAATCATGATGGGTGCTAGTTCATTCATTCAGTGACTCAGAATGTATTTATCGACCATACCATGGGCCAAGCACTATCTTAGCTCTGGAGAAACAGAGATGGGTAAAACAGATAAGGCCCCTGTTCTCAGGGCCTCCATTTCAGAGGGGCTTCAGACAATAACAAAGTCAAGACTTGCAAAAGGTAATTTTAGGTGTGATCATTGTAATGAAAAGAATGCAAGTGGAATAGCAGTTGGGGTAAGGAGAAGATACTTCAGATGAGGTCTTCAGGAAGAGGTTCTTTGAAATCTGAGCTGTGGGCTGAATGATGAGAAGGAACTAGGCATGGGATAGGGGTGGGGGGGGGGCGAGAATTCCAGACAGAGGAAACAGACACCCCAAGGTAAGACTGAGCTTGGTGAATTTGCGTAGTGAAATGGAAACTAGTGTGGTTAGACCATAGTGGGTGAGGAAATGCGGTGGGGGTGAGTTGGGAGTGAGTCTCACAGACAATGGGAAGAAGTTTAAAACTGATTCTAAATGGGATGGGCAGCTGGAGACGGTCGAAGCAGAAATGCCCATGGCCTGCTTTATGATCAGATTTTCTTCTTGAAACCATCGTTCTGGAAGCTTTATGGAAAAGGGATTGTAGGGGATGAGTGGAAACATGGAGGCTAATGAAAAGGTTCTTACAGAGTTTCAGGCAAGGGGTGGTGTTGGCTGGGAATGGGATGTTAGCAGGTGAGAGGAAGAGAAGTTCCACATTCTGTTAGGTTGATGTAGAAATGACTGAGGGATTATGTGTTGATGTGGAGAGACTGTTAAGTTATGGAAAGGCAGGAATCAAGGTGTCTCCAGGGGTTTTCTTGAACAGCAACAATGGTGCCATTTTCTGAGATGGTGACATTAGGTGAGGAACAGGCCGGGGAAGGAAATAAAAGTTACTTTCTGTTTTCAAATGGCAGCCAGAGGTGAGGGTTTCCTGGACATTTGAATGGGAATGATAAATTATACCTGAGGGGACTCATCTTTAAGAAAAGAGCAGGTAACTCACTTGTATTCAAAAGCTGAACATTCTTGCCCTGCCTTTCTCACAAAGCCAGGAGCTGCATCTAGGGAAACTTGAGTGTGCCCAAGAATTCTGTTGGCCGGGTGCACTGGAAAATCCTAGAGGATGGTAGTGAAATGACCACCATGCAAATACACTGTCAATCAAGTTCATTACACACTTGATGAATGCCCACCATCACTGATCCCCACAGTCATGGAATAACCTAGTAAGTCAAGGGATTCCAGAATTCCAGGACAAAGTCGTGAAGGTTTGCTGCATTATGATTACAATCTGTCTCAAAAACCATTTCCAAGCTTTTTAGGCCCAAGATATAACAGTAAGAAACATTATGTCCTTATCCATGCTTTCTCTCCCCTGCCCTCCCTTCCTTTCCCCTCCCTTCCCTTTCCCTTTTCTCCTCTTCTCTCCTTTCCCTTCCTCTCCCTCTCCCTCCCCTCCAAAATCCTTACCCATGCCCTTTGGGAAATAGAATGAGTTCCTGGGAAAATGTCCAATGGGAGGAGGCATCACTAGAGAAATTCAATCCTAGTTTTTTAAAAAAGGAGAAAATGATGTTGAGAATTAACATATAAACATTTTTGTAAATATCAAGTTTTCACTAATATATGGCACACTAAATAATACACTATCAATGATATGATACTCATCTTAAATCCAATATAATGAGCTCTGCATAATTAACTTCATGTATCATTCTGTATTCATAAGAATCTTTTAGACTCTCCCAACCCTAAATCAGCCAATTGCTAATATATTTGTGTGCTTTGCTGCTGATAATAAGCATGTCTTGTTCCCCATCCAAATGCCCTGTGACAATCTGATTTCATGAGTCAGGAGTTACTTTTCCTCCTGGGACCTTTTCAATTTCGTGGAATTCTTCTGTTACATGCTACACTGTTCCAGGCCAGAGCTTAGCTTGGGCCGGTTTCCTTCATGGACTCTGTCCATCCATCCTCTTTGTTTTCCCTGTTTATTCCTCGTTCAGTTATTTCTAGAAATGGTATTGGTGTACATTGAAAACAAAATTCTCTTGGTCAATCGAAAGTAAAATGTCCATCAGAAGTAAATATGTTCAAACCAGAAATCAAAGTGAAGAGAATTTATATTTGGGGAAGAATCGGTGTACACAGGTCTTTGCGCAGATAATTGGCACACGCAGTAAGAGCACATTCATTCATTTAACGCACATTTGCTGAGCACCTATCATGTGCCAGGCCTCACACCTAGAACTGGTGAGATCAGAGATCCGATCTCATGCATCTCTTTGGGAAGGAAGCCATAAGCACGGAGAGAATCTTCCAGCTGTCAAATCCCTAGTCTGTTTACCTCTAGCAGAAATTGACACCTTAAACAATGGTGTTACCCTTTAAAATCTCTAAGATCATGATTTCTCTTTTGAGACACCCTGGTTGCCTCCCAAACACTCTGAAAATTCAGAGCACAGATTTATTTCAGAAATTCATCATGATGCTTTTAACCTTTGGTGCCTTTTGCAGGAATGATTTATGAAGTTTATTTCTTTTTATGGCGGTTTCTCCAACCAGGTTGCAAGAGATATAAGGACTGTGATTTCAGACAATTATTCTCTTGATAGCATGCGCTCAAGTTCACACAGCAAGAGAAGATGATCCTCTTTCTTTCTACAAAAGAATCAGAGGCTCTTTTACCTACATGATATCTCAACCATCGGTGTGCAAGCCGTTCAGTCAACCGGTTGCTTTTCTTTCACAACCAGAACCAGAGAAAGGACTGATATTGCCACCACATCAATTGACTTTCCCCCAACTGAGTTGAATCTAAGAAGTGACTGTGAGTTTAGCCTTGACAGCTTTAGGTATCCCTCCCTCCCCTCTGTCTCTTTGTTCTCTCCATGCACGCCCTTTCTCTTTCTTCCTGCAATAGTAGTATGTACTATGTTGTAAGTCCTTTGCTAGGTCATATAGCAAACTTTTTTTTTTGTCTCAGAATCCCTTAAGGCCCTTAGACATCATTAACAATGCCAAAGAGTGTTGTTGTTGTTTTTTTGTTTTTTGTTTGTGTGTGTGTGTGTGGATTATACCTATTGCTATGTTGCATTAATTAAAGCTAATAAAATATTTTAAATATATATTAATTTGGTTAAAATTGTAATAAATCCATTGCATATCGACAAGAATAACAGACTTTTGTTTAAAATAGCTACATTATAGAAATTAAAAAATAGTGAGGAGAGTACCATTGTTTTACATCTTCTGCAAATCTCTACCTTAGTATAAGACGGTGGCATTCTCGTATCTGCTTCTGCATTCAATCTGTTGTGATATCATGTTCTATAGCCTCTGGAAAACCCCAAAGAGAATGAGAACAAAGAAAGCAAGTAGTATCTTAGTACTTTTATGAAAATAAAACTACTAAGTCTCAGGGATCCTCAAGAATCCCTGGGTTTACTTTGAGAACTGTTGTACAAGGCTTAGAGGTACAGACACAGAAAACATAGAGGAAAGACACAGAAGTGTATTTCCAGCCCAGTGTAGACCTTAAGGATAGTCAGGGGGGCTATGGGAGAATAAGAAGAGAGACCTGATTCAGTCTGGGGTATGTGTTTAAGGAGAGAGGAGCGGAGGCTCAGAGAATGCTTCCCTAAGTCACTGGTGCCTGAGCTGAGCTGAGCAGGTGGGGGTGCAGACATTGAATGTAAATAGAACCATCTTGTCTGCTAGCCAGATGCTCAGGGCTGATTGTGAGGATGGCTTGCAGCTTTATTATGATTGTGTAATTTTTGGTGGAGGGAAGGCTTTTTTTGCCCATCTTCTCCCTCTGATATTCCACAACTTCCCAGGAAGGAGCCAGGGCTGGAGACATGCAGATAACAGTCCACATAAATAAGAAGTGAAATTGGCCTGCCAGTGCTTTCTTCCTGAAGCATTGAGAAGCAGGTGAACATTTTGCAGTGAATATACTGTAAACCAGATAATTGCCATTCGTCATTCTGAACATCTTGGGATCTAAGGCATGAAATGGAATTTACAATAAAAATGTATCACACATTTGCTACCCTCTAGAACAAAGCTGATAGCACATACCACAAAGGCTTTATTTATTAGTTTACCAGGAGAGAAACAAAAAGATGGTGTTTCTGTCTGAGGTTAAAAGGAATTTACACCATCGCATCAAATCTTCTCACCTATTTTGAATACAGCATTTTAAAAGATTCCTGGATGGGTGTGATGGTTAGTTTTATTTGCCAATTTGGTTAGGTTATAGTACCTAGTTACTCACTAATCTGGTGTTGCCGTGAAGGTATTCTGGAGATGTGGTTAACATCTTCACTCAATTGATTTCACATAAAAGAGATTACCCTCAATAACGTGCGCAGCCTTCTCTGATCAGTTGAAAGGTTTTAAGAGCAAAAACTGGGTTTTCTTAGAAAAGAAGAAATTCTGCCTCAACTGCAGCATCAACTCCTGCCTGAGCATTCAGTCTGCAGGCTGCCCCACAGATTCAGATTTGCCAGCCCTCACCTCCCCCCATGATTGTGTGAGCCAATGCCTTTATTTTTTTATGTGTCTGGAAAACCCCAGAGAGGATGAGTCTAGAGCAGCCGTGGGCGAACTACGGCCCGCGGGCCGGCCGTTTGAAATGAATAAAACTAAAAAAAAAAAAAAAAAGACTGTACCCTTTTATGTAATGATGTTTACTTTGAATTTATATTAGTTCACACAAACACTCCATCCATGCTTTTGTTCCGGCCCTCCGGTCCAGTTTAAGAACCCATTGTGGCCCTCGAGTCAAAAAGTTTGCCCACCCCTGGTATAGAGAGTTCAAGCTAGTTCAAGCTAGGATGGACTAAGGACTGTACATCTGCTTTGCCCCTGATTGATATCAGAGCGATATCACCAAACAGGTGTCTCCTTGCCCATTGCTAGGGGTGAGCCAATTCCTTTATATATATACCATATACTATACACACACACACACACACACACACACACACACTAGTAGCCCTGCACACGAATCCGTGTGCCAGTAGCTCGCCTGTAGCTCGCTGCCGCCCTGCAGTAGCTCTCTGCCACTGCCCCGCCCTCCTGTAGCTCTCATAGCTTGCTACCCTGCCCCCTCCTGTAGCTCTCCATGGCTGCCTGCTTGTAGCTTGCTGCCCCACCCTCCTGCTGATCCTTGATCTGGTCATTACAGGGTCGGTCCTTACGTAGCGACCATTTGCATATTACATCTTTTTTTTTTCTTTTTAAAAAATTTTTAAAATATATTTTATTGATTTTTACAGAGAGGAAGGGAGAGAGAGAGTTAGAAACATCGATGAGAGAGAAACATCGATCAGCTGCCTCCTGCACACCTCCTACTGGGGATGTGCCTGCAACCAAGGTATATGCCCTTGACCGGAATCGAACCTGGGACCCTTCAGTCCGCAGGCCTGTGCTCTATTCACTGAGCCAAACCTGTTAGGGCTGCATATTACATCTTTATTATATAGGATATGTGAATGAATGTTGATCTGTCTCTGTCTCTGTCTCCGTCTCCATCTCATCTCTATCTCTATCTCCCTCCTATTGATTCTGTTTCTCTGGAAAACCCTGTTCTTCAGTTGGTCTTAGTCATGGCTTTTTGTCTCCTTGTGTCCCCTCAGAGCACTTGCTCCAAGGCTTAACCCATAGGAAATGGAAACAAGTATGTGCTGTTGCACTGACCTCTGCTCAGGGGCAAGAATTACCAAGTGGGATGGGATCTCAGTTTTTTCCTTTGGACCATGACATTCTATGATTTCCTTAAGTTCCCTGGGCCCCCATAACCTCATCCATGAAAATGAGCCTATGCTTTCCTCTCACAGGGGTAGTAGTGAGGATTTAATGAGATCACAACTCTAAAGCCTGGCACAGAGTAGGCCCTCAGGAGTGGCTGTACCTGATTCATTATGTAGTGGTTGAACAATGCAATTACGGAAAGAGTTTTAGACAATTACATTTAGTAGCATAAATTCTAAAGTAAGTTAGTGCTGGTTTTAGGGGTTAAGATGTTTAAAATGCAGTGAAGTATGAGATACTGAAGTAATAACAATCTTGAGGAATTATAGATATAACAATTTAGTGCACACTTCACTCCAATAACGTTGTTCAATAGGTAAGACATTTTGTGTGGAAAAATGGGCTGGTTCTTGCAACTAAATGAGAACATTAAACCATCACAGCCCCCCCTTCCCCCTTTCATATTCTAAATGATCTTTTACTGAATGGCTCCTAACCTTCACAGATTTAATATAATCTTCCCAGACCCTGGATATGAAGCCTAGATCTTTCGCCTACCAACACCTGTATTGGTTGACTTGGGCATTGCCTATCTGGGCACTCTGGGTCCCATGTGGGTTCTCACCCCAACCTGTGCGTGTGGAGGTTCAGAATCAACATGCCTTTGCTGGGGACATATGAGGTGCTGGTCACCACAGAGTCAGCTCTGACTCAGGGTCTCATTTTATCTTCTCCCCAACAACCCTGGGGGATGGTTTTACCTCCATTTTATAGAGGAGAGAGAGCAGAGATCCGGGAAGAATTGAAAGACTCAGCTAGGACACCCTGTTTACACAGTTGCTTACCTAGTGACAGCCCTATGACACTGAGCACAGTATACCCCACACCCAACTTCAGGGTCTGTCTTAGAGCAAGCTTTGGGCGATTGGCTTTACCCAGATCTACCCTTGAGTAGAGACAACTGAAAATCTCACTTTTGTAAGATTGCACAACCCCCAGTGCTCAATCCTTCCTGGCTCTCCTCCTGGCCCCGATGCCAGCACCCAATGATAATGGCTCATGGTTCATCCCTAGGCTTCCAACAGGTGAGTGTTTATGAATAGAAAGAGACAGGAAGAAAGAAAGAAAAATTAGGATTGATGGATAAATGGATAGAGGAAAAGGAGGGAGGAAGGGAAGGAAAGCAATGTTCCATCCTCACTGAAAGCACCTACCAAGCAGCTAAGGATTAATGACTCGGTCATCTTTTCCTCAAGAGCTTTTCCACCCAATTAAAACAGTACAATGTAACCCTCATTTTCTGTGAATCTTTGCATATGTGAGTCACACACATGGAATTTGTATTTAAAACTCTCTAATTGGTACCGTTAGCAAGAGATATACATTGCCTCTAATTAAGTGATGGCAAATGTCACCCTATGATTTGGGAGGCGTGCCCTTTTTCTACTTGGGTAATGTAAGAATACCTGCTCCTTGGAATCAAAGTGCTGCTAATTGCTTCAGGCATTACAGGTGCCAGCAAGGAAAGGTGTGCTCAGCTCATGTATCAATGTGCTGGTCACTGTATTGGGACCTGTGGACATCATCACACCTAGGATGCTGCCTTCCCCTCTAGAGGGCTCACAGTTCCATGGGAGAGAGGTACAGGGAACAGCTAATAGCAGTGAGAGCAGGCAGTACAGGGTGACGTTGGGGCGCAGAGGAGAAAAGTGGAGGAGGTGGGGCTGGAGATGACTCTGGAAGGAATTAGAGGAGAGGAATTAGATGTCACCATGAAGGCAAAGGCACGGGAAATCGGGGGAGTTGAAGTCTTTTGGTGGCTTCACCTGATCTTGTGGTCGAGGGCAGAGAGTTGCTGCTGGATCCCAGGCAGGGGCGTGTAGGATCAGCTTTGCTTTTAGCAGGCTTACCACTCACCTATACAGGCCACTCCCACACTCACTCTGAAGCAGGAAATAGAATGACTTAAAAAGTGCTAGTATAATTATTGTAGTTAGGAATCACCTTATAGCAAGAACAGACACCCACTCAAACTAGTACACATTTTTGTAACTGGTGGTTGTGAGAAGAACTAGTGAGAGGCTGCCCTTGGCAACTGCCGACACCCATGGCAGGCTGACACGCCCATGAAGGGTGAGCGGGGCCTGGTTGGAAAGCAGGAGTGGGAGCCTCCAGCACTGCTGCAGCTGCTCAGGTGCTTCTCTTCTCTCTGCGTGCTGGCTCTCAGCTTCTCTGTCTCCTGGTAGATTAGCTTCCTCTGATTTTCATGGCTTCTCAGCTTCCCCCAAACCTTGCCTGATAATTGCACAAATGCCAGTCACAACTCCTTCTGAACTTTTTTCTCACGTGCCCGTCACCAAGCAAATTATAATTTCTGGGTCTCTTACATGAAAATTTAAATCTCTAAGCAGCTGGCCTAGCCTACTCTACGCATCATTTTCTTCATGAGTTAGATGTCACACTGGTCTACACAGCTCTACCAGGGGCTCGGGTTAGATGGGGGAGTTGGGCATGACAGGGTAAGGACCAGCCTAATGTCTAGAATGACCTCTTTACTAGGGTGTAGTTCACCTCACTAGAGCATTTTGCAGTCAGTACAGCATGTTTTTACTCACAGTTTACTTTACCCAGGGAGAAATATTGGAGTTCTGAGGATCAAGGAGCTAACAATGGCCAGAGGGTCAACTCCAGGATGAAAGTAGAAAGATTCAAAGGGTAAACCATCGGCCACGTGGCCCTGATGCTTGCATTGAGTATTAATGCGCCTTTTCAGAGGTGGGAGCCAAGAGAAGAGAGCCAAGGTGTGCTCCCAGGAATGCGTCTGTGCTTTAGTTAAAGGCACGTTGGGTGGGAGATCTAATTTCTCCATAAGTGGAGCAGAAATATCACACTGTGTTTCTTCTGTGTGAGCACAGGCATTTTCTAGATACTGACGCATCACAGAGAAAAAGACAAGACAGAGTCAAAAAGCAGTGTTAAGGGGGCAGGATATGACAGCGCGCAGGCTCAAGAAGAGTTGTAGCAAAGAGGGATATTATCTTGTGAAGAATTGAAGAAGTCAGTTCTGAAGTTATATCTAAATGGAGCAAAGCATGAACTGATTGGCTTCCATCTCTTGGAACAAAAAGGGAAAACATTTGTCAGGCGAGGGAACTGATTAAATAAGAAATAACAGCTAAGCCACAGGGTCAACACCTATTGCTTCTCTCTGGAAAGGAGATAGTTCTCGAGTGTTCCGTGAAGCCAGGGTTTGGAAGTGTCGCTGGATGATTCTGTGCATGCCAGTGAACCCTGGGTGATGCACATGCTACCTATCAATCAAGCCTCTTGGCTGGCTTTGCCCTTCAAACTTTGTTCTCCAGCCAAATGGATCTGTTCACATTTCCCCCCATGGTGAACCAGGTGCTTTTACTATTGGGCCTGTGCCTATGCATGTTCCTCTTTCTGGGATCCTCCACATCCTTTATCCTTGGTTAATTCCTATTGCTCATGACTTATAATCTACTTTTTCCAGGAAGTAATCCTGGATAACCATCTGGGTTGGTGCTTTTCCTCTTCTTACTGACCTCATACCATGCATAGGTTTTCATTATATGATTTCCTTATCATGGATCCCTCTCTAGTCTGAGAGTCTCTTGAGAATGAGGACTTTATTCTTGCCCCATATTAATTGAGGTATTACTCACACATAATAAAATTTTGAAATGTCAAATTGATAAGTTTGACAAAGGCAGACAGGTGTACCCATCACCACAATCCAGAGGCAGGACAACAACAATAAAAAGATGCGGGACAGTTCCAGCATCTTAGAAAGTTCCTTTGAGCCCATTTACAAGCATACCCCACCCCCAGACCCTAGCAACTACTGATCCGTTATCTGTCCTTATCCTTTGGCATTTTTTAGAATGTCATATGAATGTCATCAAACAGCATGTAGTCTTTTGTATCTGACTTCTTTCACTTCATTTCACCAGCAAAATGCTTTGGGTATTCATCCTCTTTGTTGTATGAATCAATAGTTGATTTATTTTGATTGCTGAATGTGTGTCCATTATAGGAACATATTGACATTTGTTTATCCTTTCACTAGTTGATGGCCATTTTAGTTTCCAGCTTGGCACTATTTTGAATAAAGATTCTACAAACATTTACATACAAGTCTTGTGTAATTTATGTTTTCGGTTCTCTTGGATAGATTCTAGGAATGGAATTGCTGAGTCATTTTACAAGAAATTGCTGAACTATTTTCCAAAGTGCTCAAATATTTTCCAAAATGTCTTCTTTTACATTCTTACCAGCAAACGGACCAGTTGCTTAGCATTGTCATCAGAACTTGGGATTGCCAGTCTTATTTTAACCATTCAGCGGAGGGGTGCTGTTATCCCATTGTGGGTTTGCATATCCTTGAAGACGATTAATGTTGAGCATTATTCTTGTTCTTATTTGCTGTTCATATATTTACTTTGGTGACAGGTCTGCTCATTTTTTTTTGCCATTTTAGACAGATTATTTGTCTTATTATTGAGCTGCAAGAGTTCTTTATATGTATGGGTAAAAATCCTTTATGAGTTATGTTTTGCAAATATTTTCTTCCAGTCTGTGGTTTTAACAATATTTTCTAAGTGTGTTTTTCAAAAATTAGATATTTATAATTTTTAGGTATCAATTTTATCTTTTATGGTTCACGCTTATTTTGCCCCTTCAAATCTTTGCCTCACCCAAGGTATTAATATTTTTTTCCTATGCTTTCTTTTATCATTTTAATTCCTGTGTTTAGGACCAAAATCCATGTAGAGCTGATTTCTGTATATGATTGTGCAGTAGGATTGAAAAAAAGTAATTTTGGATATCAGTCTCATTTTTCCAGCAGCATTTAATGGCAAGACCATCCTTTTCCTCCATTGAATTATCTTGGAAACTTTGTCAGAAATCAATTGGCCATTATGTATGTGTGTCTGTTTCTTCACTCTGTATTCCTTCTTTTTATTATAAGTCCATCTTCATGTCAATAGCAAACTCTCTTCATTAGGGTAGCATTATAATAACTCTTAAAATCAGGTAGTGTAAGACCTCCAACTTTGCTCTTCATTTTAAAAATTGTTTTGGTGATAGCAAGTCTTTTTAATTTCCATTAAAAAATAAAAGTAGTTTATTCCTTAACAAAATTCTACTTTTATTTTGATTTGCATTGACCCTATAGCTCAATTATGGGAACATTTACATCTTACCTATTTGAATCTTCCAAATCATGAACACTTCATTAAGACTGTTCCAGATCGTCTTTAAATTCTCTCTGCAATGTTTTAGAGTTTTCATTGTACCGATCTTGTATTTGGTGAAAGTTATTCTGAAGTGTTTCATGTTTTTTATGCTATCACATTAGTATTAATGTAAATTTTCAATTGTTCGCTGCTAGTGAATTTTAATACAACTGATTAACTTTTTATACTGTGACCTTCTTAAACTTACTCTCTAGTTCTAGTAGCATTTTAGGAGATTTCATAGAATTTCCTTCATTGCTGATCATGTTCTCTGCAACTAAAAACCATTTTAATTTCCAGCCTGATTTTTCTTACCTTATTGCACGAGTTAGAACTTTTAGTCCAATGTGAGTAGTATACCACAAGATAAGAGTGGGCATGCTTGTATTCTTCTTGCTTCTGGGAAGAAAGCTTTCACTCTTTAACCATTAAGCATGATGTTTGCTACAGATTTTCATAAACGTTCTTTATCCGACTGAGGAAGTTCCCTTCTATTCCTTATTTTCCAGTAGTTTTAATTATGAATAGATGTTAAATTTTATCACATGTTTTTTCAGGGACTTTCCCCCATGTTACTCCCAACACTTAAACTGTCTTTACATATTTGAGGCACCTCCATAAATACTTGTTGAATGAATGAAGCTGGGCTAAATACCTCGGAGAGTGCAAGGCCACACTTGAGCTACTCAGAAGCATGAGATGAGCTAGGGGACATGAGAGAATTTGAATGCCTATTGGTCTGGGGGTACTTCATTTGCATAAATGATTACATGTAATTTTTATAACATTCCTATGAAGTAATTATCTCCATTTTTAAAATGAAGAATGAGTAATAGATGGAATGATTAGAAAGCTATATGGTTGGGATGTGGGGAAGAAATTCTGTGTTTCATAACTCAGTAGCAATAAAGAGACATGAGGTTCAGAAAACAAAATAATATGCAAAAGAGGCTGGTTTTATATATAATGCAAGTTCAAATGGAGTGTGATTTGTTCATCTGATGGAGCAAAAGAATCAAGAATCCAGTTGGTCTGGTTACAGGGAACGTTGTCCTTGGAACAACTGTTGGACCAGTAAGAAGGAAAAGTAATGCTTGCAAAATACTTGGCTCAGCCATCTATGATATCTTCATAGTCAAAATAATGTAAATTTAAGCTATTGGTTTTGCAATCCTGAGGATTGGATTTATAGGTTCCATCCCAGGTCAGGGCATGTACAAGAGGCAGCCAATCGATGTTTCTCTCTCCCCACCTCTCCCTTCCTCTCTCTTTAAAATCAATAAAAACATATCCTCGGTGAGGATAAAAAACATGTATGTCCTTATGTGAGGATTTAAAAATATATATAAATAAAGTGGGAAAGAAATGAGAACATTTTAGGGATGTTAACATTCATATTTTCCAAAATGGGAACATTTAAACCCTTCTGAGCCTCAGTTCCTATCTGCAAAATGAGATACTAATAAAGTTGTTGTGAGGATTAATGACTGTTTGTAAAATGTCTAATATATGATAGGCATTCAAATAGCTGTAGTAGTGATAGGAGCAAAGAGAGGCAGGCCTGTAGATAGAAGGAAAGAAGCCCGTTCCCACTAAGAGGGAGCAGAACCTCAACTTTAAGGTCTCTAATCACCTCTCCTGCAGACACTGTCACCGCCCAGAGAGCAGGCTGGTGGACATTAGAGTGTGTGCCCAGCCCATCTGAATGACACGACAACCCTGTGAGTGGTGTTATAGTCCCCATTTTGCAGGTGAGAGAGTAAAAAGTCTTTGTGGCCAACTGGTTTGCAAAGGACCAGCCCTGAAGTGGCTAAGCCGTGGCTGAAACCCCGCAACTGTGACTGGATTCTGTGGTCTGCCACTGAGCCAAGTGGCGCAATGAATCTGAAACGCTGGGTGAGCTCCTGGCACATCCTCTGGCCACATTTCTAATGAATAGGCCCGTAGCTTTAATGAAAGGGGAAAAAAGCTTATTTCCTTCAACAGCTGCAAATTATTTACATTGCATTTGTGGTGATGGCTAATAAAAGAGCAGAGGAGTGTGGGGACAGCCCAGGTGGCTGTCATTATTTTGGGTCCATAATGAAGCACTGGATTAAATACCAACAAGTGAGCATGGATGAGTATGCGGCCCCTTTCAGACCTGCCATAGACAGAGCTGCTGTCTGCCCTGGGAATGATTCAATCAGCAGAAATGGACATCAGGGGACAAGACTTGAGAATAGCCAGGCATAGGTCCCTGCCCCACTAAACTACCTCTGGGTTAGTTCATAATTGCTGTGGAATCGGTGGGAAGGAGCAAAAAGGTGGCTCGGGTTAAGGGCACAGGAGCCATTGCAGTGAGGCTGTTCTCAAATCTAGAAGCTCTTGCTTAGCCATGTTTACTGAAAAAAATATGTAATAAAACATGTATATATATTATAATGGGTATTATATATTAGAATGTGTATAACATATAATATGAGTGTGTGTGTGTGTGTGTGTGTGTGTGTTTGTGTGTGTGTGCGCGCGTGCTTTTTGGATATGAAGAATGGAAGAGTTTTTGATTTTCTCAACTATTAGTTATTAATGCTGTGGTCATCTTGGAAAGTCACACCTGTGGAAGTAGTGTCTTCATTGCTTTATAATAATCACATCCACCTCTCGGGTCGTCGTGTGGAGCATTATGTGTGTGATGACACTTTTAAACTGTGAAGCAGGGTGAGGCTTGGCATCAGGATCCTATCCTTTGATTATTCTAGAGCTCCCTCTAACCTGTCATTTTGTTTCCAAAGTACCTGAGAATAGCAAGGCATAGGTCCCTGCACCTGCGGTTACGTGGGGAATAAAAGGTCAAACCGAGGCACTCACAGCTGAGTAAACCGATGAATATTTTAGAAAGTTCACTCAGCATGCCAGTGTGGAGGGTGAATTAGGGTGGGGCAAGACTTCTTACTGGAAGACCAGTCATGGCTGCTATCTGGATAGAAGACAGTGGGGCCAGCACCAAATCAAGGCGATGGAATTGGCAGAAATGGAATATTCATCAGTTAAGATTCTCACACAGAAATAGTACACCCATAAGGACACGTCCCACTGTAATTCTGTACCCTTTATTAGCCACTGTTGACTATAAGTATCTTGTATTCATTTTCTAGGGCTGCCTTAACAAAGTACCACAGACGAGGTGGCTGAGAAAAACGGAAATGTATTGTCTCACAGTTCTAGAGGCCAGAAGTCTGAAATCAGGTTGTCAGCAGGGCCATACTTGCTCAGAATGCTCTCTCCTGGCTGCTGGTGGTTTCTTGGCTTGTGACAGCACAACTCCAGTCTTCCCATGGCGTTCTCCTTATGCTCATGTCTTGTCCCTGTGTTGAAATTTTCCCTTTTTATAAGGACACCAGTCATTTTAGATTAGGTCCTGCCCTAATGGCCTCATTGTAACTTGATTACCTCCATAAAGACCCTATTTCCAAATAAGTCATATTTCAAGGTACTGGAGGTTAGGACCCCAACCTATGTTTTGGGGGACACAATTCAACCAGTAAGTGATCAGGAAATATTCAAATGTTTGTTATATCTTTACTGATATGTTGGTACTTACATGTACATGTATGTATATGGGATGCAGTACCAGTTTCTAATTGTGGATCATATTAGGCTTAAGTCAGAAATAAGGTTAGAAATCCTAGCACACAGCCATAATCTGTTAGTCTGTTGATTGATCATGGACTTAAACTCTGAAACATCTATTAATAGATGGTAGTTTTTGAGAATGAAAGCTTTTAATCCATTTTTGACAATATCTATACGGGGCATCCAGAAATAGAAATAATGGGGTTGTGGTAAGGTAAACGGTCCATGACCTTTTACAGCCACAACCCGTGTTTGTGTCTCGGTGCTGGCCTTACTTTCAGTGTGCCTGGAGTGAGCTGTCGCCCCTCTCTCTTTAATTCTCTGGAGCCTCCTTGGCTATAAAATGAGACTTCACATGCTCTATGGTGGTTGAATGAGAGCCTACGATTGGATAAATATACAATATTAATATTATTATTATGGATTTGTTATTCAAATGACGATCTTAAATGTCAATCTTTTTTTTCCCCCCCATAGTCAACAAGCACAAGCCATGGATCGAGACATCGTATCATGGAGTCATTACTGAGAACAATGACACAGTCATTTTGGACCCACCGCTGGTAGCCCTGGACAAAGACGCCCCGGTTCCTTTCGCAGGTAAGGTGATGGCTTAGCCTGGCTGGGCTTGGCTGGCTGTGGAGACGAGCTGGGGAATCTCACAAGGCCCAGGCTCCAGCTTTATAGCTGTTGTCACTATGCTGTGGGTCTTACAGGTCAGCCTGCGATTCCGAAGCTGCCTGCCTCTTCTGATTTCTGGTGCGGATTCTGTATCTCCGTACGGTTTTTGTCCTTGGTGTCACTCCCCACGCAAGATGCTTATTGCTTCTGCTTCTGAGAGGTGGTATATTGCTGAAGTGGCCCCTGGACGTTGGAAAAGTTGGGCTAGTACGTTCCGTAGGGGAGTTGTCTCTAGAAAGATGACCTACAGACACAAGAAAGTGTGTGACCACTGTCCCCACTACCCACATATCCTGGACAGGTGAAAACTTGTAGCT
>NW_005871056.1:10292707-10511116 GCF_000147115.1 Myotis lucifugus
GGGAAAGAAAAAAGGCCAGGAAATACTGCTCAAGGCAGGACAGAGCCGAGCCCTTGAGCTTCAAAGTGGGTGTTGCGTGTGGAGGAGGAACCCAAAGGCAGTGCCATTTGGCGGTGCGCAGCTTGTGGACAGAGAGCCTTCTCGTTGTTTTCAAGGCTACGGCTACTTCCTCTCTAACCTGCAAAGACCAGGTCCCAGGTGGGGTGTGTGAAGCGTACGGCCGTGTCTCATGTTTCCATGGATTTTTGGCAAAGAGAAGGGGATGGGTGATGGCAGGGGGCGGAGAGACCGAACAAAGACTTCCTGAAGATGCCTGCATCATGAGTAATATTGTTAACATTTTATAACTGTCAGGAGACAGACAGGAAATTTAATGAAGGTTTTCAAGATTTCTAGAAGATTGCTTTATGATAGATGGGTGCCGGGCTGAGGTTTTCACCATGATGAAGTCTATTTTTTCTGACAGTTTGTCTGCTACATTATGAGCTCCTTGGGCAGAAAAAAAAATTGGTTCTTTTGCACTTTGAAGAGATAAGCTTTGTGAAGGGCCTTTTTTCCATTACAGAATATTATAAAGTGAGGAGCAAGGGGGTGGGTTAAATGGGGCAAATTCAACCTGATGTGAAGATAAACCCATAGGCATTCTTGCAGAGCGTGGGGAGATGCTCTGGGCTCTCAGAAGAAGGCTTTATCTTGATTTTATGTTGAACGATAACCACCGCGGCCACCTGACTGTGACTTCCATGGTGAGTGGAGTTGGGACATTCCCATACATCCTCCTGCCGTCCTCAGAGTCTCAGCTCAAGCAGATTCCACTGGGAAGTATAAATCCCACGCTGTCTTTTCCACAAACGACGAGGCGTCTCCCCCACCCCTTTGCCGGCCTGGGAATATCCCAACTCATCTCTTTCTTGGACATAACTAAACGGTATTGGGGTTAATCAGCAATTCTTAACAATCTCCGGAAATGAGATTTTAAAACAGACACTAGCAAAAACGTTTGGGTTATGAACATGTTGGGGTTGGCTTACACTGTGTGCTTTGTAATCAGACATAACCTTTAGCGATTGGGAGATTGAGCATAAAAAAAGGAGGATTCTAGTTGATGTTGATGAATCAGGTCAGAATGCAGAGCCCAGTTGCGACTTCCCTCTCCAGACACGCCATGTGCTCCTGGCTTCCCTCCGCCTCTGCTACCCCAGGGCCCATGTGCAGAGATCCTTCCACCCAGCAGGCCCTCTCAGTCACCTTTCCATCCCATTGTGTGATCCCTGTTTAAAACATAGCAGACAAAACCAATGACATTTGAAATGGTGAGCAAATGGATGCTGTTAAGCCACGTTCGTGTAGTGAGGCTAGCTCTTGAAGGGATGAGGGAGGTGTCTGATTGTTATGTCTGCCCTCGGCACGGCCCTGTTTCATCATTTAGTGAACTAGAAAATGAAAGTGGTTGAAAAACTGTTCTGCAGTCCAATGATAAGCTTTCTAATATACAGACCAAAATGGGGGTAGGGGTGGGGGGATGGGGGAGTGGAAGGACCATTTCAAGCAAATCTGATCCTTGAAAGTTTAGATTTACAAAAGATCACTTACCTTCTTTGGAGGTAGGCCTCAGGGACAATTATCAATTTTACCTGAAGCGTCACCAAAGGACTTCCTTCAATCATAAACCTACCAGATGCAATTAAACTTGAATTTGTATTCTAACCATCGTATGTGCCCATGGGTTTCCGGGCACATCTTGAAATGAAGGTTTACTTCTAAACCAAGCCCTGACTCGTTATTTTCATCTGAAGGCAATTTCTATACTACCCCTGATATTTGCTGCTGTATTAAAGAAATTCTTGCTTAATGCATCAAAATATAATCTTCCAAGCTCTTAAGAGCAAAAAAGAAAGATGCTTTTTAAAATGGCCAAAGCTATTTTTCTCCATGTTATTTATGATTAGCTCTAAGGCAGAACACAGGCACCAGCCATCCATCTATGCTGCAAGCGTTTATTTTAAAACATTTATCTTAAAAAGAAAATACAGATTTATTTCAGATCCCTATCATTCTCATAAAATTGAAAAATTCATATCTGCCAGCTCCATCACTCCTTGAAGTCAACTGCAGCCTCTAGTCCCCCCTTATCAACTGCTCTTGTATTCTGTCCCGTTCCACCCCTTTCCCACTGGTCTGGATTTCCAATTTAGCCTGCGAGGTAAGCTAGAAGCTTTGGGGGCGATGGTTCCGTTTGTATTATTTTTGTTTGTTTGTTTTTCTTGTGATTTCCACTTCTGCTTTAAAAAAATTTTAAAGAAAATTTTCTATGTAAAGTGTCATTTGCTTAAATAAAAAGCATGATTCCGTTTTCCATATAAATGCAGGGCTTTAAAATTATTTTTCTTGTATAGCTCCTGATTTTGACAATAATAAGTGTTTATTGTAGGAAATGTGAGAAATATAGCAAAGCACCAAGAAAAGTATGAAAAATGTTTTCTTATCCCCAGAGCCTCTGTTAACAGTTTAGTGTATTCCCTTCCACTGATTTTTCTACTTTGTTTTCTATCTTATAGTCAATATTATAACTTATTTTTTCCCACTAAAAAAACAAAAATGCACCATTTTATTAAATACTGTTATGCATCTGGTTAAGTGGATAAATGCTTCCCTATTCAATTAATATTCTATAGTTTATTATTCTTTTATCCAACTTTATTGAATCAACATATAACATGGTGTAAGTTTAAAGTATACAATGTATTGATTTGATAAGTATAGGTATTGTAAAATGATTAAACCATAGCCTTACCTAACGCGTCCAGCACCTCACATAATTACCACTATGTGTATGTGTTTGTGTGGTGAGAACATTTAAGATCTTCTCTCTTAACAATTTTCAAGTATCAAACTCAGTGTTGTTAACTATAGTAATCATGCTATGCATTAGATTCCCCAAACTTAGACATCTTATAACTGAAAGTTTTTCCCCTTTGATCAACATCTCCCTATGTCCCCTCCCCTCCTGGTCACCACTATTTTTCTCTTTGTGTCTGTGAGTTTGGCTTTTCAAAGCTGATTCCACTTATAAGTGAATCCACATATAAGTGACAACATGTATGTGATATAAATGATTCCACGTAATAGTGATAACACATATAAGTGAGGCCATATGAAAGAACCTACACATAAGTGACACCATGCTGTATTTGTCTATCTCTGTGGCTTATTTCACTGAGCATAATATCCTCAATGTGGTCCATCTATATTGTAGCAAATGGGAGGATTTTCTTCTTTCTCGTGCCGGAATAGAATTCCATTGCATTCACATAGATGCCGTTATCCTTTCATCTGTTGGCAGGCACTTAGGCTGTTTTCATATCTTGGCTATCAGGAATAATGCTGCAGTGAACATGGGAGCATTGATATCTGTTTGCTATCCTGATTTTATATACCCAGAAGTGGGATTTCTGGATCCTATGGTAGTTCTATCTTTAATTTTTTTAGGAACCTCCATACTATTTTCTTTAGTGGCTGTACAGCTTACATTCCCATTAATGGTACACAGCTAGTGATTTAGTGACAATATAATGGAATCACCAATTACAGGAGCCTCACTGTCTTCATCGATAAAATAATATAAGCTTTCCAGGGTTGCTGTTTTGATTAAATTTAAAGACCGTCTTTGATGCATGTTGTAGTGATTCAAGATGTAGAAGTTTAATAAAGTTTAGTTTTCTTTTCCAGATCCTTCTCTCTGCCTGCCTCATAGATGAGACATCTAACTCACAGAGAGACCCCGCCACTTGCTCAGTATCTCAGAGCAGGCTAGCTGTGCGGCTGCGCCTCTCCACCTGCTCTGAGTCCCTCTTCCTATTATATTACCGTTTGTACCTGCCCCACCTGATTAGTAGAGGCACCAACTCTTAGTCCAAGAGACTTCCCTCGGACCTCAGTTAAGTCCATTAGACCTGATTTAATTCTCAACCCAGTATCTGAACCCAGTGGACATGACCTTTTAAAAGAATCAGATACAGAAAAATCCTTGAGTAATAATGAAAATTCTATCCACTGCATGGCAAAAAAAATGATAATGAAAGCAAATTGGGTACATTTTGAACTTATTAATTTCTACATGAGCCCCATGGAGGCTTGTTAGGAAACTGTGGAGACTTTAAAATTGGAAGGAAATTAGACTGCTGCTCAGAGAAAATAGAACTATCCATTTGTCCACATTGGGTCGGTCTGGACTTGTCTTTTGTAAGGAGAGGGCTTCAGAGAATGATCCACATCATTGGCTGGCTTCTCGGGCTGGGTGCCTCTCCGAAGGCTGCCCAGGAAATTGCCTGGGACATGGTTTGGCCGGTTTGATTGGCTGGTTGCAGCAGGAGGTGCTCTTTGCTCCATGATTAACTCCATCTGTCCTTGTTCTGCACATTTGTCTGCCCCTTTCTTGGGACCTGTCCAGGGCCCTTGTTTGTGCTTTGGGCCCCACAGGTGCCTGATGGCATTGACCATCCCTGAGGGCTTGCAGTGCCATGGTTTCTCATGGTGAGAAGGGAATGCTGGTTGTGAATAGCTGGTTGACCAGATGCCCATAGTTTTACATTTAGGCTCTGCCACTGACTAGCTGTATGGTCCCAGATACGTTTCTGAACTCCTATGTGGGTCAGTTTCCTCATATTTAAATGGGGAGTAAACACAGTGCTTCCTCCCAGGTTACCATGTGGGTTAAATAAGATATGAATGTAAAGTGCCAAGAGCACTCTCTGGAAGCCAGTAGATGGCCAATATATCATAATTCTGATAATCTTCGCAATGATAATGGGATAATCAGAGGAATCATAATTCTTATTATCAGCAATAAGCCACATATGTTTTATTCATTTCAGATTGGTTATAGTGATGTGATTATAATTTGCAATAATGACATTAAGGAAAGGAGAAAAGTAACTTTGGAGTTTGGTCTAAAGGCTCGATACAGTCACCATCAAGCTATGTTGCCTAGATTGTTGGGTAGTGTGGCAATGTGGTGACAATCAGTTAAGTAAAGTAGGGGGAACTAGTTTGTGAATTGTGCAGAACACTATAAAACTATTTGGAAATACATTTCCTTACATTCTACCTATAATTTTCCCTGTGGAATAATCTATTAGTTGCAAGATATACTTTTAGATTATTACGAACCATATGCCCTTTTATTAATCAACACACACATGTACACACATATACACACACGGAGGCCCACATATGTGTGCCAGCTGCTGCACACACAGTATTGCATCCGAGTCTCACACCAACCCTGTGAAACAGGTAGGCCAGCTATTGTGATTCTGTTTTGCAAATGAGAACATTGAGACTTAGAGAGAAATTAAGTTACTGTTCAAGATTTCCTAGCTGAGAATGGATCAGCTCTGTCCCTCAGTTCCAGACCCTCAGTCTCCAAATCCTGCCTTCCTTCTCCCTTGCCAATTGCCCAGTGTGTGTGAGGTATAGCTCACTGGCATTAGAAGATTTATATGGTACCTGGACATAGAGTTAAAGAATGGTGAATCCCCTTTTAAGTTCCCTTTTAAGTTCTTTCCCAACCTTTCTGATTATGTCAAGGAGAAAGGTGCAGTATGGGATGGTCCGGAAGTCTCCAACCCCTCTCAAACGCCTGCTAATCTCTCTTATTGACAAAAAAGCAAGCTCAGTCTCATAACATTCCATACAGTGTCGAGCTAGAGTTTGAATGTTCTTCTGTATTTTATTTAGGGTACTTTTTACTTGAGGCAAGTATTGCTGGCATTTTAGTTGTTCTCTTTTCAAATACATTCATTTGAGATTTTTTTAAACCCCCACGTACAGAAAAATGTAAGGGAATACGTGTTTAGGTAGTTTATGGCAGTGGCAAAAACCATAAAAGGGTCTATGACTGAGTTCCATGTGGGAAACAACAGAATAACCACATCTGGGCCTCACTCCCCCATCCAGCAATCTCAGGACCACCGTACTGGACCCAGCCTTCTTCTGTCTGGCCTGCCCCGTGGCTTTCTGAGTCCCAATCCTGGCAGCAGAGGAGCCATCTCTATCAGCCTCACAGAAGATGTGTCTTGCTTTGTGTTGGGGATCATTCTGAGGACCAGAGGCAGGGTGCTCCCTGGTATCCCACGCTGCTCTCTGAGCATTCACTTGGCCTCAGAGGCCACGCCATGGCAGTGCCTGTAGAGAATCAGGTTCAGACCTCTCTGGAATCTGAAGTCCGGGCACTGTTTTGGACCTCTCAGTGTTGGAATCAAGAATAAACAGGAAGCAGGAAGACATGGGCCAGTGTCTATTCATTCATGTACATGTGAAAATTACTAAGAAGAAAACAAAATCAACCCTCCCTCCTAAGGCCCTGCTAGATGTTTTTTCTGTTCATTATAGATCATAGTTCTTATTAGTTTGGATCATAGTATATATGGTTCAGAGTCTTTGTGTTTTCACTTCCACAGATATCTTCTTCCAAGCTGACTAGAACATATTCAAAAATATTACTAAAGTGTAGGCATAATTATACATCATATGGTTGTATCACAGTTTATTTAACCATCTCACTATTTTTGTATATTTAGATTGTTTACAATATTTTTCCATTTTTAGAAATCACACTGCCATAGGCAACTTTGTTTGAGGTATCTTTCTTATACAAATATGGGAGTTAGTATTTTATGTTTATGATTTAATTCAAATATAGTGAGTAAACAAGCGTGTTCTATTTTCAGTGACAAATTAGATTGTGTTGTCGAATGTTTTTGTTGATGTGATCTGTGATTGCCCAATTTTTGAGCAGATGGTGGGGTTCAGATTAGACAGGGAAGTGAGAGCTAGACTCCACGCCCACACCTGTCTGCAGCCTGTGGTGGAGCCCTCAGTCCTGTCTCTGCAGGCTTCAGGCCTTCAGCCCTATGACGAATTCTCCTCCCCACTATAGTGTCTGTGACCTAAGGGTTTCCAGCTGTAGGCAAGATGCGACTTGAGAACTCATCAGAGTAATACAGAAGTTGCTTTAAAGCTGAACAATATTGCCCTAGCCAGTGTGGCTCAGTGGATAGAGTGTCTGCCCCACAGACTGAAAGGCTCCAGGTTTGATTCTGGTCAAGGGCATGTACCTCAATTGCAGGCTCAATCCCCAGCCCTGGTCGGGGCGTGTGTGGGAAGCAACTCATCTATGTGTCTCTCTCACATCCATGTTTCTCTTTTTCTGTCTCTTCCCCTCCCTTCTACTCTTTCTAAGAATTGATGGAAAAATATCATCGGGTGAGGATTAACCAAAAAAAAAAAATAAAAGGCTAAAAAATGTTGAGGGGTGAGGGCACAGCAAACAGTAAATAAGTCAGAAGACCTGGTCGCGTTGATGCCTGTGATCTTTGGGGAGGGTGACAATGAAAGGAAGGGTCCAATTTTAGTCTCTAGGATCAACAAGGCTTTTTGGACCACACGGATGGTCCTGACTCTGCTGGTGCTGGAGAGCCTGCCAGACAGACTTGGAGAAAGACAGACCTGACATATCCATAACTCTGGAATTAGAGTATTAGTTTGGCTTCATTCCTTGGTTGTCTTCTCCCAGCTTGGCAGCTGCCAGCCTCAACAGTGAATGATATGGTGTTAGGGGCATATTTGGGGTCCTTTCTTGGTTACCCCACCATGGGCATTGCATTCACTCCACTGTTTCCCTTTCACATTGTGTACTCCTTCCTCTATGTGCTGATGGCCAAGCAGATCTCAGCCCTGTTTAGGTGGACAGGGGTCATTCACATAAATTCTGGGCTCCGGGAGCCTGGGACACAAAATCCTTGCCTTGTTGAGAAGAGAACAAAGCCTTTCTCCAGCCTTGGAGAGGGTAGGTGGTCCCTTTCTAGGGTGGAGCTACTCTGCTGGAAGGAGAGTAGGGAGCTAACCAGGTTTTTGGTCTTTGCCTTGAATTTTTTCTCACAACAGTAACAAATCCTTGCAAATCTTTCTTCTCATAAATTATCCTCTTTCCTGGCTCTCAGTGTTCCTGAAGCTGTCTGTCTGCGTTGGCCTTTTGTTGTTGCTGATTTTAATTTTTCTCATGTTGAAGGTCATGTGTATTTTTGCTGCAAGGCAGCTTAGCCTTGGTCAGTTTCGGATGGCCCCTCTCATCTGAGAGATTCTACTGTTTGCCATTCCTCCACCATGATCAGCCTTAATCCTGGTGCCCCAAGCTCCCCATGGGAGTCTGGTTGAACGGGTTCTTTGGCAGCAGCTGTAGACACTTCAAGTACGGTCAGGCAAGCTGCTCCTGTGCTCCCTGGCCAGGCGCTAAGGGGAGACACCCTATGGGATGGCTGGAGGAGAGACTAAGAGTACAGAGGAAGGAGGGCAGAAGCAAGAGGTGACCAGGCAAGGAGGAAAAGAGGGTGAGGGTCCCAGGTAAATACCCATAGCAGGGGCTGGGCTCCAGGGTCTGAATGGGGGTCGGAGGCTATTCACCAGTGACCCTGGCCTTCTCAATGAGAAGACTCTGGTGAGGTCCTGCTCCAGTTCAAACTGATGTTTAAGGGAGAACCAGTGTTGGCTTGTGGGCCTTTCTCCATCAATTAGGCTGAAGAGTCAGGGACATTCAGGAAGGTGAACCAGCATGGTTTGCCTTTGACACAGCGGTTCTCAACCTATGGGTCTCAACCCCTTTGGGGGTCGAACGACCCTTTCACAGGGGTCGCCTAAGACCATCGGAAAACACATATATAATTACATATTGTTTTTTTTTAATATATTTTATTGATTTTTTACAGAGAGGAAGGGAGAGAGATAGAGAGTTAGAAACATCGATGAGAGAGAAACATCGATCAGCTGCCTCCTGCACATCTCCCACTGGGGATGTGCCTGCAACCCAGGTACATGCCCTTGGCCGGAATCGAACCTGGGACCTTTCAGTCCGCAGGCTGACGCTCTATCCACTGAGCCAGACCGGCTTCGGCTACATATTGTTTTTGTGATTAATCACTATGCTTTAATTATGTTCAATTTGTAACAATGAAATTGGGGGTCACCACAACATGAGGAACTGTATTAAAGGGTCGCGGCTTTAGGAAGGTTGAGAACCACTGGACTAAAAGTTCCTTGGGATGCGATAAACCGAGAAGATCCTGGTTACCAATGGGAGCTGGTCACCCCAACAGGAGGGATGTGGTGTTCCATGTTAGAAAGCTTGAGAGAAATCCTTGAATGTGGGAATTTCCCGTCTTCTGCAATTCTGAGATAATCGCCCTCAAAGTGGTTCCCCCATTGTGAGGGTGATTCTGTTTCCTAGGAGCGCTTTCCCAGTCCATCGTTCTCTACTGTTCCCTGTTCACCACTGTTCTCTTTTGCCATCATCTGGTTCTGCTCCATCCCACAGCTGCCGGACTTGGCAGGAGGGGGCACAGTGCTCAGGGCCCTGGCCTCGCTCCATGGGGACACTCTTGGCTTCATTCATCTTCCTGTCAGTGTCCCTGACTCTGCAGCATCAGCAAGAAGACAAAGGGGTCAGGCTTAGAACTCTGGGCTCCATATACGGTGCATCAGGAAAAACAAAAATTAAGAAAAAAGCCAAAAGTAGCCCCACCATTTTTCCACTACTGGAGATAAAACAGAAGACACAGACACCCGTCAGGCTTCAAGCTTGAGGGCATCCCAGGGTATCAGGGACTCCAAATCTATGGGCTTATTGACAACTGTGATACAAACATGTTTATGGCACTTTCCCACTCACTGGCCCTGGTAGTCAAAGTCCAGGCCACAGGACTGAGCTCGCCTGCCCAATCGGGACTGGACCTGAGGTGGGCACCTGACTCAAGGTGGCCAAAGAGATGGCTAGTTACAGGCTGGGACTTGCTCCCTGGATAGAAAAGAACACGTAGGCCCATTGGCTGCCTGTTTTGAGTGCTGAGGGGCCACGTTGGAGGTTGGGGGATGCTGATGAAGCTTCTGTGCCAGGTACAAATCAAAGTTACGCTTGGGCAGCAGACTGAGGGGTGGCTCCTGTCCCAGAGAGAATAGAGTGAGTGGTCCCTGACCGTGGCCTCCGTTCCTAAGCAGTCCTGGTGTCCTGGTGATCTTGGATTTGCACGAAATCATCCTCATGGCTGCACTTGTATATTCACTCTCTCTCCTGAGAGGGCTGGGTATGTCACTGTCCTTGGAAACCACAGAGGCCAAATGAAAATCACTAGTTAATACGGTTTTCTGTATTGAAGGCATGGGCATTGTTTGAGCTTAGGGAGAAAAAAATAATCCCAAGGAATTTCAGATAAGGGGGCAGCACAGAGAAGAATGAACTGGGAATCTGAAAGCATCAAGGGAATCCTCTTAAAAAGCTGTAACTGGTGATCATCACAGTGAAATCAATGGTGATTGAAAACCAGCTCCAATCGTCAGTAATTGGATCGTTTAATAGCCAAGCTTAGACACATTAATGCCGACGCACATCCCTTCTCCAGAAGCCTTTTTCACGACTTATGACAGTGGCCATATTGAGTGCGCCTGGAATCAGACCTCATCACAAATATTAATTATGAACATGCATTTGTAAGGTCAATGGCTTTACTTTAATAGGAATTTGGGGCCTATGAATGCAAGTCCTAAATGTCTTAGACTCGTTTGAGATTCCAAATCAAAGAACAGGAGTACAGGCAAGCAATTATAGTTTATTCTGCTTGGCACCAGGTCCAGCGTGAGATCAGTGAGTACCTTGGCATGAGTTCAGAGCTCAATTTTATTATCTTGTAGCTGCCTGTAATCACAGATGAGGCATCAAAGGCCAGCTGTCCCCCATGAACCTTGACAGTCTATATAAACTAATTACTTTTTTATGAGCCATCCTTTCAGAGGTTTGGAGAGAGGGCCTATTAAGCCAAGTTCAGGATAATCCACAAACTTTGAACATTATTATTATTTATCGAAGTTCCAGCTGAGTGTCATGGTCAATGACATCCCTTGCAATGGTTGACTTGGGCGGTCATAGACTTCATTAAAATATAATATTTTTTGGAAAGGTGAATCCCGGTGTGGCCTGAGTGTTTTCTGCATATTAATGATACTAATAGCAAATTTTCAAGGGCAAGGAAGAAAAAATGAGTAATTTGGAAAGTGAGGGCACATTAGCAAAAGCCCCTCTCTTGACTCCACCAGGCTATGGATTTCAGGGGTAGAAATTTTGCACTCTTTGCCCGTAAGTCTAATGCACAAAGAGCACCCCTTGGCCCTTACCCTTTCTTGTCTATGTCTCTTAGAATCAGTCCTAAGGAGGTAAAATGACAAATCTAACATTCGCCATCTCTCCACCTGGGCCACCCAGTGGGCCATCCCTCCTGGCATTGTTCCCTGTCATCTTTGGTGTGGGCCCTGGGCTGTCCACTCTGCCTCACAGCCTGCTCCACTCCCTCCCATGCGGTGGGCTAGCCATACCATCTGAGGTGTATTTCTATGTCAACCTCTGCCACTTGGCGCTCCATCCCTGCCTGCCTCTTGATGCTCATTACTCTGATGCTGTCCTCAGCGGTCCACCCAGATGCTGACAGCCCCTGGGTCAGCTCAGGTGGTAGGGCACTGATCCGCGCTGACCCCCTTCATCGTCTCTCTGCCAGCCCAGGAGGAAATGGCCTTCCTCTCTTCTGGCCCACACTTGCTCAGGGATGACCACAGAAACATTGCCTGGATGGCTGGTGCTACAGTTCTCTGTCTTACCACAAAGCCCTCCCTTTTGGAGATGGGTGGGTACTCCCAAGCTCTAGGTATGCAGGGTGGGTTTGCATGTAGGCCCCAGCTGTACCTAACATTCCGCTCAAGTCTCTGCCGCTGACTCTGTCATCTGAGTTTTTTCTCATTTGTGGAGTTTTTCTTTTCTCTCACAAGCTCAGGTACCCCTGCCTGCTACCTCATTTCCATGGGGCTCCTCCACCCATCCCAACGCTCATGCCCATATCCAGTCCATCAGACATGCCTCTAAATGTCTGAACTCCATTTACAATGTGGTCCTGAGCCCAATGCAACCCAGTGTGTGCAGCTAGATAGCAGGCGAGTGGTGAGAGGGGCCATGTCATTCCATGTGCCCCATATCAGGGTGTCCTCCCCACCCCCACAGGACTCCCACACTGACAAGTGGAATAGCTCTTCAGTAATTGGACTGAGGAAGAAGCAGCTGCTACTCAGTGCTGGCTAATTCCTTTTAAGAAGGTTGACATTTTTAAATTTAATTATTTTGAGGTAAAGGTAAGAAATAACGCAGAGAGGGTGGTGCCATTTTGGGGCTCAGCCCATCTGGTATCCAGATGACCTAATAAATTTATAATACCTTACAAAAAAAAAAGAAGGAAAAGAAATAACAGAGAGATCCTGTGTACTCCTTACCCAGTTTCCAAGTGATAACACGTGGAAAGCTATCGTACAATGTTACAACCAGGATATTGACATTGGTAATCAAGAGATAAAACATTCCTGTAACCATAGGATATTTCATGTAAACCTTTCATAGGGCACTATTTTCTTCCCACCCACTACCTCCTTTAAAAAAAATTGAGGTATAGTTGACATAACATCATGTTAGTTTCAGGTGCATAACATAATGATTTCATACTTGCAAATATTGCAAAATGATCACCACAATAAGCCCAGTTAGTATTCATCACCATATATGCTTAAATTTTTTTCTTGTGATGAGAACTTTCAAGATCCACTCTCATAGCCACTTTTAAATATGCAATACCATATTATTAACTATAATCACCATGCTATCCATTGTGTTCCCATGACTTAATCATTTTATAACTGGGTGTTTGTGCCTTTTGACTTTATTCACCTACTTCACCCACCCTCTACCTCAGACAACCACCAGTCTGTTCTCTATATCCAGGAGCTTGGTTTTGTTTTATCTATTTTATTTTTTTAGATTCCATGTATAAGTGAGATCATATGGAATTTATCTTTTTCTTTCTGACTTATTTCACTTATAATGCCCTCAAGCTCCATACATGTTGTCACAAATGGCAAGATTTCATTCTTTTTTATGGCTGAATAATATTCCATTGTATGTATGTACCACGTCTTCTTTATCCGTTTATCCACTGATGGACATCAGTTGATCCCATTTCCTCCTTAACTCCTGGCATCCACTAATCTGTTACCATTTTAATAATTTTGTCATTTCAAGCTATGTTATATAAATGGAATCATATGGTAGACAACCTTTTAGAATTGGTGCTTTTTTCCACTGGGAGTCATTGCCTGTATCAATCAATAGTCTGTTCTTTTTATTCCTCAGTAATATTCCATGGTTTAAATGTACCACAGTTTCTTTTTCTTAATATTATTTTCTATTTATTTTCGAGATAGAAGGAAGGAGAGCAAAAGAAAGAAACATCAATGGGAGAGTAGGGGATCAAGCCCACAATCCAGGCATGTGCCCTGACCAGGGCAATCTCTCAATTCACAGGATGATGCTCAACCAACTGAGCCAGAAGGGCCAGGGTGGTACCACAGTTTCTTTAGCCATTTATCCACTGCAGGCTATCTGGGTCATTTCCAGTTTTTGGCTCTCCTATATAATAAAAGGCTAATATGCAAATTATCCCCTCGACCAGGAGACCGGGAGTTCAATCACTCACTATGACGTGCACTGACCACCAGGGGGCGGCGCGGAACATGGTGGGCAAGCAACGGTGGCGGTGGGGTGCTGAGGGAGTGAGGGAAGGAGGAAGCGGGGAGGTGGGAACCTAATCAGCCCTGATCACCGGCCAGGCCTAGGGACCCTACCCATGCATGAATTTCATGCACCGGGCCTCTAGTTATGAATAAAGCTGCTATAAACATTTGTGCACAAGTTTTTGTGTGCACTTAATCTTCAGTTCTCTGGGATAAATGTCAAGGAGTACAAATGCTGAATGGTATGGCAGTTGCATGCTTTGTTGTTTTAAGTAAACTACTAAGCTCTTTGCCAGAGTGACTGTACCCTTTTCCCTTCCCACCACCAATGTATGAGAGATCCAGTTTCTTTGCATCCTCACTGGCATTTGATGAGTTACTATTTTTTATTATAGTCATTCAGATAGCTATGAAGTGTTATCTCATTATGGGTTTAATTTGCATTTTTCTAATGGCTAATGATGTTGAATATCTTTTCATGTGCTTATTTGCCATGTGTATATCCTCTTGCAGGAATTGCCTTTTATGTCTTTGTCCGTTGTTTAATTGGGTTGTTTATGGGTTTTATTGTTGAGTTTTGAGAGGTCTATACATATTCTAAATACTAGGCCTTTGTCAGATATCTGGTTTATAAATATTTTCTCCCATTAATTAGTTTGTCTTTTCATCCTTTTACCAGGGTTTTTCTCAGAGCAAAAGTTTTAAATTTTGATGAAGTCCAATTATCTTTCTATGGATTGTGTTATATTTTAGTGCATAATCCATTTTTAGTTAATTTTTGTAAAAGATGAGACACTTGGGTTGAGAGATTGTGTGTGTGTGTGTGTGTGTGTGTGTGTGCGTGTGTGTGTTTTGTTTTGCCAATGCAGGTTTAATTGCTTCCACCCCATTTGTTAAGAAGTTTATCTTTCCTCCATTGAATTGCTCTTGCACCTTTATCTAAAAGCAGTTGGGCCTGGTTGTGTGGATCCGTTTCTGGGTTCTCTTTTCTTTCCCATCAGTCTATATTTCTACTACCCCATCAAAACTACACAGTCATGTTTACTATAGGTATATAATAAGTCTTAAAATTGGGTAAATGAATTATTTTTTTCAAAATTGTTTAAACTACTCCAGTTCTGTTAATTTTCCATATAAATTTTAGAATAATTTTGTCTATCTCTACAAAAAATCCTGCTAATATTTTTATAGGAATTGAGTTAAATTTGTTCATCAATTTGGGTATAATTGGCATGTTTAGTTGAGTCTTCCAATCCATAAATGGTTTATCTCTCCATTTATTTCAGTTTTCTTTGATTTCCCAAATTGGTGTTGTGGAGTTTTTACCATATAAATCCTGCACAAGTTTTGTTAGATTTATACACAAATAGTTTTTCTTTTAGTTACTATAAATGATGTATTTTTAATTTTGTTGTTCATTGTATTTACCCACATTTTTTGCTTGTGTTCTTCTTTCCTGGTGTTCCAAGGTTCTTTCTTTTACACTTTTTTTTTCTGTTTCAAAAGTTTTCTTTAGTCATTTTTTTTTCAAAATAGGTCTTCTGGTGACAAATTCTCTTAGTTTTCCTTTATCTGAGAATGTCTTGATTTCCCCTTCATCCCTAAAGTAAATTTTTTTTCTGGGTATAGGATTCTGGGCTGACAATTCTTTTCTTTTAGTGTTTGAAAAATATTGTGCCCTTCCCTTTGGCTTCCTTGATTTTTGTGTTAGAAATCCACTGTCATTCTGGTTGCTTTCAATATGTTGTTATGTTTTTCATTTTTACAAGTTTAATTATGCCACCTTGCCATTGACTTTTTAAAATTTATCCTGTTTGATATTCACTTGACTTCTAGACTCTTTAGGTTTGTGTCTCTTGTCAAATAATGGGGACTTTTCAGCCTTTATTTCTTTGAGTATTTTTTCAGCATTGCTCTCTTTTTTTTCTTTTCTCTTCCAGGACTCCATTGACATGAATATTAGATCTTTTCTTATGGTGCCACAGATCCCTAAAGTTCTGTTATTTTGTTGGTGTGCTTTTAATCTATTTTCCCTCTCTAGTTCAGATTGGGCATTTCTGTTTTTTTCTTTTCTAGTTCATGGATTCTTCCCTCCATTCTGCTGAATAGTCCATCCACTGAGGCTTTTATTTAAGTTATGTTTTTTCAGCTCTGAAATTTCCTCTTTTTTTGTTTTTACCTTTTGTTTCTTTACTGGGATTTTTTCTAATTCCTTGCTTAGGCTTTCTATTTTTTTGGGGGGGGCTACTCATAATGCTTATAATGGACAATTCAAGCACTTTTTATCATGACTATTTGGCTTTTCTGACATTGCTTCATCAAGGCAATGGGTAGGCACCACCTCCTTACTGCCAACTGGAGGTAGAACTCCAGATTTTCTACTGGCGTCCATTGATACCTGAGGGGGCCTCCTATTATTGCTGGCTGGGGGGAGATGGCTTTGTTATAACTGGACAATGGTGAGTGTCCTGACTTCCTACTAAGTTTATTCTGACACCTGCAGTGAGCAGGGGAGCGAGTTTCTCATCACTGCCAGGTGAGGGTGGACATACAGGCTCCCCATTCTTCTCCACTGACCCCGTGAGAGGGATCTTCATTTCTGGCCATTGGGGATGAAAATCTCAGCTCCCCACTTGACCTTTTGTAACATCACCTCAGCTAGGGTTTTGCAGTACCTTATTATATAACCTTATGAAAGTGTAGGTCTAGGCTCCCTACTCAGCTGTTTTTGGCGTATACAGGGGGGAGGCCACAGTTGCTCATGTCGTGTTTATCTGAGTAGAGTGGCTGTTGTCTGAAAGTTATCTGTCTTTTTCTGCTATACCTTTTCTTTGGTTAGAGAGAGCAACCTTTTCTTTGGGGCTTTTTTGTTTTTGTCTTAACCTGTTGGCATGTATGAGTTGCTGTCTTCTTCAGCTCCAGGTTTAGGATATATGAAGCAAACACCCCCCCGACACACACACACACCAAAAAACCCCCAAAAAAGCACACACACCCCCACACACACAGGAAACTCACCACCATGTTGTTTCTCAGGTCCCTAGCTCCCTTACCAGTTTAACTTCTCTCCAACGTTAAGTCTTTTTATGTTTGTCTTATATATCTTGTCTAGGATTTTTAGTTGTTCTTAGTGGGAAGAATAAGTCAAAGTTTAAGTTTTTGTTTGTACATGTAAGTCTAAAGCTACTAGGTCTTGCCATTTTCAAAAGAAGCCAGCAATACAGAATTGTGTGTGAAATTTCCTTTTTTTTTAAAAAAAAGTAATTAATATCTATAAAGTGCTGTGTAAGACAGACAATTCATAGATTAAAATAACTGCTGGTTGAATTTGGCCGCAGGTCACTAGTTTGTGACCTCTCATTTGAGCTATTCGGGCAATGAGGGATGAAGATTTGCACACTGACAAAGAGGGGTCTTTGCCCTACCCCACATTTGTTTATTCATTAATTCATAAGACATTATTGAGTGTCTACTGGTGTGAAGTACAGTGGTGAATGAGACAGACAAGGGCTTCTCACGATGGAGCTTTCACGAATACGCCCTTCTGTAATGGGCCTCATGATGGAGAAGTCTTCAGAAGTAGAGGCAACTCTACAGGCAGCTCCCTAGGTAAACCATCTTTCTGATGGTTAGTCCCAGCCGATTTCCTCCAGAATCTGAAGTCATCTTTCTTGCTAAGAAGAATGCCTGGGGGAAGCTCTGTTGGCGCTGATGACGCTAGAAGAGAGAATAGGTTCCTCCTAGCTTCATCTGAGCACCCTGTCCTGGCAGCTGGCCATTGTCTAAGATAGTAGAGATTTTGCCAAACCTCATAGTGGGGAAAGCAGGAGTAAAAATACAGAGTCCCAGTAATTGAAGTCAAGGAAATCGGAGGGCTGACATCTGGATGGAGGGTTTGCACGTGAGTTACCATTGCATGGACAGATCCTGGAGATGGGAGTGAAGGTCACGGGCAGCTGTCTCAGCATGGACTTGCCTGGTCAAACCAGGGCTTGAAATGGAATGGGTAACAGTTGGCATTTTCAGGGGAAAAGGAGACAGGGATAGACCCAAGAAGTCACCAACACAAATTCCTTTGACTCTTTTTGGGCATCAAGATGGGTATGAAGTGATCAGTCCTGACTCTGAAGATGCATATGGTGTCTTCACGTCCCCCGGAATCCCAACCAGCATGGACACCCATAGAGGGGTGTAAATAGAGAGAGACAGCTGAACGCAAGGGCTGTTCCCTCTCATGTATTGTACAGTATTGGGTTTCTGCACACAGATTTCACGGTAAAACCGAAGTTTGAAAACCCCAGAATTGAACTTTCTGTTTACACTCATATTGGAACATTATCTGTGATCACAACAGCAGCATGACTATTTTGTTATGAAAAAATTACTTCTCTTCTTTTACTCTCAGGCCTTTTCCATCTCGAAACCTTGAAATCTTCAGAGGTCTTTGGCAATTCCACATTTTTTATGAGTTTGGCTATAAAAGAAGTTGACTTACTCAGCTAGGAACAGGATGATAAATACTAATTGAATTTTACTTTGCAGAATCCTGCAGCTGGAGATAAGGAAGCTTAGAGACCTGACAAAAACAAACAAATAGCACCCAGTTTGTTTTCCTGCACAGCAAATACAATCCCGCCTTTCCTCCAAAGTGAGAAGGCCTCTGTCTCAGCTCATGGCTGCCCAGGTAGCTTTCCCAGCTATGAAATGACTGTTCAGTGGCATTTACAGCAAATTACAGAGAGGTGAAAGAGCTTACTGGAAACAGACTGGTGTCAGGCTATTACAGGTCATAAAAATAATAAAAAAAATAATGGCTGCTGCCAGCCTACTGTGTGCCTGCTACTTTACTGAGGGACTTAACATGCATAACTTCATTTACATTCACTGGTTACATGGGCTTGTAAAGTTGACACTATTTTTACTTTACAGGCAAGGAAAGTCAGGCGCAGAAAGCTAAGTGACTTGCTGAGATCACACACCAGGTAAATGTTAGAGCCAGAATTCACATAGACCAGCATCATGCATTCAGATAATTGGTTCTCAATTGGGGGTGAGTTTGCCCCCTCAGAAAACACTCAACACTGTTTAGAGACATTTTTTGGTTGTCTTAATAGAATGGAAGGTTACTATGGCATCTAGTGGCTAGAGACCTGGGATGCTGCTAAACAGTCTACCATATACATGTCAGATCACCACACCAAAGAATTATCTGACCCAAAATGGCAATAGTGTTGAGTTTGAGAAGCCCTGGTCTAGAAGGTAGGGGCCTCAGTTTTAGTTTCTATTCTGTACTAGCTGAGAATGTCACCTTGGGAAAGTTACTTTCTCTCTTGGAGCTCAATTTTCTCATGTGTAAGTCAAGGGGCTAGAGTATTAGACTGGATTATCTCTAAGGCATTTCCACCTTTAATACCCTATGGGTCCTGGGAAACTTCAGAATTTCATCTGTGGGTCTTAAAGTGGTCTCAGAAGTGCCTATGGATTGTACTGAAGCTTTCAGCAATAGCATGGAGAGTTTTGGAAGGCATCAATAAATTATAGAGCAAGGACACATGTGGGCACTTTATGCATTCTGCAATAGGAAGAATGTCTTTACATTATATTGTATCTGTGCTATCTGGACTTGTTGATGGTCTTATTAACTTTTGACTACTTACCATAATGAAGTTGCCCATTCTGAGCCAGCCAACGGTTGTGTCTCCATGGGCTGGACCAGCTGGGTATTTCATAGTGTTCTGTTACCTTTGGGGAAGGCAGACCAGTGAACAGTGGGACTAAGATACTTGTGTTTGTATATGGACACACAGGCTCTGGTAACCAGAACAGCTGAACCCTCATCATAGGGAGACCCCATAAGCCTTACCATGGCTTCATTCTGCTGGGTCGGCCTTGTCAACCAGGAGGTCTGAGGAAAACAATTACTCAAAGGCCAAAGATAACTTCTTTGCTAACAAATCACACACACACACACACACACACACACACACACACACACACACACGTGCAGGCACACACAACCCCCTGTACACATAGATTAACCCGTACATTGTCAACAGATTCAACCATTTCATTTGTTTGTTTTATGAGGATTTAACTTCATCTAGTGTTGTTTTTTTAAAGGGGGCTCATTTATTGTCAGTGTTCCAAATGTACAAAATAATTAGAAAATAACCCCCACCTCAATTTCCCCCATACTCACAACACAAATATTTTCCCCCAAAACCAAAACATAAACCAGTCCTGGTATTTCAGACCTTTGGTGCATTGAAGATTCATTGCTAGCGTTTTTGCGAAGATTCGTGGAAAAAAAGCAGGTAGGAATTTGCTTGAATTTTAGAGAGGGGGGCATTTGAGAATTGGTAAATTCAATTGTCTGCTTTCTATGAGCCATGGAATAGAATGTAGGTGTGGGCATGATTCAGTTCCTGCACTAAGGGCCTGGCAACCTCTCAATGAGGAGGCATTTAGAGCTGGGTTGGAGGTAAATGACACTGCGGTAGCCTTAGATGCTCTGAGGCTGGGCCAGAGTCACAAGGCTGGGTGAGCTTTTTGCAGGCTGAATAGACTTCTGCATCATCAGGATGGAGCAGAGCTCAGACACACAGAGGCCTCAGAGAACACTGCCAGGCCCACAGTTCTGTCTCATAATTGTACTTATGGGGCATTGAAAGTGTTATTATATGCCTGGGCTGGGAGCTCTGTGTAGGCAGGAACTCTGACTTGTTCTTCTCAATATCCCCTGCATCTGGCCTTGGGAGACCCTGAGGAATGAATGAATCCATGCACAACTGAGTGGCACTACCAAGTGCCCTGTATTCCAAGGACTGCAAAATCCCTTGGCAAGGAACTCGAAACATGGGGCAGAGAAATGTAGGGGAGATTCTTCCAGAGTGTGAGGGCAAAGTCAGAGCGCCTTTTCCTGGTGAGAAGGGTCAGCTTTTCATATGTCTGAAGGCCTATATGAGTTTTCACTTGCTGCATAACAAAGTGCTACACGTTTAATGACTTAATAGCCATTTATAATCTCACAGGTGACGTGGGTATGAGTCAGGAGACTGGGTGCAGAGTGGCTGGGTCCTCTGCTCATGGTCTCACCCAGGCCTGAATCCACTATGTCGGTGGGGCTGCATCCACATCTGGAGGCGAGGTCCTCTTCCAGCTGTTGGTAGGATTCGGCTGCTTGTGGCTGTAGGACTGAAGTCCCTGCTTTCTTGCTGGCTGCAAGCCAGAGGATGTTCTCAGCTCCTAAAAGCTCTAGTAAAGAAAATAGCATGTAGTATGTGCCGGGCACTTCACATAGATTATTTCATTTAGCCTTCTAAACAGAGGTCAGCAAACTTTTTCTTGAAGCATCCAATAGTGAGTATTTCATGCTTTGTAGGTTAAGAGGGAACCACAAAGCTATTAGTAGGTAATTAATATAACCATTTAAAATGTAACCATTCAGAGATTTCGTAGAAATCACTCAGTCTGCAGGCTGTAAAAAACACGCTGACTGAATTCAGCCCATTGGTAGCTGTTTTCTGCGCCCCTGCTGGAACAAGCCCATTCCTGAAGTTAATACTACTCCCACCTTAAAGATGAATATATGTGGCCCAGGGCCTTTAGGATATTTGCTTCTAATAACCTGGAATAACCTTGGGTGACTCTCAGCGCCCAAGTGGGTCTGATGCTAATTCCCAGGTCTGATTCCTCAAGGCCTGACCAGAATGGACATCTGCTCATCTCCCACCTAGGTGCTCATCCCTCCCCCTCTCTCAGGTCCCCACAAGGGCGACAGGGCCAGCAGGTGGAAAAACACAGTCTACCACATGCAAGTTGTGTGGCCTCAGGCAGTCTGCAGCCTCCGTTTCCTCATCCCTGAAGTTGGTGGAGCATTACCTCAGACTTGTTCGGACCCCTTGGCCACTGGCCAGTGGGGGAGGTGGTGGTGATGTGAGCTCTCCGTGGGAGGAAATGAGAGAAAGGCTTTGTGGATGTCCAGGCTTACCCTGTCAGAGTGACCCTTTTAGCTAATCATCCGTCTGCACGCCTGAACATCAGAATCACCTAGGTAGCTGTCTACATAACACACATGTGGGCTTCATCCCTAGAATGCAATTCCGTAAGTCTGGAGTAGACCTGGGAATCAGAATTGTTTTGAGATTTTCTAGGCAATTCTGATGCAGAGGCAGATTCGGAAACCACTGAGTAGGTCAGTGTTTCCAGTTAGCTGGACTGCTTTTCTAATTGGAGCCACCCAGGCCGCCGCCCGGGTAGTTCTTGTCACCAGGTCTGGTTGGGACACACTGGACATCTTTTCTCTCAGTCCACACACTTACATGCAGCTGACCTCAGAGATTGGGCCGGTGGCCCTGGGGTGAGTTTGGGATAGCTAGGCGAGGCAGAAGCACCACAGGCAACTCTGATGCTTTCTAAAGTCTGGGGCCCACTTGGATGAACAAGCTAAATGGGTGCACCTGGCCATCACCTGGACTCAATAGAGTTCACCTCTAGCAACCACTTCATTAGACTTTAATGACATTTAATCCAAGCCAGACAGTGGGTGTTAGAAACTGCAAAGGTCTTTTAGATCTAGTGGCACTGAACCCAAACACTTTGCACAAATAGAGTTCAGATTCCTGCTGGAGTGCATTATTTATGTTAGGATTGGAGCAGCTGGTGGCTGGCTCCTGGTGTTTCCTAGGAGACCTTTGGTGCAGGCACAAAGGCAGGTCAGCCCAGAGGCGTCTGTATTCTGCATGCAGTTTCATGCTTCTTGCCCTGGGAGCTTCATTCTAGGCAGAAGCTGTATCAATCAGTCTCAACTTTGTCTTGGTCAAGGTCATCATAAAAGCCAAGATTTATTTGCTCCTTCAAAAGGACTTGGTTGTTGCATGGTGCAGTGGTTTGTACACATTTTAAAAATCACAGTCCCTGTGAGATCTAATGAAAGATACAGAACTTAGTGCCCTGACAAGGGCTTGGAGAATTTCATGAAAGTTTTAAGGAATTCACGAACCCCTAAACTACTCCATCCTGAACGGTAATGACCTCCAAACATAGCAGAAAGTCTTGGGGGCGGGGGGGGGGGGGAGAAGAGAGAGGGCTAGTGTTTAAAATAGAGTTAGCTTTAAAAAATAATAAAAAATAAATAAAAATAAAATAGAGTTAGCTTGCCTAGCCTGAGTGGCTCAGTGGTTGAGCATCGACCTATGAACCAGGAGGTCACGGTTCGATTCCCAGTAAGGGCCCATACCCTGGTAGTGGGCTTGACCCCCAGTAGGGGGGAATGTAGGAGGCATCTGATCAATGATTCTCTCTCATCATTGATGTTTCTATCTCTCTCCCTCTCCCTTCCTCTCTGAAACCAATGAAAAATATATTTAAAAAATAAAATAGAGTTAGCTTGCTTGTCAGTGGTCAACAAATCATACAGAATTTTCAATTTATGTCTAAATCTGTGAAATGAGAGTGTTAATACCATGTTCTTTATATCTAAAGTTGTGAAAATAACAATATATATCATGGATGTGAAAGTATCTGGAAGCATTGGAAAGGTTATTTTGACATGCAAAATCCTGCTATTAGGTTTTTTTCAAAAAGTATTTCTTGTTCTAAGGTGTGAGAATTTTTGCTCAATCTCATTAAGGTATTATTATGTATATATAATATAAAACTTAAAAGAGCATCAAAGACAACATTTCTCAATGATCAAATGGAATTTAGCAAATACAGGGGTGGGCAAAGGTAGATTTACAGTTTTTGCAGTTGTTCATCTTGGAAAACAATACAATAATGAATAAATGATAATACAAAAATAAACTATTTTGTGTACTCACAACTGTAAACCTTCTTTGCCCACCCCTGTATTATTGAGTCTCTCACTGGTGTCTACTCCCTGCCTCCCCTCCCTGTCTCTTCTTCTCAGTACCTACTTCTTTCGGCCTTGGGCCTTGGAGGAATTTACTCAGAGCAGGAAGCAGACATGAGAGACACGCATAAGACCGCCTGCCATTTAAACACTGGTGTGGTCCAGGTGCAGCTGGGGACATCAGAGGAGGCGTCAGTGTGGGGATAATTCTCGAAGTGGCGATGGGAAGATGAGTGAGCCCAGGGGTTTCATTCAAAGGAGAAGGAAAGCCAGGAGCAGAGACACAGGGGAAAAAGCTGTGGTTCTGTCAAGGTAGCATCCTTCTGCCCCTATGCCTAGCACACAGGCCTTGTGTGGGGGGCAAGTGAGAGCTGCAGTGAGCATGGAGCAATGGGACAAAACGTGGAGTGAGTTCCCTGCTAGCCTGAGAGCTTGTCCTGAGACAGGGGCCAGGAAGGCTTTTGAGTGACAGGCCCCGAACAGAAGCCTGGGAAATTCATGCGGCATATCCTGGCTATTTTACAATGAATACTCTGTAACTTTTGGTAATGCAAAATGCTAGTTATTTATTTAAACGATATTTATTGAGTTCTTAATATGTGCCAAGCTCTGTTTTTTTTTCTGGCCAGGGAAAGGCTGGAGGTCAGAGAGGGAATGGGGTGAAGCAGATCAAGCAGGGCTTGTGGACCATAGGGAAGGCTTTGGCTTTTCCTTTGAGTGAAATGGGAGCCATTTCAGGGTTTTGAGCAGAGTGACATGCTCTGGCGGTCTGATAGGACCTCTGTGGCTCCTGCATGGAGAGCAGATTACAGGAGAGCAGGGCAGCATCAGGAAGGCCAGCCAGGAGGCTACTGCAGGGAGCCAGCAGGGGGCGCTGGTGGTTTCCATCAGGGGCGAGAGGCAGTGGGATATTTTCGGTGGGGATGTTTTGAAGGTAGAACTGACAAGACTTCTCGATGCATTCTATTTGAGGTGTGAGAGATACAAAAGAGTCTAAGATGACTCCAAGTTTGGGGGACTAAACAATTGGAAGGATGGAGGTGCCATGGCCCAAGTTGGGAAAGGCTGTGGGTGTAATGGGTTTAGGAAGGAGAACTGACATTCACTTTAGAATATTCCATTTGCTGTGTCTTCTAGCATCCAAGTGGCCATGTGAGGTAAGCAACTGGATACTCAAATCTGGGTTTTGGGAGAAAGGTCTGACTGGAGAAATAAATCAGGGATTGTTGGTATACAGCTAGTCTTTAAGGTGTGGGATAGTAAGATGTTCAATAGAAGAGATAGAGTGAGCCAAGGAGACTAAGAAGAAATGGTCATTGTGTTAGGAGGAAGCCAAGAGAGTGAAGTATCTGGAAATAAAGTGAGGACAGTGTAGATGGAGCATGTAGAGATGGTAAGATGCTCCCAAATCAGTTCCTCTTTGTTCTGGGCACATAATTGGACCACATTTCTCACCCTCCTTTGCAGTTCAGTTCACCCATTTGACTGAGTTCTGGTCAGAGAAATGTGGGTGGAAATAATGCATGCTACCCCCAGGCCTGGCCGATAGAATCTCCTGTACTCTTCTTAGTAGGGGACCCCCTGGTGCCAGGGGATAGTGGAGCCTCTAGATGGGAGGACTGGTCCCCTAGTGACTATGTGGAGCAGTGCCCCCTCCTGCCCCACCACACACACACACACACACACACACACACACACACATGTCGGAATGTGTCACGGTTGAGAAATAAACCTTTATTTTTTCAGCCACTGAGATTCGGGGATTGGTTGTTACAGAAATTAGTGTACTCTGACAAAGAGCAAGAGTGATCGAGTTCTACTGATCGGTCAGGGAAGATGAGGACTGATAAAGGGTTATTGCACAAAGCAACCAGAGGTCATTAATGACCTTGAAAAGGATAGAGTCAGGGGGAGGGTGGAAGTCTGATTGGTGCAGTGACAAAATGGGAAGAAAGAAATGAGTAACAGTGTGTGCAGACCCACTGTCTTCTGAGGAGCATGCTTGTAAAGGAGAACTAGTTGATGGGGAAAGAGGGGTCAAGAAAAGGGCTTATTTTGTTTTGTTTTGTTTTGCTTTGCTTTGCTTTAAGATTGGAGAAGGAAGCACACATTTGTGTGTGGAAAATATCAGCTCTTTTCCTGAGACCGTAGTGCAATTTGGCACATGGCCCTTGCCTCGGCCGCACTCACCTGGGACAGTTATTTGTTTCCACCTGAATAGCAAATGATATCATTTTGAAAGGCCTCCTGGTGCCTGATTGATTTGTTAGGGAGCCTGACAGCCTTAATGGACTTCTCTGACAAGACAATGGCCTCTCCCAGCAGTGCTTGTCTTGGAGATGTTCCAGGGATGGTAATGAACAGCATTAGGCTCCAAGACGTGAGAGGAAGAAGAGGAAGAGGAGGAGGAGGGAAATACCGCAAAGGCTTTACTTAACATGGAACCGAGGCATGGGGAGAAAATAAGCTCGAAGGCTGTTTAATTGGCAGATGCTGAAGGAGAGACCAGAGAAATGAGAGGAATGTGTCTCTTCAGGGTCTTGGTTAGGAGAGGGGAGCTAGGACCATTTCCTTTTGTAATTAATTAACCTCCATAGCTCTCCTCTTTCCTTCTGCCCCCCACTTTCTAAAGGAAAACTGCCTCTTGGGAGGCAGTGTGGCCTATTAGAAAGGCTGGACTTAAAATTCCTGCTTCCTCACATTCTGCCTGTGTGATCTTGACTAAGGCTTTTAACTTTTCACGTCTCCAATCCCCCCTTTTGAAATACAGTGGGGCCTTGACTTACGAGTTTAATTCGTTCCGTGACGGAGCTCGTAACTCAAATTACTCATATGTCAAATCAATTGTGAACGAGTGAGACACGTGATGCTGGGCTGATGTTGTGGCGTTCACTGTGACGTTCACTGCGCCAACTAGCAGTGGGGTATCTGAAGCTGGCTCATAACCCGAATTTTAGCTCGCAACTCAAAGCAAAAAATCGGCCGAGAGACGGCTCATATCTCGAAAAACTCGTTAGTCGGGACACTCGTAAGTCAAGGCCCCACTGTACAGAAATCATAATATCTGAAGTACCTTATGCACGTGGCAGGTGTTCACACGTGGTGGCTGTGGTTCTTTGGGACCATCCACGAAGATGTGGTGGCTGGAGATGCCAGACCTCCTGGGTTATCAACCGGTTCTTCATCTCCAACCTTGCACAAGTCACTTTCCTTCTCTGTACCTCCCCTTCCTTGTCCATAAACTGAAGGTAATCACAATGCCTATCTCACGGATCTGAGGAGAGTATGACTGAATGAATATGTGTAAAACACTTCCGTTGTGGTGTCTGGTATACCATAACTTCTTGGTGAATTTACTATTAGAATCATTTGCACGTGTGTCTGTCATTTTGTGTTAATTTGAGAAAAGGCACATACCTTGGTTGGTTGGTTGGTTGATTGGTTGATATAATGTGGAACCTGGTCAGAACTTGGGGTTGGGATGAGGGATTTGCAACCAACGATAAGAGTATGGTGCACAGCCTACCACCCAGGTATACCCAGATGTCATCCAGGGGGAGCCAGGTGTGCTGAGGGGCAGCATGGCCACCTGGAGGTCCTTGCAGTTGCCTAGGGTCTTATTGCCCTGGGTGCTGCTCCCACAGGCAGCCAGTCTGCAATGGTGCTTGTGAGTAGTCAGGCCTGCCTGTCCCTCAATCTGGCTCTATGAGGCAATTGGGAAGGCACTGGCAATTCCTGTTGACAATGCACCGGTGCACTATGGCATTAATAACTTCCTAATGATTCTTCAGCGCTCAAAATATGGTGGGGATTGTGGGAGTCAGAAGGCATGTGAGAAGAGGGCAGGGACTTTTTATAAGATACGGCCTTTGTCCCACCATGACCAGGTAAACATATGTGTATCTTCAAGTTGAGGAAATTAAGTCAGAGAGGTTATTTAGCTTGCCCAAGATCACACAGCAGCCAAAGGGGTTAGCTAGGGTCTGAATTCAGATCTCTCCGACACCAAATACCAGTGTGCGTGTCTTAAATTTCTTTATCATTATACCTATGCATGGTTCAACTTTGTTCAAATGCTTATGGAGCTCAACTTGAGTTCTCAGTACTGGAAAGGGGGAATGCATTCACAGAGGCAGGAGGCATGATGTTGGCCGTGAGTAGTGCTCAGTGTGGTCCAGGAGCCAGAACATGCTCACGAAACTCCTGAGCATGTGGTAAATGTTCAGTGATCAAGGTACCCAAACAGTGAAATAGAGGTTCAGAGAAAGGCAATTCTAGGTACTTCCTGGGTCACGGAAGATGGAATATTAGAGCTATATTAAATGAGGTTGGAGAGCAGATAGGGTCAGGAAAGCCACAGAGGAGGGCTGAGAAGACAGAGGCCTGGGTGAAGTTGCTGCTCGTCCTCACCCCGCACAGCCAAATCTGTGCATGTTCCCGATGATGCAGGTCTCGGTTATTCAATGAGCTCTCCCGTCAGAACACCCCCTCCTGGATGCAGGCACGGTGTGTGGGGCTGGAGCCCTAGGACAATATGGCAAGCTTCCTGCCCTAAGGAGTGCCTCCTCCCTGATCAGTGCACACTGCATGCCTCCTAAAGCTCCAATCAAGCAGTCCCCACCACTCAGCCCCCGGCTGCCATGTGGGTGGGTAGAGCAGCCCCCTCCCCTGGGCATGCCCCTGGCAACTGGGAGCTCTGCCGTCTGCCCCTGAAGCAAATGCACTAGACTGCACACTGCACAGGAGCAAGGGATTTTATTATAGATCTAACCTTGAATCTATTCCTATTAAAAACATCAAAAGGAAATCATTCACAAACTTCAGAACACTGACTTTTATTCGTAACAAATGACTGCCTGTAGAAATACTGCTCCTGAGATCCACAGCTATAAACAACTGCAGATGGATCTGTGCATGGGGGCAGGAGGGCATGCTGACTGCTAGTGGAGTTGGGGATTTGAGAGAGGCAGAGAGGGGGCCCACAGGAGACCCCACCTTCTCTGGAGTGGACACCTGGGCTCAGCAGGAGGCAGGGGCAGGGAAGGAAGAATATGCTCCCTCAGTCGGGCGACTCTACAGAGCCCATCAGCTCAGCCTCCCGCCTTGGGGCCAAAGCTTAGGCAGAGAGAGGCTAAGAATGAGTGGCAGGGCAGGGATAGGCAAAGCAGCCCAGGGAGCTGATCAAGGAATTGTGGCCCCAGCCAGCAGGAAGTGAGCTTGAAGTACTTCAGGTGGACTCTAGCTTCCTCAAAATATGAGGATACCTGACACATGAAAGCCAAACACGACTTATCTTCCAGACCTGAATTAGCTCCCCAAACCAACTCTCTAGGCTGCTGCTGCTTATTTTTTCTTTCAATAAAACATAATGCATTTATTTCTGAAAAGCCACATCTGAAACTAAATTCCTCAAAGCAAAGGACTATGAGGAGTTATCTAAGGTTTAAGAGGAAAACACTATAATTAAAAAAAATTATATTAAACAACAGGTAATACTAACTTCCATGTTTATCATTAGCTCAGGCACATGGTATTTAACACCTTCTCCGGCGCCGCTGGGTTCTGAAAATGAATTGCCAATCAAAACACTAAGTGTGGTTTTGGGTCAACAAACTTTTGTTTCAAGAAAGCATCCAGGGTCTGACCTTTTGAAAGTGTCCTTCTATCCAGCAGGCTTCTTCTTTTAAATAAGAAGTGTCTGATAAATGTGCTGCCGGTGGATTCCGAGCAGCCGAGGAGAGCAGCCGAGACCAGGTTTTTAAATCTCCTACTACAGCCCACAGACTCTCTGGGGAGACATTTGTACTTGCTCTGTTAGAAGCTCTGTTTAGGGAGGATCTGATGGGGTTTTCTTGCTGGAGTCTGGAGCCCTAAAGAAGTGCTGTCCATGGTGCTAGCAGAGCACCCTCAGAGACCAATAGACATGAGATGGCAGATGTGGAATCTACTAGTATGATGCAGCTGCCTGAGCCAGGAACTACTAGTCCTGGGGGGATCAGAGCCTGCCCTGGCCTGGATGGTAGATTGGGCAGCTGGTATTGGCTTCTTTATTCTCATGTATACCTTCATCTTTACCCACTTGGGTGCTCACTGTGTACCTAGAGCCCTCCAGGGTGAGGGTGGGAGGTTGGGAGATTCCCAGACCATTCTTCAGGCTTTCCTTCACCTCTTATTTCCTTACCACAACTGAGCCATCATGTGTCCCATTTCCTACTTCTGAGGTGCCTGCACGTTAGCTAATGAGCCAACAAACAGCAAAGAGAAGAGCTTTGAGAGTTCTGTGACCTTTATCTCAGACTACTCTTGCCCTACCCTTTTTGTCTTCCAATGTCTCTCTGTGGGGATAATGATAATGCTAGGCAGCATTATCGTTGGGGAGCTGTTTAAAAAATTAAAGAAGATGACACTTGGGAACATTCTCCACAAATTCAGCAGGTCAAACCACCTGTGAGGACTGACGTTGATGGTGGTTTTTAAAATAGCCGAGCACCATGTAGATAGAGCGTTCTTTACTTGGTGAAAGTCCTCCTGTGTACACCTTGAGGGGCTTATTTGGTTGTTGCACAGGATATATTCCTAGGAAATGAATGGGTGCATCAGATGAATATTAGTATTCTTGGCACCCAGTGCAGAACTGGCTTGCAAAGAGGAACTAACCAGCAGTGAAGAAAGGAACCACTCCCTCCTTTGTTTTGCCAATTTAGTAAGCAAAGTTATGGCCACGTTTTATTTTGCATTTGGATGATTGTTAGGGATTGTGGACATTTCCGAAATGGTTATGGGGTGTATGTGTTTTTTGTTTTGTAAGTTTCATATGTACTCGAAGTGATTATTGTTTCCCTATTAAAATGCAACATGTCTATCTCTAACTTTCTTTTTTTAATAGTAAGCCATTGCTATTTTTTTGCAAGAAATATTACTCTTTTGTGCTTTTAAATTGTGATTATGTTGTTTTTGATATAAGTTTTAAGTGGTATTAGTCAAATCTATTGGTGTTTTCTTTTGTGATTTTTTTCCATTACATTTTGCTCTAAGTGAAAAGAAAAATGTTCCTCATTCAAAAACACAAACAATACCAGTACAGTTCTTTTCAAGGTTATACATGGCTCATTTTTAAATTAACTCTTTAAATTATTTGAAATTTGTTTTGATATAGGATTGGAGCTGAAGCTCTTAGTTTCATATGTGTAAAGACATTTAATTAATTGTCTTGAAAATAATGTTATTCTTTTTTTTAAATATATTTTATTGATTTTTCACAGAGAGGAAGGGAGAGAGATAGAGAGTCAGAAACATCGATGAGAGAGAAACATCGATCAGCTGCCTCCTGCACATCCCCCACTGGAGATGTGTCCGCAACCCAGGTACATGCCCTTGACCGGAATCGAACCTGGGACCTTTCAGTCCGAAGGCCGATGCTCTATCCACTGAGCCAAACTGGTTCCGGCGAAAATAATGTTATTCTTAATTTAGTAAATTTAGCTGGTTAAATCTAGGAAAAGGTTTATTTTCACTGATTGTTTTCTCCTTTTTTTATAGATTACAATGAGATTTATTAATCTTACTGACTAATCTTTTTTTGTTGTTGTTTTGCTTTATTTCAGCCAAGGGAAATGTATAATACCTTTGTTTACTGATTCTGTTCCCAACAAATACAGATAATGCAGATAGAATCTCTGCCCTCTATGTGTACTGTGTGTTCTGATATTGTTGTTTGTTGCTTCGACATTTTCCTGCCTTCTTAGACATCTTTTCATTTCATTTTTTGCATCACTGACTCATCTTTCAGGGCTCATTTTGCTTTTATGTGCTACCAACGGGAATTTTCATTCTGATGCTACAATTTTGGTTTCTGTTGCAATTCTTTTTGTTTCACTTATCTTTTTTAAGTCAATTCTATTGGGTTTTCACACTATTTGTTTTCTTTTAACCCAGTTCCGCATATAAAGACCCTGTAACTTTGAGTGGCCTGTGTAACTTCTCTTTACTTCTCAGAGGCTAATTGTGATAATAAAATGAGTCAATACTCATAAAATGCTTGCAGCCATGTCTGGTTCATAGAAAAGGCTCAATTAATCTTACATCGGACAATTAATACCCATCACCACTTTCTGGTTATTTCACACTCTGGAAATATACGGTGGATAGAAAATGACAATTCCCAGTTTGAAATGCCCCCAAGTCTCTTCATATCTTTGTCACTATCATATCATCTTCCTTTGAGACCATATATTTTGGAAAAAATATGTCACTATCATTACATCTACTTCAAATCCATTTCTTGCTCTCAGATTTTTGAAACTCAAGGACTCCAACTACCTAGAGAATAAAAAGCCATGATGAATATAATGATGTACATATTGTGGTGGTCGTCAGCAGTAGTGGGAGTGGAGAGTGTGGGGTGATTCATGGGAAACAGCATTCTGGCTGATCAAACCACTATCCATTTAGTTGAAAAAAGATGGTTCAGTATTTAGGTAGGCCTTGGCTTTGCATATCTGAATCAGGGGTATATTGGGGATGAATGGACTATATAATTCTTCATGATTTCAGATCAGCAGGTTTGCTTCCTTTCAGCCACATAGTTTTGGTGACCGCTGATGGATCTTTTCATTTCCATATCATCACTCAGAAATAGCATTTTCCTCTCAATTCTGACAGTAGGGTAACTGCCTAGGCCAGATTTTGGTGCTTTATGAGTGGTGGTTCTTGCTAGGACTTTGTACATACTTCCAAGGGGTACTGAGGGAGACTGTGTCAGCTGCTGCTAATCAGGGGACCTTCTAGAATGTAGATCCCTATTGAGATGCAGAGATGCCCGTGTTGCTGTCTGAACCCAGGCTGAGGGCCTGGGCCTGTGGTATTTAGTGGCTGAGAGGGTAACAGGGCCCTTGCACACTCTCTCCTGTGGCTAGAAGCTGGAGAGGGAAGGTGGCATGAGAAGCCAGCAGGATGAAAGGGAGTGAACTCTTAGTGAAGGTGCTGGTGGATGGAGGCTTTTCAGTGGTTCTAAATCTTTATGTATAACTTGGAGCCTTAATTAATCGAGTTCTCCCTACAAGCATGGATTTCAAGGACTTTCCTAAGCGCGCACAGAACTGCAAATCAGAGACCATTCAGGTGCTCATTTATCCACTCCATTACTCATTTTTATTGAGCTCCCAGTCATGTACTAAGTGCTGGGCATACAATGGTGAACAAGGCAGAGCCTTCCCTGTGTGTTCTGGAAAACACCTACCCCTCATCGCACACCCACCATGTCACCCCCATTTATTAGGGGCCTTCATGCTTTACTGCATCTGTGTAATGACTGTGGGAAGGTGCTGCCATTGTTCCCGTTTCACAAATGAGGACTTGGTCACAAGGACTTGCTGGTTGTGCCAGTGGAGGACCAGGATTTGACCCTCTGCTTGACACGAAAGCCCTTTGCTCGTGCTTTGTAAATCCACCAATTCCCACATCCCAGGAATGACCAGAGTATGTTTGCGAGGATGTGACGGTAGAACCAGAGATTCAGTGTTTAACTTGATAGATAGAAGCTAGAGTAACTGGAGCATACTGTATATCTGGATGCTAAGAAACATCTGGAAATATGACATACTTTTAGGCAGATGTTTGGCTTCCATGAGTCAGTCAACCAACATGCTACATGCCCAGCAGGAAAGAGGCCTTCCCACCTGGAGTACAGACTCCAAGTCTGAGAGCAGCTTTCAGTTTTGCTCTTCTTATCCTCAGGGCAATCACATGTGAGCCTGAGCGGAGGTCACAGAGGCTCAAGAGGAACATCAAGTGCTTCTCTTTGGGTTAGATAATTCATCACAGTGAAGCCACACTGGGTTCTGACCAGTCTTTGCACCATTACCATGGGAGGGTGCCACTCGCCTGGATGTTTTGTCTTGTGTTGGTCTCAGTGGGTCCTATCTCTGCAGTGGGTTTGAGGGAGGAAGGTCTTTATAGAAACATGCAGAATGGACTTACTTAACAACTATTGAGGTGGACTTTGAGGACAAAGAGGGAGTTGTAGGAAATACTTAGACAGCCATGAAGCCAAGGATCACAGCATTTCTCAGCTTCCAAGGAAGTTTTGAATCTCCAAACTCATAAAGGTCTTTCTCCCCCTTCCCAAGTATTTCATTAACAGTAACCAGAGACTCGACTCTGCTCACTACATAATGTTGAGCATGATTTTTAAGAAAGGTTTTATAGACTTAGGGTTGGATGAGGGTGTCTTATTCCTTGGACAGACAGAGCCAGGCTCTTGTGGAGGTTCAGCCTGGTGCAACAGAGGAGCTCTGGACTGGCTGTCTGTTGAGTTGGGACCCTGTCCAGCTCTGCCACTCACTCACAGTGTAGCTTTGATAGATCATTCCCCTCCCCGGCCTCAGTTTCCGCCTCCATAAATTGAGCAATCCAGTTTAGATTATTTTAAAGAAACTTCCAGCTCTTATTATTTAAGATTCATTCTAGAGTGACTGGTTTGCAGGGATGAGCAATCTGTTCTCAATTACCCATGGCAAATACACAGAAGGAAAGGCCCCAGACCACAAAATATATGTTGGGTAATTTATATATACTCATTTAATACCCACAGTAAAAAGCTTTAGGTAGTTGTACTAGTTACAGTGGTACAATGAAGTTGAATCATAATGCACATTTAACTTACTTGAGGGAAATTCAATATGGATAGCGAGAGAGAAAAATCTCCACTTACTGCATCTCTATATCCCAGCCCTCACTCTACCATTTGCCATCCCTCCCTCAGCCTTTCAAACTAGACCTTAACCTCCAGTGAAGCAGGAAAATATGAAAAAAGGAAAAAGAAAAAAATAATAATAAATGGAAGCTTCTAGGCTTCCAACTGCCTGGTATTTGCAGTTCACAGTTTAAAGAGGATTTAAGGTTTAGTTGTTGTATTTTATTATTTTTTAAATCCTCACCTGAGGATATGTTTATTGATTTTAGAGAGAAAGGATAGGAGAGAGAGAGAGAAGGGGAGAGAAATATCAATGTGAGAGAGAAACATCCATCAGTTGCCTTCCATACATGCAACTACTGGGAATTGAATCTGCAACCTAGGTATGTGCCCTGATGGAGAATTGGACCTGCAACTGCACTCCAACCAACTGAGCCACCGGGCCAGGGCTGTTGTCTTATTTTTGAAGTGCAATTTTAGCTGTGCTTGATTTTCAAATCTCAGCATGCCTGCTGACTTTTGACCCTAAATCTACACAGATTTTTCTCTTTATCATCCATATTAGTTAGCAGATGACAAGTCTGATGCCCAGGGATCAAGTAACCTGCCAATCATGAGGGATCTAGTGAGGAGCCAGGATTCCAATGCAGTCTCACCAATGACCAAGTTCCTCTCTCCCCGCTTCCCATCAAACACTGAATGCATGGACCTTGCCTTGCTCAGGAGCTGATGGGTGCTTGCTGTGGGCATTCCCCTGAATGAGCAGTCATTTGCAGGTGGCTTTCTCATGCATTATGTTAATCATTTTAGCAGGGATTTTCCTTCTGCATTTGGATTGGCTGGGTCCAGTGTTAAAATGAGTTTGCAGGCCCAGGGGAGCGGATGACTGATGACAGAAAGGCAGTCATCAGTGTCCTGTGCAAGAATGGGAAATCAGTTTAGAGTTAACATTCTTCATTTGCCACAGGTAATCCATAGAGCAATTAATCTCCATACAGATAATTGCAAGTTCATTTGGTTGCACTTCTTTGAAATGAAAATCGTGGTGTATGTAGGTAGGAAGCTTATGTGCTTTGTTCTGAGGACCACCGGGCTCAGAAATCTCCTTTAGCTAGCTAAAATCCTACCATTAGCCTCTCATGCACTTAAGATTCTTCAGTGGCTCCCAGCTGCTTCTAGGCTAAAGTCTAAACTCTAACATGACCCATGAAACCCTCTATCATCTATATTCTCCCTATATCTTTAGCTTTGTATCTCACCATTCCTCCTATCCCCCAGCAGCTGTAACAAGCTTACGTCATTTTCTCAATAGGTCATGCCTCTGTTCACTCTAGACCTTGCCATACATTGTCCCTTATGCCTAGAATGCTCATGCCCACTGGGCCTCAGCCCTCCGGCTCTGGGCAACCCGTGCTGATGCCCCCTGCCTGGGCTGTGCAATCCTCACAGGCCCCCTCACACTCTATTACCATTGCTGGTTCATCTCCCATAAGCTCCTTGTGGGGAAGAACTGTCTGTTTTTCTACCCTGTCCTGTGGGTGACTATACATGGGCTCACTCAGTGGCTATTGATGAATGGAGGGCACAAGCAGCAATCATGATTAAACTTCACATTCCCCAGCTGTGAAATAGCTTCATAGCCATCATTACTTTTTCTTTCATTTTTAATACTATGAGTAATACAGTAATGTATTCTTGTTAAAGAAGAAGAAAGAGCAGGAGGAAAAAAGGGGAAGGAGAGGAGAAAAGAAAAGAAACACTGCAAATAAGGCTACATTTTTCTTACTATCATCTCCAGTCCCAGGCTCCTCCCTTATAATTAGTGTAATTTTTCTGTGTGTGTGTGTGTGTACACATTTGTATTAATGTATCAACATTTCCGGCAAAGAAAACATATAGTGTTACTATATGGAAATGTCTTATTTGCAGCTCGCTTTCACACATTTACAACATGTTGTAAATTCGGTCTTGTGTTAGTACCCTTAGCTCTAATTCATTCTTTTTAGAGGCTGTCGAGATTTCAGAACATAGATAGAACAGTTTATTTACTTACTCCCCTATTGTCCATCAACATTTAAGTGCAAAATAATCCTGGAATTTTCAAGAGAGAGAGAGGGACTTCAGGAGTCACATGACCTGATCCCCTCTAGAGCCCTAAGTCCCTACGATAGCATCTCTGTGCAGATGCCACAGACCCCACAGGAGCTTGAAGGCCCAGGACTAATTCTTATCCTTGGGCCAGTCCATTTACGATTCAGTGACCTGCAAAGTTCAGTTGGCGTGGCAGCTTGGTTTATGGTTCCAATTAAAAATAATCTATACTAATAAAAGGGTAATATGCTAATTAGACCGATAGACCGGAGGTCTTCTGGATAACCTTCCAGAATGACCAGTGGGCGGGGGGTGAGACTGCACCGCCAGGCCAGCCATGGCGGCCCCAGCGACCCCCCTTCCGCAGAGGCGGCCTGGGAGAGGCAGTGGCGTGGGAGAGGCCTCGCACTGGCTGGTCCAGCTCTGCAGCCCCTTCCCCAGTGGCAGCGGGAGAGGGGGCTGCGCGGTCCCGGTTCCGGTGCTGCCTTTCTGCAGAGGCAGCCACAGAGGCAGCGGCGCAGGCCCGGCACCTCGCCTCCACAGAGGCTGTGGGGTGGGGGGAAAGGGAGACAGGGGGTGGCGTGGTCCTGGAGCCTCTGCAGAGGCTGGACAGGGTGTGACCTGCTGTGCCTCAACCTCCCACAGCCCCTCCCCCAGCCGGCCTGGCCCCAGATCGCCCCCCACCCACCAGTGGGCAGGGGCAGGAGCAGGGCCAGCGCTAAGAAGCAGCAAGCCCGGCTGAACCACTGAGCCCTGGCTGGGTTGCAGAGTTGGTTAGAGCAGCAGTTGCCAACTGGTGGTCTGCGGACCACTGGTGGTCGTGAGGTCTGAAAGGTCGGCGACAGCTGGGTTAGAGCATTCTCCTGCACACCAGAAAAGTTGTGGGTTTAATCCCGGTTAGGGCACATACATAGGTTGTGGGTTTGATGCCCAGTTGGAGTGTGTACAGGAGGCAATATGTTTCTCTATCACATCGATGAATCAATCTCTCTCTCTCTCTCTCTCTCTCTCTCTCTCTCTCTCTCTCATCAATAAAAATATATCCTTGGGTGAGGATTTAGAAAAAGGTGAAGGGATTGAGAAGTAGAGATTGTTGATTACAAAACAGTCATGGGGAAGTGCAGTACAGCGTAGGGAATATAGTCAGTAATCTATACTAATAAAAGTGTAATATGCTAATTAGACTGGACAGCCAAACGACCTTCTGGATGTCATTCCAGACGTCCTTCCAAAGCCACTGTGGTGGAGGCAGAGGCAGAGGCAGAGGCAGAGGCAGAGTTGGTTAGGGGTAATCAGGCAGGCAGTGGAGCAGTTAGGGGCAATCAGGCCAGCAGGGGAGCAGTTAGGGGTGGTCAGGCAGGCAGGTAGAGGGATTAGGTGTGATCAGGCAGGCAGGCAGAGGGGTTAGGGGTGGTCAGGCAGGCAGGCAGAGGGATTAGGTGTGATCGGGCAGGCAGGCAGGTGAGTGATTAGGAGCCAGTGGTCCCGGATTGTGAGAGAGCTGTCCCACTGCTGGTTTAGGCCTGATCCTACAGGGGTCCCAGATTGGAGAGCGTGCAGGCCAGGCTGAGAGACCTCCCCCTCCCCATGCACGAATTTCATGCACTGGGCCTCTAGTTAAAAATAAAGATCAATGAGTGAGTGTACGGTATCCCCAAAGCAACCATTCTAACTCTGCCTTAGATAAAGTTACCTAAGCTTTTGTTCCCTCATCCATTAAGACAAAAAACAAAAAACAGAAATAAATGAATGTGCCCACCCACTTTGAAAGGGTTTTAAAAGTGCCTAGCACAGAGCAGGTAATCATCAGTATTCTTTAGCTTCAAGATGTCCCAGGGACTAGAGGGAGAGCTTGCATCCTCTCCAAATTGCCTTGGCACTACTCTTACCAGCTCATGTGACCCCTTTCTAACATATTCTCACTGATTGCAGGCCTTCAGTAAAGAAGCTCCTAATTATTGAAATAGAATCTTCAAGGATCCCTTCCAGAGACAGAGGGAAAATTCCCATCCCAAGCGATGGCTCGTGCGGCAGACAGCTTGGAGAATAGGGAGGGTACAGCAGAGGGGAAGAAATCCAATAACGGCATAATTTAATGAAAGCAATCTTTCTTTGACTGTCTGAAGGCTTATCTGTTTCCTTACACTTTGGAAGAGCACAGATCCCAAATATGTTTTGAAGTCTTTATACAACGTAATCAAATTAGACTATTTATTTTATGTGCATTAATCAGAATGTATCAAATTTTTATCAAACCACCAAAATAACACTTATAGATTGTGCATTCTGATGTAAATCTAGGGCAGAAGGATGAATATTTTAGCAACTGCACTTCATCCCTGCAATGACAGAGATCTGGATCCCCTGGTAGAAATCAGAGGCAGGAGGATTCTCTTTTCTGGTAGGTTCGATGATCAGAAAAGCTGTCTGTTACTTTGCCATCCTGACCTTATCTTTTTCCTGTCACTTACCTTTGCTCCTCTTGCACCAATCATCTTCTCCTATTTCTCTTCATTTGATTTTTTCCATTTTCTTCCCTCCCCGCCCCCCCACCACTGTTGGCTATATGGCAATAATAGACTACCCCTGGGCCTCAAGACCCACCACTTGGAATAAAACAGTTTCGTTGATAAAATGTGAGGAGCACATAGAACAGGAGGCAGATGACTGGTTCTTAGTCAGACACTCTTTAACTGGAACAGTCTATCTGGCCTTATCACCATGGTGGTTATCTCTGTGCAAGATGTACCAGAGGTTTGAGAGTGAGAAACATTGGAAGGCATTAGGAAGGGATGGGAATCCATGCTTGGCTTTAAAACTACCTTGGAAAACCTGAGACTCACTGTTCATTTCAGCACACAGCACAACACAGGGCACATACAGAGTAAACGTTCAATGAATTAAGAGTTGGTAGAGCCTAGTAATAATCTTACACAACTAACATGCCTCTCTGTGCCCCAGTTTCCTTATCTAAAGAATCAGGATATAGTACCACTTTTAAAACCGCATCATTGTAAGGATTAAGTAAGTTAATTCATATAAAATGCTTAAGACAGTGTTTGGCATATAGTGCGCACTCAATGTGTGTTATCTGATGTAAAGTAGGTATGTCAGTCTCAGTTTGGTGAGGACAGTGGAAAACACTCTAGGTATTTCCAACAGGAAGGGATTTCATAGAGGGGTTCAGAGGACCCAAGGTCTTCAGTGAAGCTGGGGGGGTGAAAGAAAGGGAAAGCCACCACTAGCATTTAGGAAGTCAGGAATTGCAGGACCAACTGGGCTGATTCGCAGGTGGATACCCCCAATGCTACTGGCATCACTCCACACTGGCTGCCTTGTACGGGAGCCCACATGGCTGCCCTCCGCTGAGTCAGGAGCAATAGGGGCTCAGCTCCTCTACCTTCAAGCTCTCACTGGCCTCTCTGCTGTTACTCTTACAAAGACAGAAAACCTGCCAACTGCTAGTTAGAATTGTAGGAAATCTAGTTCCCAGGACTCCAGGCCTGTGGTGTAGGATGGGGGGAAGCATAGAGAAGAGAAAATGGTGCTAAGTATCCAAAACAATCAGGCAGAGTGGGTTTAATCCCCAGGGTCGATAGGAAGATTATGGGAGACGGAGAGTGTAAAAGCATTTTGTCAATGTCAACGTTCCATGCAGATGTTAGATTGTGATGGGAATGGGCATGAAGTGGGAGCAATATGCCCACACAGTGAATCCAAAACCAGGTAAGGAGACCTAGGAAACAAGCGACAGTGCAATGAAAGGACTTTCCATAGATGACTGGACCCATTCAAAACTTGACTGTAGGCTGGGCTCTATTATAAAGGCTTTACGTGCCAAAACACATTTAATCCTTACACAACCCGTGCAGGAGGTACTGTCATTATCTACATTTCACGGATGAGGAACCATGCACGGTTCAGAGAAGTTCAGTAACTTGCCGAAGATCACACGCTGGCAAATGGTCAAGCCAGGATGTGAACCCCAACAATTTGACCCCAAGGTGCAAATTCTTAGCACTCACAAAAATGATGGTGAAAGGAAGGGATGGTATAGACTGCAGTCATCTGACTTCACAATTCCCTGGGAGCTGGCTCTGGCTATAGCCAGAAGGTCTATTACATCCTTCAGTCTGGTTTTTATATCCTTAGAGCAAAGATTATTTTAAAAAGCACAGGTTCTTATTTCTTGCTTCTTGGTACCACGGTTGGGGATGTGTTTTACTCTGTAGAAGAATTTGTCAAGGTAACTAAGCAACTTTGCCCAAGACAGCAGTCCAGGCAACAGAGATATAACCTGCCCCAAGAACTAGTTTTTCTTGTTAGAATTCATCCTCATTCAACCCACGCTGGTACCTCCTCCATGGTTTTCTGAGATTCAGAAAGAAAGAAAAAAAGATTGTCATTCAAAAGTCACTATTTTAAAATTTTTGTTAATGACAAAGGTAAGAAATGCAAAGAAATCCTTGCTTTACCATCTGGTTATGATATTTCCACACCTTTTCAAGTTCTGGGAGAAACAGAAATGGTTGGTGTCTTGAGAGAGGGTGTGGCCCTAGGATTTGTAGCACTTGACATTTCCCATAGCCTTCCCTCATTCTGCTTTTCTCCTAGTCACTGCTTCTAGTGCAGGCAGGGCCATATTTGCTTCAGAATGAGCTCTGTTGTTGGGCTACCAGTGGTCGGCAAACTGCGGCTCGTGAGCCACATGCGGCTCTTTGGCCCCTTGACAGTGTGGCTCTTCCACAAAATACCGGCTCTTCCACAAAATACCAACTTCTGCGCGTGGGCCACGAAGTTTCAATCGCACTGTACGTGCGCGCCCGCATGTGGTATTTTGTGGAAGAGCCACACTCAAGGGGCCAAAGAGCTGCATGTGGCTCGAGAGCTGCAGTTTGCCGACCACGGGAATGAAACTATTTAAGAAATGCCAAGTGCAGAGGAACCTCGGAAATGATGGTTTTAAATTTTCAAGGTTCTTTACACCAGACAAGCAGGAAGAAACCACACCACACCACACTCTGCTTCACCTCAGAAGCACTGTAGCAACTTGTGTGGCCCTGGAACGAACCAGACCCTCCACCAAACCTTCATCAATGACTCAGCATACATGGATTGACCCATTTCCATTTGCCCCAGCAGAAGGATGACCAGGAATAGGACCTGAAGGCATTTTCCAAGACCTCCTCGATGGGCTGGAACTCAGGAAGTAAAAGTAAAACTAAGATATTGATAAGAAAACATAGCAGTTATCATTTTTTATAACACAATGTTTTATGTTATTAAGTTCCTGTCATCAGAAACTTCCTAGTTTTCATCAGAAACATGGCCACCCCTATTAGCTGAGAGATTCCAGTGTTTGGGAACAAGACTCTGAGTAGTCCATGCCTTTGCCACTGTTTAGCCTGGATTAATAGTAATGCTCCCCATGCAAAATAATACAACCCATCACATCCCCTTGGTTGCAAAGTCCTTAAGGCTCTGGGTGGTGCTCTCAGCACAATCCAGGCACTCAGAAGCCTTTGCTCACTTATTTTATTCTTACTTCTTGGGTTGGAAAGACCCATCCCGGGGCCAAATAGGAAGTGAAATTGAGCAAGACAAGCAGAGTAAGACAGAGGGATGCTGGGATATGGGGAGCTGGAGAGGGCTGCTCTCCTGAAAGCAGGACCTGTTGCCGGTGGAAGTGGAGTTCTGGTGGAGTGGTGAGAAAACGCATTTTCAGGGGCCCACGAGAGAGGATGAGGTCTGGTGGTAAGATTTATTTGGGTGCTCAATGCAAAATCAAGAGTGCCCTCCCTGGGTTCCCAGTGTCCCATCTCTGTCCATCCTGCCATGGAAAATCAGGGCCAGAAATAGGGCCAATGCCCAGAGACCCTGGGTCATGCTAAGGCTACTTCAGCCAGTCTCTCTCACCATCCATTGCTGTGCTGCTGTATCCAGGCCCCCATCTGGAGCCTGGGTTAAGAGTCCATGGCCATTGGCCATGCTGCTGCTTAAGGCCACATGGTCACTGAGGAAAGAGAAGGCAAGAATGAACGGGAGGAATGCAGGGGGGGGGGGGGCTTCTTTGGGACAAAGGAGCTTTTACCAAATAACCAATCAACTTCTCAAGCTTTTGTGGGCTTCTAATGCATCTACCCCCTGACCAATCTATTATTTTTCCAGGCTAGACTGACAGGCCTCAATGGTCAAGTACCAGAAGGGGGAAGGGACGGGTGTTAATACCCATGGAGGGACAGTGCTAAGGATACCCTGGGGGTGGGGGTGAAGCTGTAACTTCCTGGTGAAACCAGGAGGCTTATGTTCCCCAGCCCAATAGGCTCGACAATGTCTGATTCCCTTTGCTTTCTCCCTTTTTAATATCCAGCTACCTACACTAACAAACCCAGCCCATTGTTGCCTTGCTGGATTGTTGGCCCATATTGCTAGATATTTTGATTTTCAGGAGGAACCTGAATTAATACATAACAACCTCCTGAATTTTACGTAGCAACACTAATTCACATTTTTAAACACTGGGTAGGTAAAGCAAGCCTGTCTTTAGGCCAGATTTAGCCGCAGGAACCTTTTCCCCAGAGGCCTTTCAAGGCAGGAGGCCGCTTTATAAAATAACTAAAGCCCCATCAAATGTGGAGCAAAGATAGTGTTTGCAACAGGATCTGTTGAGGAAAATGATGATTTGAGTTTGCTTCTAATAACAGATTAGGTGGAGTCCCTGTGGGGAGAAGAATATAGAAACAGTTTCACAAAAATGGTCACGTGAGGCAGGATTAAACGTGTCTCTATTTGAACCACCTCAGTGAACAACTGAGAAGAGGTGCGGGAGTGGGAATGGAGGGGACCCAGCCTGGATGGAGGTGGAGCAGGCAGCCCACCTGGCAGTGTTTGGCTCGCATACAGGATTGTGGTGGGTGGCACATGGACCTGGTTTTTAAATTATTTTTAATAATTGGGAATTTATTTTAATACCTCTAGTGCATCAACTCCAACCAGGCTCTGCCTCATGCGTCATTTGCAGAAATAATGGACATTCAGGGGCCCCCAGGTGGATTCGTGTCTGGAAAGTAGCCTTTCCTAATGAGCGAGAAAGGCGGAGTAGGCTGGGGTAGAGGGACCTGGAGTGCAGGCCGAGGACTTTGGAGTTTCTCCTGTTATCAAAGACCTTCTCTGGCCCGCCTTCCAGGAGAGCACTCGGGGGACCTCTGGGCTCACACATTAGTTGCACATGAGTGAGTTTTAATTAAAGCTCAGGCCTTTAAAAGCTCCAGATTTCCCTCCGTAACCTTTCGAGCCACAGTTCCCCAATTCAGAGAATTCAAAGCTCCTTACAAAAACAAGGTGGCTTTTTATCGAGGAGAGATCCTGTTTCCAGAGTTCTGTTTCTTGATGTATTTTTTAATGTTCTTTGGATGCTACAGTCTCCTCGTTCAGAGCCAACCCCATCTTGGCATCCTAGAGGCCAAATACAGTGGGAAGGACTCTGGTGATGCCCGATGGAGGGCCAGCGTCCAGCCCACCCACACGGCCCAGGGATTCAGCCCTGGCATCTCGGCAGCAGGGCCTCCCCACATCCACTTGTAAAGGGAGTCTTCTAGAAGTCACCTGGCTTCCTCCAAGCTTTCTGGCTGACGTCAGCACCTTGTTGGGATGCGCTCTGTCAGATAGTGGGGCGTAAGGGTCTCTTCAAAAGACAGCATTGTCACTAGCATCTCTGTTGCCCACTTAGAACTTTCTCTGTGCTCCACACTGTTCCGAAACCTTTGGCCATATTTACTCATCTCTTATCGCTCCAACTCCAAGGCTGGTGGGCACTAGTATTGTCTTCATTTTATAGAGGGGGAATGGGAGGCAAGAGGCTGTGATTACCTTCTCAGCTGACCATTCACAGGGGTTAGACAGGAAATGTCAAAGGGGGTGCTCGCTCCCTGGCTGTTTCTTGAGTGGGCAGTGCTGTATCTTCAGGTCAGCTCGTTCTTTTCATGAGAAAAGGTTTTAACCAGATTAGTGTGTCTAGCTCAGGCAGCATTTTATCATTAAACGTTCTGTCTTCATGATCTCAGTAGTATGTATGGCCTTCAGCAATACGGGGCTCAGAGTTTAGGGGAGCCTTGTTGCCTCTCCTGTCTAAAGCCTGGATCTTTGATAGGTCTAGTGGGGAATGCCATTTGGTCTGGCCCTGCCAAGGCATTAGGGGTGAGTTAATGAAGTGTTTGGCCAAATATAGCAGGCTAATTTTTAAGTTGATAATTTTGTATGGCCCGTGGATAATGTTATAAATATCCAGTTGCCTTTGGCAGAAACAAGGTCCCCCACCCCTGGTCTAGATCATAGCCCAGTCATTGCTTCACCTCTCTGCTTCTCATTTTTCTTATGTGTAATATGAAAGGGTGGTATAACGCTCAGGAGGGTGAACGGCATGGCAGGTGAGAATGCCTAGCACAGAGCAGGGCTCCAAAAGGGGGCGTTCTTGTGATCACAGGACAGCTTTCAGGTCCTCTGTGGGATTCCCCTCCTGCTCCCTCAGGAGTTAGAATCAGGGAATGTGTGGGTGGACAGGCATCCTCAGGAGGGGATAGCAAATCGCTGGGTGGGCGCTGAGCACCCACATCCACAGAGGCCCCAAGAGAAGCCCACCTTCCCACTGCCTCCCTCCTCCTGTTTTCTATTCACCACAAATGGTGACCCAAGCACCCGAGGCCCCTAGGCAGGAGGACCAAGAGGTGGTCCTGGACTGGCCAGGTCTTGGTCCCTCCAGGCTTCTGGTGCATAAATTATTACACCTGGGTGGCATTTTCGTATAGTTTGCGGGGGGGCTGGTGGGGGAGAGATTGACAGGTGAGCCACTGCTTCCGTCCCAGCTAACTTTAGGGCTGCTGTGGCAACTAAATCTGCTTTTGTGGTCTGAAGATAAATGCCTGTTCGTGGAGCATGAAGAATCACACTGGGATTATTTCTCAGTCTTTAAGAGCTAGACTGCCAGGGCTTGGGGAAGGGGCTCAGACAGCCACCTCCAGGGGCCTTGGGAGGGAGGGAAGGAGGAATTGGTCTTCCACTTAGGACAAGTGCAGAGCACAGGGTCTGGCCTGTAATCCAGGTGCTCCATCATTATTAGCTGTATCACCGTGACTTTCACCTGCAGGGTTTGCTCCATAATACCTTTCTGAATGCCAAAAAGTTCTGAATTCTGCAACCCACCTGGCCTTAAAAATTTGGGATAAGGAAATATAGACCAGAAAGGGCAATAATGCTAGCTAACACTCATATCCCAGGCCTTACTTCTTTTCTGTTTTTTAATCCTTGCTGTTATCTTAAGAGATGAGCGCTATCGTTTTATCTAGTCTGAGAGATGGGAAAACTGAGGCCAGAGAAATAAAATAACTTGGTCAAAGGGGACACATTTAGTAAGTAGCAGAGTTAATAGTCAAACACAGGCAATCTGGCTTAAAATCTGCCTTCTTAACTATGCTTTGTGGGGAGAATGTTGATTAAGGAATAGTCTACTCACCAAATGTCCTTATCTTCCTGGGACAGAGCTGACATGTTGCTTAGAGCCAGTAACATGTCTCCGTCTTTGGCTCAAGCACAAGGTGTGTGGAGGAATCATCCACCTGACCAAGCAGAAGTTATCTATTGGAGTGTGCGTACAACATGATCCCTAATCACAATACTTTCATTCATTTGTGCTGTTCAACATCTGAATACTGGCAGTGGCTGCTTCTCCTCAAGTCAGGGCCATGCCTAAGGCTAGGTTGAGAGGAGCCCTCAAGGGAGCCACCTGGAGGGCCTGGAGCCTGCCGCCAGCCTTTGGGGGGGAGGGGGAGCTGAAGGGGACTCCTGTTGAGGCACTTTCTGAAAGAGGAGATGCACTTTCAGTTTCCAAAGAGGCATCCTCAGAATGCCTTTCTGCACCTGACTTTTTACCACATCAACACTCAGTTTCCTAGGCGAGTTCATTACTTCCTGTCTGCCTCCGCTCTGGGGAGAAGTATCTATAGACACACTGGGAACTCCGAGAGGTTGGCATGCCCTCTCTCCATACACCGAGCTAAAATAAACGCTCCTAATCTCCTGTTAGGAAGTGTTAGTGATTGTTTGATTGCCTCCCAGGTCTCCATTTGCGATGCCCCTGACCCCAGTTCCTGTGGCTGTTTTTTTTCCAAATGCCTCACTGTTCGGTGTAGACACTTTTAAAGAGAACCAGACAGAACGAAAAGAAAATCAAGTGCTTCAGGTGAACCTTGTTCTTGGTGATGCTGCGGTTCCCATGGGGGTTTGTGCCACCCTCTGCAGCCAGGAAGGTTCTGGAAATGTGGGTCATCCCTGAGCACGCTGGAAGGACCGCTCAGCTTTGGAAACGGGTACATTGGTGGGGTCTCTTAGGCTAGTTCACGTCCAGGGAGTGGTCCCCGGATGGGTTTCAGATTCCTTGGTTATGTATCCATTCCTTCCCAGGAGCAATGTAGAGAAACAGCTGCCAGAGAAACTTGCAGTTTTATAATCCAGACTCAAGCCCCAGCCTGCCCCCGCCTGTCTGTGTGACTTTGGGCAAATAGTGAACCCTCAGTTTTCTCCCCTGAAGAAGGGAGTAACCATGGGACTTAGAGCTCAGGGTTTTTTGAAAGTTAGGTGAGATAGTACCTAGAAAAAAAAGGTTCAGCACAGTTCCTCAAACTCAAGAGATAGTAATGTTTTAAAATCATTTAACCAGCATTCACTGTGAGCCAGGCACTGTCCCAGGCAGCGGAGATGCGTCAGGGACACAGTGGCAGCCCTCAGCAGGGAGCTTACCTGCTCCTGGTCATCATGTTCCTGTGCCCACGGGCCTCACTCACCCTCAGGAACCAGGCTGGTCAGCCTTCCTCAGAGGGGGACCCAGAGCTTTAGTCTGGGTGAAACTTCACAAGACATTGAGATAAATTATTAAAAATGTATCTGGTAAGATAAATTATTAAAAATCCCGGTTATAATCGTATAACCCATAATTGTAACTATACAATCTTACTCATAATAATCTGTAGAGGGCCTGTGTACACTCTCCTATCGAAGGGTCCCAGCAGTCCTGCAGTGAAGATACCTTTGATTAACCAGCATTTCCCAAACTTAGGTGACCACAAAGTCTTTGCTTGCTAATTACTATTAGATGGACTGCCATGGATCTATGTTCTGAGGAACACGTGGAGGAAAATCCCGAGCTAGAAATGACTGACAAAGCAAGGCCTCAATATAGTGGAAATACCAGGTCTTTGCCTCCATCAAATAGCCCAAGCAAGGGGCTTTCTCTGCTCGATGGGGTGGGAGGCTCTCTCCACTAGCAAGAGCCAGCCAGCCCTCAAGGCCGATCTCAGGTTGATCAGCCTGTGTGGATTTGGTATTAACTTTGAGGGGAGCATCAGTCCAGCCATGCAGGTCAGCAGCTTCCTAGCCCTGAACACAGACTCACTGCCCTTCCCCCAACCCTCCTGCAGAGCTCTCTGCTGCAGCCACCTGCGAAGGACTCCTCTGCTGTGTGCCCACCACATACCTCCACCCTGGGAGTCACTGCTGTGGATGTATGGGTGGCCTTGCTTCAGGTCCAAATGCTAAACTTCCCTCCTCATTTGGAGAAGTCCATAAATCTCAGTGATGTTTGCCCTCTTTGGAATAAACTCCTAATTGATTTCTAAAGATTGCTGTTTGCAAATTAAATTACGCTTCTCTTACACATTATATAAAGAAGTATAAACCAGTCACTTCTCCTGGGCACACACCCCCTCCTCGGGCTCCTAGATTACATTACTCCAATTACACTGCTTCTGCTCAACTCAGGCTACATGAATTGTTTCTCCTGCTTGTTTAATTGCCCATGTCTTATTATGGAGACAATTTATTGTTTTAGTGCAGCATAGAGTTCAAATATTTTATGCGAGATGAATATGGTCACTGACATTTCCTTCGCCAGTTCACACACACACAAAAATCACACCAGAAACTTTTCAAAATGTTTGTGGCCGGTACCACAGAGTGTCAAAACCTCCATAAGTGGATTGTGTACTTTTCAAAGTAAGACTCTAAATAATATGTTTCCTCCTGTAACATTGCTAGGGATTTTATAGGGTGGTATTGACACAGCTCATGAAGAACTTCCCTGGGGTGCGACAATGCCTTTGAAAGCACAGTGGGAATGAACTGTTGATAACATGCAACAACCTGAATCCATAAAGAATGATGCTGAGTGGAAAAAAAGAATCCCAGAAGGCTACCACTGCACAATTCCATTTATATAACATTTTTCAAACACAAAATTATGGAAATGGAGAATAACTTAGTGGTTGCCAGAGGTTAAGGAGCGGGCGGGAAAGGAGAATAGTAGGTGTCGCTTTAAAAGGGTAGCGTGAGGGATCCTTGTGATGATGGAAATGTTTTGTATCTTGACTGTACCCATGTCAGTAACCTGATAGTGATAACATATTATCGTTTTGCAAGATGTTATTCCTGAGGGAAAATGAGTAAAGGGTACAAGGGATTTCTCTGTGTGATTTTTTACAACAAAGTGTAAATCTATAATTGTCTCAAAATGAAAAGTTTATTTTAAGAAGCACTGCAAAATGGGGAACTTGATGATTAGATAAATGGATAGGTATGTAATAAAGGTAGATTCATTGTACAATTGAGTATTGTACAAAAGAATATGAATATTCATTGTAGGATTCGTTCAACATTTCTCCGTGTTTGGAAATTTTCATATTAAGATGTTGGAAAAGACATGTTGGAAATGTGAGCAAAAGTCTAATGGAGAACAGACGCAGGGCAGAACCCAGGTATGCAGCGCGGCAGATCAGAGCGACCGCTTGGCCCTGGCAGGGAGCAGAGAAAGAGCACTGCCCGTTCTGTGTGTAAAGGAGGAAGGAGGTTTCTGAGGTGAGAGACTGGGGTTCAGCTTGTACAGGCATCGCCCTGGTCTTCCCAGTAGTCAGAGCGGAGAGCCTGAGCCCCACACAGCACTATGATGGGTGACCTCCTGAGCGGAGCCATGCATGCTGGCGTGCATTCCAGGCCTGCAGGAGTCTAAATGCCCATCTCTTCACCAGGACTCCCAGCATCTAGGGGTGTGGATAAGAACAGACCAGGAGAATGTGTATTTGCAAATGTATAAGCAAAATAATCAGTCACAATCGAGTCCCCACTGTTTCTCAACAATGGCCATGCTGTTGCTTCATAATCAAAGTAGTAAAATCCAGCGATGGTCCATCCACCTGCTGCTCTGGATCTGTTCCAACCTGGTCACTCAGAGGATGGAGCTGCTAAAGGGTTTGAGATGTCACATCTTCACATTCCAGGGACCACATGACCCATTTTCCCTGCCTTGTGTCCTTTTCTCTCCCCCCCTCCCTCTGTCCGTCCTTCCTCCCTTCCTTCCTCCCTCTCTTCCTTCCTTCCTTCCCTTCCTTCCTTCTTTCCTTCCTTCCATTGTGGTAAAAACCATATAATGTGAAATCTACCCTCTGAACAAATTTTTTTGTTGTTGTTAATCCTCAGCTAGGATATTTTTCCCATTGATTTTTAGAGAGAGTAGAAGGGAGGGGTGGGAGGAGAGAGAGAGAGACAAAGAGAGAGAGAGAGACATGGATGTGAGAGAGACACATCAATTGGTTGCTTCCTACACATGCCCTACGGGGACCAGGTATCGAAGCTGCAACCCAAGTAAGTGCCCTTGACCTGGAATCAAACCCTCCACCCTTTGGTCCACAGACCAACACTCTAACCACTGAGCAACCAGGCAGGACTCTGAACAAATGTTTAACTGTACAGTATATTGTTGTTGACAATACTCGAATCGCTGTACATCAGATCTCTAAAGCTTTTTCATCCTGCATGACTGAAACTCTATGCCCATTGAATAGCAACTCCTTATTTCCCACCCTGCTCTCAGCAACTACCATTTCCCTTTCTGTTTTTATGAGTTTGACTACTATAGATACCTCATATAAATGGAACCATGCAGCCTTTGTTGTTTCATAACTGGCTTATTTCACATAGCATAATGTCCTCAGGGTTTATCTATGTTGCAGCACATGACAGGCTTTCATTTTTAAGGCTGAATAATACCCCATTGTATGTTTAGACCACATTTTATTTATTTATTCATTCATTGATGGACATTTAGATTGTTTCCAACTCTTAGCTATTATAGGTAATGCCGCAGTGAATATGGTTTACAAAGACCTCTTTGTGATTTTGATTTCAATTTATTTGGATAAATACCTAGAAGCGGGATTTCTGGATCAGATGGTATTTCTCTTTTGAATTTTTTGAGGACCCTCCATACTGGTTTTCATAGTGTCTGAACCACTTTACATCTCCACCAACAGTGCATAAAGGTTTTCTCCACTTTTTTTTTTTTTTTGACAGTGGCCAACCTAACAGGTAATTAAGTGACTGTGGACTTCATTTACATTTTCCTTTTGATTCGGGATGTTGAGCATCTTTTCATATACATCTTGGCCATTTTTCTTCTTCAGAGAAGTGTCTACTCAAGTGCTTTGCCTATTTGTTATTCAGGTCATTTGCATTTTTGCTATTGAGTTGTAGGAGTTCCATATACTAGTATATATATTGTATATTAAACTCCTTATCAGATATGTGGTTTGCAAATACTTTCTCCCAGCCCATAGGTTACTTTTTCTCTCTGCTGATTAATTCATTTGTGACACACATTTCCAGAACCTTCCTGGCAAAAAGTCTCCCCTGCCACAGTCCCTCTTTGAGAGGGCAATATCTGGTGCTCTAGAATAAGGATGACAAACTATAGCTTGAGAGCCAAATTCAGCTCAACACCTGTTGTTGTGAGTAAAATTTTATTGGAACATAGCCATGCTTGTTCATTTCTGTATTATTTATGGCTGTTTTTGTGCTCCAATGGTAGAGTTGAGTCGTGATAATGAAAGCATATGGCCTGCCAAGCCTAAAATATTTACTCCCTAGCCCTTTACAGAAATAAGTTGGTCAACACCTGCTGTAATCTTGCTGGAGACCTCCTGAGCCCATTCAGCTCGGTGCTGAGATTCCTATGCCAGGCATAACCCAAGGAAGGGTCAGGGTCTTATATTCCATTCCCATGGCTGAAGGGGATTTCTGATACTTTCCCTTCGATAGTTCCTTATGTTTTTCTAAGCATTTTCGTATTGATTAAGGAAAAGATCTTCAAATACGAATATTCTGGCTCCCCAGTGAGACCTGTGCTGCTGCCCTGCAGACCACACTCTGAACTGTGAGGCCCTCGAGGAGAGGCTATGGAATCTCACTGCCTAAATCTGGCTGCTACTCACCAAAGGTGTGAACAATTAAGGTACCTAACCCTCTGGGTCTGTTTCCTCCTCTGTGAAATGCACTCAGTGGTAGTAGCTTCCAGCTACCAAGGTTATAGTGGAAAGCAGATGGGACATGGAAAGCTCTTATCACAGCGTGTGGTTTGCTTAGTGCTTACTGTCAGCTGTATGGATGGTCTTGGTCAGCTGTGTGCTAGCACCACGGAAAGAAATTTGAAGGAGATCTCTTGGATTTTGAGGTTCCCTCCCCAAAAGGAATAGCCTATCTATCCAGGAAGGGCCAGATTCCTAAAACTTTCCTCCGTACTCTTTTCTCTGTATGAAATATTCTATATATCCCAGTGTCTACATGAGAGGATCAAAGCTGGCATTCTATCCATTTCATCCACTCTGATGTTGCTCAGCCTTCTTCGCCATCAGTGGGTCTTCCCATTGTTCTGTACACTTCCCCGATCACTCTTGCTATTTTGCCTCATTCATGCTGTTCTTCTAAGTTTGCATTCCTTCATCCCTTCTCTCAGCCTGTCTCTCAGAGGCCAGGGCCACACCTCTTCCTGCAGGAAGCCACCCAGGCCTGTGCTCTCCTCTTCCCCAGGAGAGATGCTGTACTGCACATGAGACTTGTCTCCTTTATTTAGCTGTAGGACTCAGCCTCTCTCAGCCTCAATTTCCTCAACAAGAAATAGGAATAATAATATTTATCTTTCAAGGTTGTGGTAAGAATTAACTATAATATAGTGTTTTCTGCACATAATGGTTTAAAAATACATTCATTTTGTCTTCCATGCTTTTAGCATGGGCTCTTTGCACATAGCTGGGCACATGGACTGATTAATGTGCATTGCCCCAGACAGCAGTGCTGCTCCCAGAGCGGGGGCCCTGGCAGTCCCACACTGGCTCTATGTCCCCTCTCCTTTCCCTAAAGACTTTCCAGGTCAGCCATGTAATCCTCCAAGCAGAAGGGTGCTGGTAGAGGAGAGTTTCAGTGCTGCTGGGTGTAGAAGTGGGTCCTTCTGTTTGGAGAGAAATTTAAATGCACATTTAGTGATAATAGGGTTAACTGATAGAGCAGGACTGTGATGTGTACAGTGCCATGTAGCTCTGTTGGTCTGAGTAGCTTTAATCTTTCTTTTATACCTAAAGGCATTTTAATATATATATATATATATTATATATATATATTATATATATATATATATTATATATATATATAATATATATATATATAATTGTTGATAGTATTACAGATGTCTCCCATTACCCCCCCTTTACCCCCTCCTCCAGCCCGTACCCACCACCTGCAGGCGTTCACCACCCTAAGCTTTAATTAATCTTTAAGTTTGCTGTGACTGACATAGTGTCTAGTCTTACCATTCCAAATATTCTCTGGCGAGGAACTCTTGCTGTCTATCTTGTCTGTGCAGCAGGCACCAGAGCTGTTCTGCCAGCAGAGCTGGGAGAGGTAGGGGACCTGCGGGGTAGCCCCACAACATTCCTGGGGTTCCTAAGCACTCTTCCTTGTGAGGAGATCAATGCCTTTCCAAGCTGGCAGTGAGTGGGGGCTTGTCTTCATCCAAGTTAAACCCTGCTTTGAGAAAGAGGGTGAGGATACTTTATTTGCTAAAAGGAAGGGAATGAAGAAGAACAAGTTGCTTGAGCAAAACAAATTCTTAGAGAAGTAATTTCTAGAGAAAAGCCACAGACATGAAGAGGAGGTATCAGTGAATAGTAATAGTAGCAAATGAGACTGGAGAAAATCAAGTGGTTGGTCATGGATGATGACTATGTCATATGGTGTCAAAAAGACCTGCAACTGCCTGCACCTCATTATGTGTCCTTGACCAAGGGCCACCCCCTTCTGAGCCGCAGGTGTCAATTATGTAAAATCATTAATTTGAATTTGATTATTTCTAAGGGTTTCTCTACACACCTAAAGTTCTGGGATCTCTTGGGAAGGAAGCCTACAACTGTTTTTGCTGTTCTTATTTAATTTATTAAATACTTAAATAGCACCTACTTTGTGCTAGTCTAAGAATTCTAAAGTTAAATATTGCCTCTTTTAAACTTAACATAGCTTTAAGAGTTAACTCCCATTTTTAAAAAAACTATAAAGATATTACTTCACTATCTTCTGACTAGTGTTTCTGACGAGAAGTCTGAGAAGTATGATGTCAGTCTTTATTTCTATGTGTAAATATGTCTCTGTTTCCAGATAATGTCAAGATTTTACTTTTGAATACCAATTTCAGCAAGTTAAGATGTTCCCTGTGTATTTTCTTCATTTTTTCTACTTCATGTTTATTGCATTTTCTGTGGATTATGATTTTCATAAAATTTGTTAAAATTGCAACCATTATTTCTTCAAACATTTATTTCTGTCTTGACTTGTATTTTCTGGTATTCCAATTACATGTCAGGTTAGCTTGCTTGATATTGTCCCATAGCTCACTGATGCACTGATACTCTGCTCATTTTATTTTTTGATCTTTTTTCCCTCTTTTTATTTCATTTTGAATAGTCTCTGTTGCCATGCCTTCAAATTTACCACTGTTTCTTCTGCAGTGTTTAATCTGCTGTTAGTCCCATCCTGTATATTTTAAACCTCATGTATTTTTTGTTTATCTTTAAAGGTTCTATTATAAATAGTTGGATAGATACATAGATAGAGATATAAACAAACGAAGGAATGAACAGATATAGACATGGAAATTAGATAGTTAGATATAATAGTATACCTTTATCTATCTTTCCATCAATCTGTTTAATTTTCCATACTTTTTCTTATCTGACCATGCTTTCTTTTCATCTACTTCTTAAACATATAGAAGACATACTAGTATATAATAGTTTTAAATTGCTATCTACTAATTCTATAATCTGTGTTCCTTCTGGGTCTGTTCCTTTCAATTGGGTGTTTTTCTGATATGTTTTCTTGCTTCTTCGCAAGCCTGGCAAACTTTTATTGAATTACGGACATTGTGAATTTTATGTTGAGTTGTGGGATTTTTTTTATACCTTTAAATATTTGGGGATTTATCCTGTAATGCAGTTAAATTACTTGGAATCTGTTTGAGCCTTTCAAGGCTTGCTTTTATGTATTGTTGGGGGGCGGGCAGATCAGTTGTGAGTCTGGGGATAATTTTTTTCCCCACTGCTTCATGCTTCATGTATCTGCAGTGTTTCTCCTCACTGGATATTGGGAGAATACAGACTATTCCTAGCACCATGTAAACTCAGGGGATTATTCTTCCTACTCCTTTTAGTGGTTCTTTTCCCAGCCTTGATGGTTTTCTCATGTGCATGCTCTGATTCATTCTCAAAGACTTAAGGGAAATCCTCTGACATCTCAAGATATATATATATAATATTTCTGTACATTTCTTAATATATATGCATCTCCTTCCTCTCTGATACTCTTCCCCACAAATGCAGGCTGCCTTAACCCATCTCAAATGTCAGAGTCTGACTTCTTGACTTAAGGAAACTGCTGAGCTCTCTCTCTACCAGCGATTCTCAACCTGTGGGTCGCGACCCCTTTGGCGGTCGAACGACCCTTTCACAGGGGTCGCCTAAGACCATCCTGCCTATCAGATATTTACATTACGACTCATAACAGCAGCAACATTACAGTTATGAGTAGCAACGAAAATAATTTTATGGTTGGGTCACAACATGAGGAACTGTATTTAAAGGGCCAGAAGGTTGAGAACCACTGCGTCTAGACACTCCCTGTGCTGCAGTCTGGAAACTCTCTTGCCAGGCAGTAAGCTGGAGCATAAGGGTCCCCTCCTTTCTTTCTCTCCTCTCAGCGATCACAGATGTGTTGCCTGTTGTTAAATATCTGAAAGCCACTGTTTTCAGAATACTGTTTTATACAGTATTCTGGTTTTTTTTTTAAGCAGAAGGTTCCTTTTATTCCATTGGAAGTCCTATTAGATACTGTTTTTATCTTTGCTTTACAGATGGTGAAACTGAGGCACAAAGAGTTTGAGTAATTTACCCAAGCTTGTGTGGATAACAGTTGGAGTAGCCAGGGCTTTGAAGTCGTGTTCTTAAATTCTAGGCTCTGTCCCAGAAGTATTTCTTTAAAAAGTGAGAATTTTTATAAATGATAATTTGGTATTTCCCAATTACAGAAGAAGGAAATCAACATGGTTTTTCCTCCCACATAAATCCATTCAGCATTTAAAGGGACCGGCCCATTCTGCTCATCCATGTGCTCAGAGCTCAACATGGATGCTTTTCCAAGTGTCAACCCCAATGCTATACTAGTATTTGCGTCCTGTCTCAGAGCATAGGACAGAAGCCATTTCTCCTGAACCTTTGGGGCCATGGGATAGATTGCCAGAGCCTTCGGTGGTGACAGATGCTTGCATTGCAGAGAAATATAATCTGACTTTTCACTCCTATATGGAAAATTCCTGTTTTCAGAGCACAAACCATTTACCCAAACAGTGTAAAGAGATTATGGTTCACTCTCTATGCTGAATTATGCATGGTTTTTCAGCTAAGTAAAGTTCTCTGTGTTCTATTTTAAGAGCATTTCCTGCACGGAGTGGGGGGAAAAAATCTATATTGTCCAGAAGCAACTACTTTTGATACGTTTTACTTCTACGAGAAAGAAAAGGAAACAATAAGCCTGAATCTCATACATTTTTCTTGCATCTTGTTTAGTAATTGGTCATCAGAGACTTCTCTTCATTTTTAGAAGTGAGACTTTCCCTTTATGTTTCAAGACATTAAAGGAAAAAATAGAAGTAAATTTGGCCTAAATTTGAAAACATCTATTGTAGCGTACTCCTTATGACATCTTTTTGGATTAGGCTGACTAATCCTGCTTAATGCATGGGAAGTATTTGCTATTAAGCGCTGTGCCTTCTCAGAACACCATGTCAAAATCATTTTAATTTGAGTTATGGGAGGGATTTAAAAATATCATATTTAAAAGAACTATTTCAAGAATGCCTCAGAGCCTCGAGTTCAGCTACAAAGAAATGTGTAATGCATTGAAATAACAGAATGATTAAGGCAAGAAGGGATTTAAATTTCAGAGTTTTAGTTCAGCATTTATGGTGTAAAGTACAATGGATGTGGATCTAAAAGGTAAGTTAGATTGCTCAGCTGAATTGAAGACATTTATTTTGGGAGAAATCAAAATGACACATGGAAAAAATATTTCTGTACATTTCTTAAATGTACTTTGCATCTTATTATCTATCCTAGCAACCTTTTGCTGTATTTGGATTGCAGAAAGGCCTCAATAAGCACAGTTTTTGCTGTCAGTCTTACTAAATATTGCCTGTGAGGATGGGGCAGACTGGTTGGTGCCAATAAAACAAAACAAGATAACTCTGCAATTTTGACTCAGTTCAGACCCGAAACTCAGTTTTCCTTTAGGGTTACAGAATAAACACAAAAGTACATGAGTACATAAATAATACATATATGAGCTCTATTTATTGAGGGTAAGATCAATTGTAAAATGTAGCATTCTTTTGTGTAACACAAAAAAAGCAAAACATTGCCAGTTAAATTATGATACATGCTTTTTTAATACTTTGAATTTTTAAATTTACTATGTATTAAAAGAGTTTTTAAAACAAACTGAAGAATATTATCACTTCTATGCATACTTTAAAATGAGAATGCAATATAGATAAATGAGGTGTCCCCAAACTATCTTCATATTCAGAGGCTGAATTTGCTAATCACCTGTGATTCAGAGTTACCTAGGCCCAAGTTTTTGATGCAATACCATCCTCCGTGCCATTAGAGCATTTTGAATGCAGCATTCTTAAAAGTGCTCCATTATTGTATCCAGGACTTGCTCCAAGTGCTAAAAGCCATTCTGCAAAGTTTGATGTGTATACCCTGTCAATGACAATGGCATCGTCACTACAGCCCAGCCGGAAATTGTGAGATGCCATTGATTCACTGATTATAAGACACATTCTTATTTCAATGGTGATAAAATAAGAAAAATGTGCATCCTAGAAAAGCTGAAATTTTATATATTTTTATGTGCCTTTATATGTGTAAACACACACATATATAAATATTTTTAAAAGACAGAAAATAAAATTCTATCTTATAAGATCACACTCCAGAAAATAGAAAACCTTTCTTCCTTTCCTGGTACAGATTTCATCTGTGCACTTACCTCTAACTTTGGCATTTCTCTAATTGCTGACCCCAGCCCAGTTATAGAACTCTACCTTAGTTGTACCTGGACATGTAGCTTTTTTTCAGGAAGTACTTACTGAGCAAGTTATCATGAAGAAAGAAAATAAACAGGGATGACCACATGGCATTGTGGGAAAAGAGTGAGGTTTGGATAAAAAGGGAGAAGATTTGAGCCTCACTGAGCTGTAAAATTGACCAGTTATGAGACATTCATTAAGTCACATACCCTCCCTGAGCCTCATTTCCTCATCTGAAAATAGTGGTGCAATAATACCAACTTGACAGGTTTGTTGAGAAAGCAGATGAGATAACATGTATGCAGATGTAAAATTAATACAAACACAAATCTCACTTGTACTGCCAGTGTGCTGTGGGTCAAGAGATGGGGCCTTTGTTGATGGTACCTGATCCTTGACTTTGTCCCTAGCAAAGCAGAAGAATAGACATCTAGGAAGGAAGTGAGCCAGCTTTGCAAGATTGAAGCAATGAAGACTGACCAGGGAATAAGGGATGTTCTGAAGCTGGGATAAAAGAGGAAGCCAACGTTTTATGTAGCTCTAATAGGACCCCTGTCTCTATACCTACCTTCTCCATGAAAACCTTCCTCATCCCAGGTGATAGGCTGACCAGATAGGAGACTTGAAGTAGGAGAAGTGTTATGCATCTCCCATCATCTGGTTGTAATATACTGACATCACAGGAAATGAGGATTTGTAACTGTTGACAATGTGACGGAACATGAAAAATAATGATGTATAAAATCAGCTGTATAAATTATGATTTGTCATTTATGTGTTGTTTGTCAATATTTTTGGCAAGATTGTTTTTAAAAAGGAATATTAAGAGAGCCATTCTCATATTGTGACTTATACCCATTTTGTCAAATTGTGCCTGCCCATTCCTGTTGCCTATAGTCAGGATGGTTAATACATTTCATATCTCCTATCATGTCCAATCAATTGGTGGTGACTTCTAGGCATACTCTGTTGAAATATATTCTCAGGCCATATTCATGTTCAGCAAGTAAGTGTTCTGTGAAGACTTAAATATTAGTATCTTCCATGGATGAGGGAGAGGAAGATGTATTCAGTGCTCCATTAATCCACTGACCCTAGCCTGTGACCCAGGCCAGGTGTCCATAGCTTAGAAGGGAGTTGATTGTGCACTTATTCTAATCTTGATATCAGTCCTGTAACTGTCACTAGTCATCTTGCCCTGATGCTAGTGTCCCAGACTCTTCTGAAACAAGTGATGAGTCTATGAATTTACTTAGTAATTTAACAAATTTTGATTGGTTGCGTATTGTGTATCAGGAATTGTCTAGAATCTGGAGGTATATCAATGAACAAGCGAGATGGAGTCCCTGCAGTCCTGATGTCAGGAAGATAAACCTTCAACAAACACACATAATATTTAATACAATTACCTTATGTGCTCTTGAGGACAAGACCTGCACAGTGTGTTATGAATATATAAAAATGGGGGAAACCTGGCCTATTCCAGGCATCAGTGAAGGTTTCCTTGAGAAAGACTCATAGCAACCATGCTGTCACTTTTAAATGTGTCTTTAATATTTTCCAGGAAAACCTGTCTGTGAGACATATGAGCAGCAATATCAAGAAAGCACATTTGAAATATAATACTGTGAAAGGTTGCCACGCGTCTTCCCTGGGCCATCTTCTGAAAATACTTACTTAAATTTACTTTACATTTTGGAAGCAGAGCATGCCTTGCCCCAGATGTACATTCTCTGTGCTCTAGCCTCCCAGAGACCGGGGACGTTAACGTTTCCCTACCCAGGGCACAGACCCCTGCCCCTGCCACAGGGTCTCCCCACTTGACTGGGAACCACAGGGTCTTTATGGGCCTTGAGGGTTTAGCCACTGGGCCATCGCTTTCCCACAGGGAAACTTAGCAGCAGCGAGAGCTCACGGAACTCTGAACTTTATGAGAGGACATGACTCCCATTCCCCAGGCTGCCGTGTCTGGCATTCACAGAGGCGATGGAGCCTGACCGAGTCCTCACTGCCCAGCAGCCTGTGGAGGAAAAGTGCTCATTCCCCAAGTGCTTCTCTCCCAGAGGACGGCCCTGCCACCACTTCCTCCCAGATGATGGCCTGAGATGACACGTGTCATCCCTCATTCTGGATTCAGTACAGGAGTACGCACACACTGCCACGGGTGTCTGTACTTTTTACGTGCTTGACGTTGTTTTCTGTTTGTTTGTCACCACCCACTTCTTTCTCTTCTACACGAGTCATGGTTAATCTCCGATTCTTCTAGAACCCTTGCAAGCCACTGCAGCCCCCTGTCCTTTTCTCCTTTCCTGATTCTCAGAAGCACGTGTTTGCATTAGTCTCACCAAAGCTTGGAGGCTGCCAAGGGAAAGAAATGTTTGATTCTTACCTACATGCTGACTGAAATACGTTTTGGAAGGATAACAGAGTTGACCAGGTTGACAAAGAGATGGGAGAGCAATTCAGGGGGAGAGTCCCGTAGGGTCAGGGGCTTCCAGACGTTGGTGGAAGCGCATTGCCACGTGCCAGAGACTAGTGGCCTCCAGAAAGGAAAATGCAGTGACTGACAAATGGTGGAGTAGAGGACGGATGTCCTTGTCACCACCTCTATTCTTTCCTCCTGCGGAGGGGGTGCACCTCTGCGGGGACCGTGTCTTGTTCTGATTTGGGGAGGCATCACACTTCCTGGCTTCAGGCATCCACGGTGGCGTTGGACAGTGGCCTCCCCTTGTGAACTTCCACTTAACTGCTGTTCTCAGAAGGTAGAGAGGCTGATGGAGGGTGTGGTCCCCTCACTAGCCAGCTCGCTGGTGGCATCTGCCTAGGGCGTGTATACCATCAATAGTCTTACTTTCTCAGTCTTCTTGTTATGCACTACAGATCTGTGTAGCCTTTTTTTTCTAAAGCTCACAATCAATAAACTGTGAATCTGTGGCTGTAAATAAGAGAACTTGTAAAAATGCATTTACGTTGATATTTCCAACTTAAAATTTATTTTGCTTTTACTTCAGTTTATTTATGAGTCAGGAGCGATACTGATGGAGAATCTGTTTCCACACTAATAACACTAAAATAGATTTAGATGCATATCAGATGGAAGCTGAGTATCATTTTTAATTATGATTAAAGTGACGTTTCATTATTTTCCCCAGGGGAGTCATGAATTTTGACTCTGCATGAAATGTTAATTGAATGCACCTCCTGCCCCTTCAATCAGAGGATTTTCTTGGAAAATAATTGTGGTTTTGTGTGGGCAGTTGCTACAGGGGGAACTTTCACTGCCATGAGTTCAAAGAATCATCCCAGATGTCATCCCCTTTCTTGCCTGTCCCAGCCAGGAGACGAATCAGATGCATGGGATTTGAATCACAGCTCCAGCACTAGTTAGTTCATCTTTCCGAGCCTGAGTTTCCTCAACTGTACAGTGGGCATGACACCTACCTCACAAGATGAGGATTTCATGAAACATATAAAATGCATAGCGAAATGCCTGGCACATAGTAAATGCACTTAACAGTGTCGTTGTTATATTATCAAAGTCTCAATAAAAATGGGAAATCTCAAACTAATAAATCCACCCATGGAAGTGCTGGGCAGAGAGCAACAGGGGCACAGGTGAGCAGGAAGGAAGGTGAGTTTGGAAGAATTCCAAAAGGGGGTATTGATCCCCTTAGCATCTGTCTCTGGGGCTGCTTTTTTATCTTTTAAAAAAATCTTTTTGTGGTACCTTCACTTACTTCAGAGAGGCAGAATAATATAGTAAAACGAGCATAGGCTGTGAATTCAGATTGGACATGGGATCTAATCCTAAGGTTATTAAAATGGGAATAAAATGCTATTTTTAGTAACTGTGATGATTACGTATAATGAAAAAAAAAAAGAATCATCAATATACTTGGTGCCAAATACCAGGGGCCACAGTTATGAACTGATCCAAGAAAGCATAAATGGAGAACACATTCACCATGATGAGCTTATGAAGATTCTTCTTCTAATTAAGGGAAAATGCCATTGAGCTTTTGGTTGGTTTTCAGAAAAGTGAGCTGAAGATCATGAAAGGGCCTTGACATCAACGTTGAGGTCTTGACTTGGCCATCAGTGATCTCTGTCCCTCAAGAGTCCAGTTCTCAACCCCGTGTCTCCTTGACCATGTTAAGAGCCCAGCCACCCGGCCATTAGCACCTAATTGTTGGGAGGGTGACCAGCTTGTTAGGTTTTCTTGGGACTTTCTAGCATTGAAGTCCTGCCTCCTGGGAAACAAATTCGAAGCAAACGGGATGGGTTCATGGCTACTTGTCACACTAAAGATGAGGGGGACTTTCAGAAAGCCCTGGCATCGTTACAGTGCCGAGAATTACATTTATGTGAAGCAACTTCTTCCCTAAGCCTAACAAATTTCCATTTTAAATTGGCATATTAGACAGATGGCTTACATTTAAAAAACAAGCGGGAGAACACTGATCACCTGGGTCTCTAGAGTGAAACACGATGATGTGAGGCATTCACTTTGCTATAGTTCTCCCCAACTCATGGTTTGGGTGTACTGGTGTTTTTCTTTCTTTCTTTCTTCTTCTTTTTTTTGTTGTTTGTTTGTTTTTTCTAAATTTTTATTTATTTATTTATTTATTTATTCATTTATTTATATTTTTATTGATTTCAGAGAGGAAGGAAGAGGGAGAGAGATAGAAACATCAATGATGAGAGAGAATCATTGATTGGCTGCCTCCTGCACGCCCCCTACTGGGGATTGAGCCTGCAACCCAGGCATGTGCCCTTGACTGGAATTGAAACTGGGACCCTTCAGTCTGCAGGCCAACGCTCTATCCACCGAGCTAAACCAGCTAGGGCTTGTTTTGTTTTTAATGGGTATCATTTGAATGGGAAATGTGGGCATTTCAGTGTCTGAAGGGGTGTAGGGCACATGGACAGTGAGACACTCAAACCCTACCCAGACAAAACCTTTGTCCCCATCATGTGGCAAGAGTTGAAGACTGAGAGCAGCCCCAGCCCAGTGATTCCCCACAGGAACCACTCTTCCTGCCTTCTGGAGCTTTTTAAAAAGACTGACACCCAGGCCACACCTTCAGAGACTCTGATCCCAGGGTTGGGCCAGGCATCAGGATCCCTCCAAGCCCCCTGAGGGGATTCTAGCATGCTGCCAGACCAGAGAGCACTTTTCTAATCAAACAGGATGTTTGCACAGTTGGTGGCTCTTCTGAACCTGCTACCTCCCAGGCCTCACAGGGCACAAATTAATGGGCAGGTGAGAAGGGAACTTCAAATACCTGTCTGGGGCATCTGAGGGGAGATGAAAGACCATGATGCTCATTCCCTAAGCAGAACAAAGCATTGGATTTGACATCCCACAGAACAATGGGGCAGAGGTTAAGCCCGTGCTTAGGAGCCTCTTGGGAGTGTCACCCATCAGGAACAAAGTGCCTTGTTCTGACTCTTGCACGCGTGCCCTGATGGTCTGGGCCATTTCATGGGTGTAGTTAAAGCAGACACAAAGAATAGAACTTCTTGATTTGCATGATATTGTGAGATCTTCTGGATCAAGTGAATGACGTTCTGTTTTCAGAGATCACCTCAGGTCATTTCTGGGAAGAAACTGCCTAATTTTGTATTGGACACTTGGGAATAATTTGTGCTGTGGCGGGATGTATCAAAACAAGGCTCACAGACAAAGTATGAGGAAGACAGACATTATTTGACAAGTAAACATTCGGCATCAACAGCAAGCATATCTGAGGGATCATGCATTCACTCAGCACAAGCACCCTGGTGCTTACTCTGCCCGGCACCGTACCAGGATCTGGGAGCACCAAGTGAGCCTTCCAGGAGCCTGCACTCCTCTAGGGTCCTTCAAAAAGTATGCTGACCCTGGATGTGGGATGGGGTGGGTCGCTTGAGAATGAGCAAAAGAATATCTCCACACCAGACTGACAGCTGCGAGTCACAGCTATTTGGCTGTGTCTCTTAGGGGGTTTGGAGCTAATGCTTCATGGAGTTTTCATAGGGAAGAAATGAGAGATATATTTCAATTACTTTTTAGAAGTCAGATTTACATAATCATTTGATGGACTGCCGTTCGCTATGGGCTTCCTGAAGTGGCATTAGAGCCACTGTCCCTGCAAGGGCCTCGCCCTGGAGTTGCAGCCAGACACCTCCCCGAACAGGGCGAGTGAGCCCACTCAGCTGCGAATGGATGGCCCTGGGCCAGGGATAATTAGGCCAAATGGGTGTGAAAATCCACCCAGGGGGAGAAAAGAAAGGAAAGCATTCTCTTTAATTAATCACTCTTTTTCCAAACTTGAGAGCAAAACACTAAGATTTAAATCCATTTTAATAATATAGTCTTCATTAATGTGAAATATGGTTTTAGGCAGACTTTAATTCAAGGCCTTGCTTTTCAGGGGAAAAGAATATTGCTTTTTGCGTGACCTTTAATAAATCCAGAACTGACAATATGGGATTATAGGGGATTTCTGAAGCAGTGAATTCCAAGAAGGGCCCTTTCCCCCACAGACTGGTTCCCTGGGTGGCAGATGAGTCCACGCTGTGACATTTGTGCCTCGCATATGCTGGCTGTGACTTCTGCAGGCTGCCTGTGAGAGGGCATGTGAGTGTGGGGTCCCTTCTGATTGTGCCAGAACCACATCTTCTGGGGCTGGCGTGGTCCACGTCCAGCCTGGTTGGCATCCAGGCCCTGTCTGTAGACAGAAGGGATGACTGAATGAGTGACGTTGCCAGAAGGTAACTGCACTGTTCTCGGTACTAAAAATTGGCATCTCCCATGGGTCAAGGCTATTGAGTTTGCCATTTGTAAAATTTTGTACAAACTATAATCATAAGTCTCTTCTTCCGTTAACATTTGCTCCAGTCTGTATGATTCAGTCAGCATCTGTTTCTGTACTTTGGTAGTTTGCCTAGTTATTAAACGCAGACTTTGTGAAAAGAGTCTGAAGAACTAATTTGCTTTCCTTAAAATTTCGGCAGGAAGACCTGAAACCTTTTTATGAGGTTTGGAGGCCACATCTGTACTCTACCTGGTGATTGACACCTGGTTCCTTGACTGGGGTGGCAAGAGAAAAGGGAGGTCACCGGGAGCAGCTGCTGGGTTGGTCCAGTCAGTGGAACACTGTGTGTGTGATGGAAAGGACATGCGGCCCCCACCTTCAAGGGTCTCTGTCAAGTGAGGGTAACGAAGAAATACACAGACAGCACCAAGACATGGGCCTAGGTCCCGAGGCAGTAGGATCTGCGCCAAGCATGGAGGAAGGAGTAGGGGTTACTCTGGCAGAGAGGGGACAGCTGGTGCAGGCAGGCAGAGTGTGGCTACCACGCTTAAAGCCTGAGGGCCACAGCCATGTCACCTCGGGGCTGCGGGGTGTTTGGTTTGACAGCAGCTCAGGACAAGAAGACGGCAGTGGGGAGGCAGGGCCTACGTTATTACAAGTCTCAGAAGCCATATTAAGAAAATTGTTTTCGCCCAGCAGGTGTGGCTCAGTGGTTGAGCGGTGACCTATGAATCAGGAAGTCACAGTTCGATTCTCAGTCAGGGCACATGCCCAGGTTGCAGGCTCAGTCCCCAGTGTGGGGCGTGCAGGAGGCAGCCAATCGATGATTCTGTCTCATCGTTGATGTTTCTATCTCTCTTTCCCTCTCCCTTCCTCTCTGAAATCAATAAAAATTAACAAAACCAAACAAAAACAAAAAAGAAAAGAAATGTGTTGTCTAAGTGCAATGGAGAGGCATTCAGCAAGGGAATGACACAGTGACACATCAGTTTTATTTATGAAGAAAACTTTGGGAACAGAATGGAGGGGAGCAGAGACAAGGAGGCCCATCAGAAGGCAGGTTTAGTGGACAGTGGGGGGAAAGACAGAACAGATTCTAGAAAGGCTTGAAATCACATCCTCTGTAAAGATTTGAGCAGTTCAACCTTGATGGGGGTTCCAAAGATAGCACTAGAGACCCTCACTCCTCAAAGCATGGTTCACAGACCAGCAGCCCGGGCCTCGCCTCTGGGCCTCTTGGAAATGCTGAGTCTCAGCCTCACCCCAGACCTCCTGAGTCAGAACCTGCACTGTAACAAGCTTGTAGGGGGTCATGGGAAGGATGAATGCATTGCTACCAGGTGTGAGTTAGGAAAGTGTGGTGCCCACTGCAACCAGGTGTGAGTTAGGAAAGTGTGGTGCCCACTGCACCCTGTTAAGTTAATAAGGAAGGAAAAGTGGGAGCCTTCCCTACCCAAGGTCAAGGCAGAGGAGCGGAGGGCAGAAGACAGATTCAAGGTTACAAAATTATGGATGCAAAGACGGAGTCAGCAAACCTTGGTCATGGGCAGGATGTAGGAGTAAGATTGGGGCTAATCAGGTTAGCATTTGAGTTCTGCTGTGGTCATTGCCACGTTCCTCAGTGTCTGTGAGGGGCAACATGGGAGTTATCTCCGCAGGGTACCCTTAGGAGCTGTCTCCGTACCCAGGAAACCTTTTATCAGTCTCTCTGAGCTCACGGGTGCTGTGCATGTGGCTCCCAAGGAGTTAATGCCCCTAATTAGTGATGGCAACTCTACATTTGTTTATGACATTACATAATCAAGTTTGTATCATTGCTGTTTTATAACTCACTTAAAATTTTCAAAACAGCACAGTGTGGGCAGGGAGAGTGTGTGCAGGGCCCCTGACAGGTTGCATTCCAGCCTTTCCTCACGGGGAGAGAGAGAACACAGACAGGAGCGGGGAGTGGAAGAGCTGTCTCCAGGTCTGCCCAAATCAGGGATGGCGTCCTTGTAAGAACAGATCCTAGTTGAATGCTTTTCATTACAAGCAGATACAAAGTTCAGGATCCCGGGAGACAAGGGCCCACCAAGAGCTTCAGTCTTTGTTTCTTTTCTCACAGGTAAAGCACCACCAGACATGACCGTCAGCATTCTTTCCTCTGACAGATGCAAGGCTTCTTTGAAGGAGTGACACTCCTGGAACCCGAGCTCCCATGCTTGGTGATGGGGTGACTGTCAGGGTTCTGCTCAGAGCCACAGGCAGGCCTTTGGTCGGGGCAGTTGAATAACATTTTACAGTTGCTGGGGCCATGTTCTGCCTCTTTGGGAACTTTCCTTGTGTAATTTGGACACATTTCTCCTCATTCTTTTCTAGAAATCAACTACGAAAGGAGGGCCTCTTTAGAAGAGACTTGAAGACCTCCCATGTTCTCACCTCTTGTTGTAAATGCATGAGAAATCTGGGAAGAGATGCAGATCTTTGCAAACTTTAAGAGCTAGAAATAGTCAAATTGCTAATCTTCTAGGCTTCTTACAAGAAGGAAAAATCATCACATATAGGGGTGAGGAGGCCTTGGACCCCATGGAGGGGGCTTTTATGAGAGTTCCCTATAACTAATTTATAAGAGAGGTTCTCAATCTAGGACTTACCGTGGCTTCAAAAATTCCATGCACTGTCTGAAATAATTGTGCCTATGTTTGTACTTGTGCATTTGTACATGTTAAGGGGAAGCAGAACCAACTCATTCATAAAATTGCAAAGGCTGTGATTTCAAGTAGCTTAAGAACTTAGAGAATGTTTAATGGTTTTAAGTATATGAAGAGCCTTCAGGTATATCCTGCGGAGTCCTCATGTCATCCCTGGGAGTGGGGCAAAGCAAAGAACGTGATGTTCAGTTGATAGCGAGAAAACTGGGGCATAGAAATATTCAGTGCTCATTGGCCACATTCCTATTTATTCTCAGATACTGGACACAAAGCCAGGGTTCTGACTCCTGTTCTTTCAACTCTGACACAGGCTCTAGGAACAGAAATTATTGGCTCCACCTACCTAATCCAGGGCATTTGGACATTTGGAACCATTTAAGGTCCTTACATCCTGAATCGAGAAAATTGATTTCTGTGTGTGCAAGCCAGATCTCTGCCAACTGAAATATGCCCTTTCCCCATATTTTGCTGACTTGAGGGTCATGGGTAGTGTGAAGTGACAAAGCTATTTCTAGGTCAAAGCTGGTTCTGGGTATAACAGCTGAAGATACGAGAGACCTTTCCTCAAAAAAAATATCCATAAGCGCCCCTCTCCTGTTCTTTTCCTCAGTCCCCTCCTGGGCACTGGAACCTCTCCTTTGAAAATGTAGATGCCTCCCCCTCTTTTGATGAAGGTGGACCTTAAACTTTGTTTTGAGCCGCACTGCTCCAAAAAGCAACCTTCAAAATGCTGTATTTTCCATTCACGATCAAATTCATTTCTAAAGGAAAATATCTATGTATTTGAATGTTTGCATCCTGTTCCAACATACGGGAATGGAAGTCTGATGCGTCACCTCCCTGAGCTCTGTAATCTCGGAATCACCACATGAACCTTGCTGGGGTACTTGTGCAGACTGAGTGAGATGAAGGGAAAAAGTGCCATCACTATGCCTGGCCCAGAGAAGGAGCATTTGTCTTGGGAACTTTGTATTTGTGCATTTGTACATGTTAAGTGGAAGCCGAAAGTTCCCAAAAGTGGGTATTTGTCTTGGTGTCTTTCAGAATGAGTTTCAGGTTGGTATTTCTGTTCTGTCATCCCTGCTTTACAGCCTAGAACAGTGATGGTGAACCTTTTGAGCTCGGCGTGTCAGCATTTTGAAAAACCCTAACTTAACTCTGGTGCCGTGTCACATATAGAAATTTTTTGATATTTGCAACCATAGTAAAACACAGATTTATATTTTTGATATTTATTTTATTTATTTAAATGCCATTTAACAAAGGAAAGTCAACCAAAAAAATGAGTTCGCATGTCACCTCTGACACGCGTGTCATAGGTTCGCAATCACTGGCCTAGAAGAACGTATGCTGGAACAGACATTCTAGGAAAGGAGTGTTTCTCCAGTCTTATAGCTCTTCCCTTCTGAACATGTCTCAAGGTTAAACGTTTCTGAATGTTTGATATTTCTATTGGATTCAGTCCAATAGAAAGATAGCCAAATAAGTAGCATTAACTAAAATGCCACCAGAACCATTGTTTAATTTGTAGTGCACTGAGGCTTTTTTTGTTTTCAATTTCACTCTGATTCAAGAAATGGATGTCTTTCCAAGCAGGTGCTCACTGGACATGTGTCTGCTCTATGCCTAACTCTACTACATGCAGGAAGTTGGATTTCGCATTCCCAGGTCTGACTGGGGAGACAAGATTAATGTACAGGAAACTTTGGAGAGCAACTTGTATGCTGTAGAAAGGCATAGATTACATGCTTAATGAATATTTTAAAAACAAATTACTATTTTCATGAAACTGAATCCAGCTCACTGGAATGATGGGAGGAGGGTATAGAAGATCAGTTTCTAACTCTTAAAGCGAATGTGCTTCAAACTAATGAAGGGCCCTCCAAGAGTGAAGTGTATGCTCCATGAATAACCTTTGGTGCACATGGCAAGTGGAAAAGTCCCTATGGATCACTTAGGAGATTAAAATGATTAAATAAGGGAACGTGTTTCGGTGAAAAGTAGAAAATCATGATTCAGGCAGTGGACAAGGCATAACCAACAGTAACACAGTCAGCCTGTGCAAGGAGGAGGGTCTCAGGTTACTTAGAGAAATGCAGGAAACGATTTACTATGGATCAGCTGTCATGTCTTATATTTTAAAGTCATTATTGTTCAGTTATTTACAAAGAAGATAATTAAAATTACTAGGAGTCTCCCTGGCTTGGAGTGGCAAGTAGTGTTAGTATTCCAGCCTATTTCTTTCCAGTGTTTGGTATAGGGTGTGAGTGTTTTGTGCGTGCTCTGAAATCACATTCTGTGTATAAAATTATTTTTTTATAATATTAAATATTCCCATATCATTAAAAATGTCTTGAGCTATGTTTTTAAATGGCTGCAAACTGTTCTGACTTACTGATGTGTATGCATTTCAGATTTCTTCCTTAAGATGAAGTCCCAGTAGATAAATTACTGGGTCAAAGGATATACACATATAACACTCTTCTTTCCAGATTTGTCATTTTACTTTCCCACTAGCCATAGTTAAGTGCTCTCCCTTTCACAAATCCTGCCAATATTGAATGGTATTAGTTGGTGTGTGTGTGTTTTTACTTTGGTAGCAAAATCACCTCATCTTTGTTTTAATTTGTTAGTCTTTAATTATCGATTGAGCATTTCCCCAGGGCTTAATAGCATTTTTAATTTCTTTTTTTACACATTCTCTGTTCATAGCCTTTCAGCTTCCTTTTATTGGGTTAAGCTACCTTTAATAAAGTTATTTAAACAGACTGTGAGATTAAGAAAAGAAGGTCCTGTGTGGAATCTTCTATCTACCAATTTGCTAATTCCACGTGGGCAGTGGCTTCCTCAAAGGCACGTGTAGCTGAGGTTCCTTTAATACGCTGTACTTAGGTCAAGTATTTATGCAGAGGTTTTTTATTTGACAGCTAATCCATGGCTTCGCTTTGGGAAGGCATTATTTCCTCCATGTGGCCATAGATAATGGATGAGGTCATTTCCAATTCATTTGTCTTTTTCTTTTTTTCTTCTTCTGGCTCTCTTGAGTCAAATCCTTAGAAGAGCTGTAAATGCAACACAATAAGAATAAAAAGTTGTGTTTCTGATGGGAGATTTGTCATTTTCCCATTTGCTGCTGTTCTATGTATTCTTTTAAGACCTGAGAGGATGAATTTTCTACTTGCAGTTAAACTCCATTACTTTCTTCTTATTCATCATTTTTTAAAAAAAATCCCTTCAATGTTTTTTTGTGGAACCTCCACCTTAATACTTTTGAACTGTTTTCTACTGTGGGCAAGAGTTCTGTGGGTTTAAACCACATGTTGGAAATTTCCGTTATTCTCACACTTGCCATATGATGGCTAGAAACTTTCTGATGACAGGAAGTACTTAAGCAGGGTCTTCTGCGTGATTATCTTTATTTTCAAAACCTGTTCACAGTATTGGTTTTTCATTGATTGAAATCATGGTGTGTATATAACATGTTCATGTAGATGAGTCAGTAAGCAACATCCGGACACGTCCTTGGCAGTAAATTGATAACCTCTCAAATGTGTTGTCTGTACCATACTATTGACTGTCATTTGAGTCATTCCCTTTGGTAATTTATCTTGGCCTCCACATACCTTACATGGGTTATCTTAGCTATCAGAATGTGTCTTGAAAGCTTGCTCTGCTAGTTGTCATTGATATTGATAACTCAATATCAAGGTCAGTCATACAGCTGGACTAATTAGTATAATTCTCTAAAAACTACAGATTTTAGAGTCACTCTATTCTGTTCTGTGACCTCAATAAATTTCTTAACCTCTCTGAGTCTCAATTTCTTGATTTAGAAAGTGGTGGTTATAGTAAAAACATGCAGAATCATTGTTTATGTATATACAATGTTTATGTGAATGTTATTTGTAGTTGAAAATGCTCCAGTAGAGTGTGAATATACATATGGAAGCAAGGAGGCTGATGGCAATCAGATTCAGCAGGTGAGTGGTGAAGCATCAAGACACCTCTTTTCATTCCATATTAGAACAAAACACTCAGATTAACTACTCACTGATAATTGCAAGAAGGAGAAATATCCCTGAAGGAAAGTTTGAAGTCGAACTCTGATTGTAGGAGAACATCTGAAGCCGCAGTTCTACACACTTTCATCATAAATGTCATGTCCAGTGTTTTCCTTCCAGATTTCAGGATCCTATATAGTCAATCCTCATTATTCACAGATTGCATACTTGTGAATTCACTTTTGCAATTATTTGCAATCCCAACATCAGTACTTACAGTGCCTTCACGATCATTGATGGGTACATGAAAGTGGCAAAAATTTGAGTCACCCAGCAGGGGTCAAACAAGGCGACGCACCGCCTTCGACGCGCCGCCTTCTTGTTTCAGGTCTCGTATGTACACAAGTATCTGCTTCACAGTCTATTGAGTACTGTGCTCTGTGCATTTTTGTGCTTTCTGTTGGTGATTTTGCTGTTTGAAAATGTCCTCCACGTATAATGTGGAAGTGCTGCCTGGTGTTCCAAAGAACAAGAGGCTGTGGTATGCCTTATCTTAGATAAGCTTTGGCCATGAGTTCAATGGTGATAAATCAACAACATATATTAAATACGGTATTTTTAAACAGGAACACACAGAAAACAAGGTTATATATTTCTCAGTTGATGAAAATGCTCTCCAGAGGCTCCCAGGAACCTAGCCCTGTATTTCCCTCAGGAGCAATGATGCCGCATACACTGATCCAGTGTTTGTAGGGCTCTATAGAATGTTAACTACTGTGAATAATGAGAAGTGACTATGGTTGATGATGATTTCCTTCGAGGGTGATTCCCTTGCATTGCCTTCCATTGATCTGCCAGCAAGAGATGATCTCTAGCCTGTTAGGGAAGTGCCCAGGGAGCACAGGACAGAGAGAGAAGAGAGTAAGAACTGGCCGGTGGTTTTTAGAGCAGCTGAAAAACTGGTGAGTCTCATTGAAGATGACTGTTCATTGAGAACTAGGCTAGTGGAGGCGGGGTGGTGGTCTAAGAGTAGTCATGCTTCCACACACATTTATTGACAGCTTTCTCTTTTTCAGACCAGAGGCTGAGGTTACAGATGTGACTTAGATAAGGCCCTACCCCCAAGGAGCTCATTGTTATTGATCCCTACCTCTCCCACTCCTCACCTCCCTAGGGATGTGCTGGCCATCACTGAGTACATTACACATCACAGATAGTCCATTTATCTCCACAATGACTCTATGAGGAGATATTATTGTCACTTTTTAGAGGGGGTGACTGAGGTCAGATAACTTGTCCTAATTCACTCAGAACAGAGCAGAGCCAGGAACTGGGTCCAAACAGTGGAGCTGCAGACACAGAGGCCTTCAGCAACGGGTCTGCGCTGCCCTTCCTGGCTCGGGGGTGAATGCAGAGACAAAGCCAGTTTCAAGTTGTAGGTGCTGTCTGCAGCGGGTGCTCACAAGGGCTGCATGAGCCCAGAGGAGGAGCCCTAGGTCAGCCTCACCTCCAGAGGCTCAGGAGAGAGAAGCCTAAACTAACAACTTCTCGGCAGAGCAGAGAGGGCGGGGAGACGCGGGGTGACACCTGCTTTGTGGGGTCAGCATCCTAAACCACAGCTGTGCATGGCGCATCCAAGGCCCCTTGAAACCAGTCTTCAAGAAAACAAGCTTTTGTCCAAAAGAGGCAATCACTCTGGCTAGCCTGCCCCCATTGAGTGTGATTAAGTGCAGTTTGAATGCACTTTCTACCGGCATTGACTTTTAAAAGTGGCTCTCCTGCTGCAGATATGAAATAAAAGCCAGTTTTATCTGGAAGACAAATAAAACCAATAAAACCAAAAAGTGCTTTGAGTTTTCTTAGGTAAGGGCTAGGTTTTCTGCATTCTTCCCGCTCCCACACAGCTCCCAAAGAGGGAAGTCTGTGTGTCAGCAAGAATGTTACACATCAAAGGGATATTCAGGACTAGAGGCCCTGGAAAATTAGGCAGAGAGAGGCGCCTGTGCCCGTCTGAGTCCCCCTCCTGTGATCTATAGCAGTAAATTCAGAGAGCATTTCCAGATTGTGGAAATTAGGCTCTAGGGCTCATGGGCCCCTCACTAGGTGGGTACAGCTGGTGCATACATCAGCACTGCACTCCTCGGCTCAGCCAGTGACAAGGGACCCACTATGATCATGGGATCCTAACAAATCTTCTAGTACTGGACCTAACACCCTTCAATATCTAACACCAGAAACAGGGCTTTGGGTTTCTGAGTGTGACTTACTCCACCATCCTACTGTCTGTCTATCCTTCTCCCTCTGATGCCCCTCATTGCCAGAGGGAATGCAGGGATGTGGTTCCAAGAGGATAGTCCTAAATTCTTAGTCGTATAGTGAATAAAACCAATAAAAGCATAAACGGGCAAAAGAGAGATAGAAGTAGAGAGAAAGAGAGAGGGGGAAGAGAGTAAGGAAGTAAAGAAGGGAGGGAGGGAAGTAAGAAGGAAGACAGACAACACTGGAAATCCCACAGCCACAATGAGATCTAAAATAAACACAGAAACTTGAAGAAGTATTGAGTTCAGATTAGACAAAAGCAGTTTCGGTGTTCTCTAAAACTAAGAGGTCATCTTGAACGTTCTTTTATTTTAAGTGTAAGAAATACCCGATTTCACCCACATGAGTATATGCCTAAAGAACAACCCCAGTTCTCAGCAACTAGAGAACAATTGGAAGATGTATCAGTTGGTATCCTGCTTACATATTGGTGGCTAAAACTCATTATTTATGTTAAGTAGATTGTTCTGCCTCCAGTAGAGACTGAATCAATGAAATGCGTCTGGATTTCCCCTGCTATGTTTTGGTTCCATTCCTCCCGTTTGCACCAGGCATTAAAGTTCTGACAATTTAGTGTTGGACACTGATTAGTCTAACAAGTGCTCATCCTTCATGGTAAGTTTAAATAGACCCAGTCTGTAGGCCCACTGGGTGCTTTACCTGGCTGTGGGTGTCAACCAATGATTTGTCTTTAGCTATGTGGAGAGCATGAAGAGAGCAGGTATTTCATGTGCCAACTCTGATTGTTAGTTATTGTCTGGAACGTTTTATTGGAGAGAATTCCAAGGCTGAAATTATCTCAGCAGGGACCAATATCATGATCAATTAGTAATGTCTACCATGAGTGCAGGTGGAGAGAATTAAGACAAGTGAGACCCATGTCTTTCATTCCTGGATTAGAGCTACAACATTGGGAAACCAGCTGTATCTGGAAGTCCTAGGTGGATGGAGAAGGGACCATGTTCCTCCTGGGCCATCAAGTTGAGTGTGTAGCTGTTATCTTCCTCTCTGTTACACTTGGGCCTCTCCTTTCCACCCACCAAGGCTTTTCTGAGTATCTATCACTCTCTTGAAGACTTAGATCCTTTCTTAAGAAGGAGAGCAACGAGAATGCAGCCTAAGGAGCAAATACAGAGAAAGGAAATTTGGGACCAAGCCCAGCTCTTTGTTGTTCCTCTGTGAGTTCCCTTTGATGTCGAATGCCTCTGCCCTGGCCTAACCCTCTCAGGTCACAGATTCCAGTTTCTAAATCTGCAGCATATTTCTGGGTTTCAGAGCAAGAAGAAAGCCTATGGGTATTGAGGTAACAGTAAAGGTCAAGGGGGAATGCTGAACCTCACTGAAGCAGAGTCAGCAATAATGATTATCAAAGGAAGTTGAAGGTGGGTGGGATGATGGGAACGTACCTACATTCTCAAAGTGCAGGCTGCTTAAAACTACCCTGTGCTTCCTTTAGGCAGAAGTCCAGGTGGTCTGCCATGCACAGGAGAGCAGACAGGCAAACCTTTAAAGTACAAAGGAAGACCTCAGTGATTTCTAGGTTGATTGGCCTGAGGAGGGGCTTTGCCATCTTTTTGTTACCTCAGCTCCACATTTGCACTGAGCTTTGCAGGTGAGAGAGGTCTGGTATGGCCCAGAAGCCCAACATTGGGACAGGACAGTGTGGATAAAGGCCTTGGGAGAACACCGCAGAAGAGTGTATTCAGAGAAGGTACAGCTATTTGGGACTGATTGATTCTGTGAAATCAAATTATACACACATTGACATCCATTAGCTCCTGTCACATAAGCAGAGAATTTGTCCTTAAGGAACAGACTACATAAAAATGGGGAATGAATTAGAGGAAAAGAGGAGGGAAATACTTTATACCAGACTTTGAGGTTGGTGGTAAAACATCTCCCAGCATGCCCCTGTGTCTGCCTTCACAGAGCCTACTGTCTAGAAAGAGTCCATAGTCTAGTAAACACACAATGACCTGAGACCCAACATGTGGGACTGAGAATTCTGGGTCCTTGGAGGAGAAAGGACCACCCAGCAGAAGGCTGAGCCAGGGATGTGCAGTGAAGGAGCACTGGACATCCATTGGTGTGTGCATTTCCTCAGGCCTTTGACCAACCTTTCATTCAACATTTACAAACCCCGTGTTGGGCCCTGGGGACATGGAGATGACCGAAGCTCAGTTCTTCCCCTCAGGAAGTTCAGGGAGTGCATATGGAGAAACATGTGCACGTTACAGTGTTGTGGGTGCTGAGACAGATCTGATGGGCAAGGATGGCTGCTGCAGGCTTCCCTGTGGCACCTTGAGCACATTAGAGAGCGACACCTCTTCTGGACAGATGCCACCCGCAGGCATGTGGTTTGGCAAGCAGAGGCATCGTTGCAAACATTAGGAAGAGTTCCAGCCTTCTGGCTGACTCAGTACCCAGAGTTGGTGTTGACTTAGCCAGTGAATCACGGGAGCACCCAGGCACCCTTGTGCACAACTATACACAGTGCCCCAGTGGCGGTGGGCTGGAAGTATACAGCCCATGTCTTGACTTTGATGCTGTGTAACCTCAAGCAAATACCTTGACCTCTCAGACCTTATTTTCTATTTGTGCAGAATGGAAACCATAATATAAACCCACCTTGACTGTTGTGAGCAGCAGCAGTCAATTGAGATAATGTATGTAAAAGTGTGTGAGCCCTGGAAGATTCTACACAGGTGTTAAATATAATTATTCAATAGAGACTTGTCTATTGATTAAGTGATCAGGTATATATATATATAATATGCTAAGTGTTCCTCCCACAGTCTGACCAGTTGCTATGATGCTCACTGACCACCGAGGGCAGACGCTTAACTCAGGAGCTGCAGTGACGTGCACTGGCCATTTACAGAGAAACGGCACTGCGGACCTGGCACCCACAAAGCAACACTCGGCTTCCCCCAAGTGGGCCACAGGCCCTGCCACCACCCTGGAGCGACAGCCACCAAATTGCAGCCAACGCTGCTGCCGAGACCGCATGGTGCAAAATGCGGCCCACAGCCCAGCCCAGCCCAGCCCAGAAACAGTCACTGTGGGCGCCGGGTAATGACGTCACGTAGCAGCTTCCTCTCCCTAGCGACTATCCTCCTTGGAGTTTCTTCAGCCCAGGAACATGACTTGCTTTATAACCAAACATTTTACAGTTCAACCAAATATTTGTGAAACATTTTCCCGTGCCTCATCTCATTTGATCTTCACTGAAGTCCTGGAATAGGTAGATAGGAGAGTTGGTGGAATCCTACTTTCTTTTCATTAGCCAGAAAACAGAGATTTAGAAAGTTTAGAAACTTGACCTGACTGAAAAGAAGTAAGAAATGGTGGACCTTGAAAATGACTTCAGGTTTTCTCACTGTCAGAATATAGTCAAACACTGCTGCAGTTAAGTATTTTACCCTTTGTTCTCCCTGCGTGATCTACAATAATAATCTGCTTCATGTTGATATTTACTGCTGTGTTGCTGACAATTACCTGAAAGAGAAGTTCAGGAGCTTCACTGGGCTGGAAAAAGTTTACCTATATCAGAAAGCAGGTCTAATTAAGCAAGTTTATTCTATATCTATAAAAGGCTAAGTTGACTAATGCATGCACGCTACTTATAAAGCTCTCACTGGTACCAATCGCATGCATGTATTTTGATCTGCCATTGTTGATCGTGAATTTGGTTGACACTTCTGTTATAGAGAAAGGACAAATAGTGATATTAAAGTATTTCTTCTAATTAATTTCCTTTCAATGTATATGAATTCGTGCACTGGGCCACTAGTCCTTAATAAATCTACTAGGGGGTAAACCTTACCTTCCAAAGCTTATTTTTTTTCTTGCTCTCTCTCTCTTTCTCTCCCCCCTCCACCCTCCTGAGTCTCTCTCATACTCACACTTGCCTTCCATCACCAGCCCTGCCAATTCACAGGCCTACTTCCTCTTTGCTGAGAGATCTTTATCTTTGTTTTTAGGATTTTAGTCTAGAGGCAGCTTATCCATGGAATTGTAGAACTGGATACAACTTAGAACTTAATAGTGTCCTTTAGGCCATACCTTGCTTAGTTTCTGGCAGAAAGGATTTTTTTTTTTTGAAGTGGACATAGAAAATAAATAGGAAGTGTTTGTCCCCAATAGCTTTATTGGAAAGCATTATTGGGCCAAATGAACCGAGCTGAGCATTTGCATTAATTAAATTGACCATAAACCCAGCTTAATGTTTCATTTCACCTTTCTCCTGGCATGATGGTGCCTGAGAGTTTTGGAACTCAGATACATACCCCCCGGCAGGGATGTCTGAAAGATCAGCAACAATCAATGTTTGCAATCAAAGAAGATTAAACTCCGTATTAATTAATGGAAATCTAATGGTCAACACTCGGTGGGGCAGAGTGGCCCAAGCCTGCGGTGCTTTCACAGAAATGGAGGTCATTGAACAGTGGACCCTTCTGGAAAGAAAAGCTTTTGTTACTGTTGAGTTAGATTCAGTGTGCGTAGTTTAATTCTTTATCCGCTGGGGGAGCAAACCAAGTGTTGCAGAAAATGAGGACGGTGTGAAAGGCAGCTCCGACCTGCGTTCCTACGTTACTTCTGTTCCCCTAGAAATTTAGAGTAGCATTAAGAGGGGGGGCTTATTTCTAGGTTCAAAGTCCAGCTCCCTCACTCACCAGCTTTGTGATCCCAGGGAAGTTACTTAATCTCCCTGAGTCAAAGTTTCCTCATTTGTTAAATGGTATAATTGCTGTATCTCAGAGGCATTTTGTGAGGATTTGAAGTGGTGGTGATAGAAAGATGGGAATAAATGCTTGACGGGGGGAGAAGGTCTTGTTGAGCAAATGTTCCTTCCAGGGCCCCCATTTTTACAGACAGGAGTCCATTTAAGCCTCGAAGCCAACCTCTGAGGCACACATTAGCAGGCCCATCTTCCCGATGACCAGGCCAAGGAAATTAGAAAAGAGTCAGTATTAGAACCGCGTGAATTTCCTAGTGAGTGAGAATTTGCTGGCTCTCATTTATTCAAAGGACTACATCTGACCTCTACTATGTGCTACTCATGCGTTACTTCACTTCCTCACCCGTGATACTCTGAAACTGCTGACACAGTGAGAAGATGGAGACTAAGAGAGGTCAAGGGTAAGAGTCCATGCTAAAGCTAGACTCCCACCCAGATGCACCCGGCTCCAGAACCCTGGCTCACCCCACTTTTCAGGGTGTCTACAGAAGGGAGGAGGATAAACGCAAGATGGCAATTGTCCACATTCTATGTCAGCCCGTTTATGACAAGATGATGAGACAAGGCCTTGTTTGGGATGTGCCTGTGGTGGGTGAGGACAGAATTCACAAGCAGAGGATAGAAGAACATATGGGACCCACCGTAAACTCAGAGTTAACCCCAGTGTCCCCCACGCGCCACCCCCGGAACCATTCCCGCATTGGGTCAGTAAAGAACATGATCCTCTGTAGCGAAGCCAGGTTGTGAGTGTACAGGATGTAGAGAGGGGTTCAAGGGTGTTGCAGGGGTCCCCCTGGTCCACCCTGTGGGCTTGTGGATCTGTGCTTGGAAACCCTGGTCCAGGAGGTGGCAAGCGCCACAGGCGCACTCAGCATTTCCAGATGATTGTATTGCGGCCTACAGAAGGGTTGGAGCTGTGCTTCACTAGAAGAGCACATGCATTATCTCCTGGCTGCTGATGGCAGAGTTCTGGGACCTGCAATCCAGAGCAGTCCCCAGGGAGGACTCACAGCTGCCTCCCCATCATTATTCCTCCCCAGCAGACCTGGGATGATGTCTGCATTTGACCTCTCGGCCTAGCATGGAGACAATTTAGCACCATTGGCTAGTCCTTCCACAAAGTAATCATTTAAGAGAAATTACTCCCTAACATCCGCATACCAGATAATTCTTTGCCGGCGTCTCTGGGTGATTTCCTTCCTGGGGAGCAGCATAATCTTTTTGCACTGGCTCACCAAACAGCTGATGGCTCAGTGCATCATTGCCCCCATTCGAATGGATTTAGAGCGCCATTGCACTCCGTGATCATTTATCCCTGAATCTCTCGGAGGTCACCTCTGCCCACCAGGGTCCCCCACACAGGGGATGGCAGAAGCCTAAATACCAGCTCACATCCAAGCAGAAAAGGGCAACTGGCTGGTTATTCGAGGTGCTTCTCTCTGCTCCCCTCTCCTCCAGGCTGTTTATTTCATCAAAAGTCCTGCCTGGTTAGTAGCACCCGAAGCTGCGCGCTAGGTCTGACTGGTTTCAAAAGAAGGAAAGCTTGTGAAATTCAACCTGTGTGTGTCTGTGTACGGCAGACACACAAATGTGTGTGGGTTCCCAGCTGAGGCAAACTGTGTTTGCTTAAACCAGGAAACCCGCAGCCTCTAGAATAAAAGTACAAACAGAAGCCAACTCTGCCTTCTCCAGCTCCCTGCCTTCCTATTTCTTGCTGGTCATGGTACTACACAGAGTTGAAAGCAGCTGCCAGGGCTGTGTTTCCAAGGGAAGCCTTCACTTTCTGCCCTTCCTCAAGGGGGAAGGGGCAAAGGAGATGCTGGTTAAAGGACCACCTGCCCTGCTTTTGTCTTGCTCACACCTAGATTCACAACAGCCTGTGGAGTGATGTGGGGAAAGAAAACAAGGTTTTTGAACAAGTTAAATCTAGGTCCACCTTCTAGCTCCTCCACGAATAGCTAAGTGACCTTGAGAAAGTTATTCAGTGTTGTTGGCCTCAGTTTCTACCCCTCTGATATGAGACAGAGTGACAAGTTAATCACTATGCATAGGGCATGAATGTGGCCAGCAGTTAATACCTCCTGGGTTATGTGTGAAAAGAAATAAGATCCTGTATGGGAAGGGGTGTGCACAATGTCCAGAACTACATTAGCCAATCAACAAAATTATAATAATTAGAACGATTAGTTTTAATGTAGTGTTCAGTATTTTATATTTCCTTGTGGTAACTAGATGGGAAAATCATAAAATGATTAAGGAAGATTGTGATTAGCAGTGATTTCTACAGTCTTGGCTCAGTTTTGAAACCCAAAGGAAATAGTTCTTTACACTGAACTACTTCTTGGGGGTCTGGACTCACATCCTCATGTCCTCGTGGGCTCTCTCATCTCATCGTCATCTGTGACACTCTCAGAGGAAGACAAGAGCACCCACCCTGAGGGAATGAGTTCACATTTGGGGAGCAAACTTCCTACAGGGTGACCTTGCCTTTGAAATCAGACTCACCATCTTCGAATTCCTGCTGGTTAGAAAATATACTCACTTCCCTCTTTTTCTTTAAAATGTTTATCACCCATGATGCTGGGAGATACTTTATTCATGTTCATTCAATGAACCTTTCCTACAGTGTCATGGCTGAGGAAACTGAAACCTCGCAGGTATGGCTCCAAACTCATATTTTTTTCTGTATCACTTACGAATAAGGATGACATTAAGGTGCAGAGGAAAATCTATACGAGCTGTTGTCAGGAGTCAGTGAGCTGCCATGTCAGGGCCTGGGGCCTGAATAAAGTTGGGATGCTAGCTTGGCTTCCTCTCCTCACAGAGCCAGGACCCCACAGAAAGCCTGGGGAAGCAATCCCTCAAGATAACTCACCTTGATCGACTGTAGCGGTAGGTGTCAGAGCACTGGAAACACCTTCCAAACGTGTAATCCTAACTACTTAATTGTAGGGTGGGGTTCTGATGTGATCAGTTCCCATCTCTAGGAAGGGTGTCCTCACCCACACTCTCCCTTCAGCATGTGGGACACTTTGGGGGTCTGGATTCTTTCCAGAAGGAGGCAGGATTGGAGGCGCTCCCAGAACCTCGGAGGATGTTCAGTAGTTGAATCCACGACGCCCAGGAGTGAGGCTGCTGGTTTCCTCGGTGATGTGTGTTGAGCAAAGGTTAGAGTGCAGCCTCCCACCTCCCATCTCCAGGTAAGAGCCAGGAGGAGCCCGCCCACCACACTGAACCCGAGACGTCTGTCCCGGCAGCACTTGCGTGTTGCCGTTGAAGGAAGGTTCAAGGGCATGCTGGCCCCTTCTTCAGGCCCTTCGTGGGGGGGTCAGAACAGGAACCACACCTGCACCAGGAAAGGCCACGCAGCTTAGCGCAGGCTCTGCTTCCTAGATGAGGAATGTCAGGGGGCAGTGCCTCCCTGAACACCGAGAAGAATTCTGGGGACACCTTAGGCACAGACCCTGCTGCTTGTGAGGAGGCCGGGTCAGGTTCCCAAAGCCTGACGGACGCTTCCCCACCTCTGTCCACTCAACCAGTGTTGATGGTCATTTTAGGTAAATTGGTCCTGTTAGGACTTAGTTTATAAAACAGCCAACCCTGGGCTGGAGTCTTCACACAGCAACAGCGGGACAGAAAGTCGGAAACACGCGTTCTGAAAAGCCTGGGGTCCAGGGTGTTGGGAGAGTTAGGATGGGGCAGACCCGCCAGGCATGTCCTGCACCAGGTCCTGGGATGGGATGCAAGGAGGACAGTTCCCAGTGCTTAGAGAAATGGCGTATTCGGGGGGGTGGGGGGACGTGTGCTCATGTTTAAGGAGGTAAGTCAGGGGTCTGGGCCTTCCAGACAGTGGTCTCATCAGATCTGAGGAGTGTGCTGTCAGGGTCAGAGGTCAAAGGATAGGCATAAATGGCAAAGCAGAGTGTAAAGTGAGTTGGGGCGAGTTGGTCAAAATCTAGGCTGGGGACTGGGAAGTTCCAGGTTCCTGCCTTTATGTGGCTGCCACTTGTGCAGAGCACAGAGGCTTGCTGTGCCCAGGTCGCCAGAGAGCAGCAGGGGGCGTCCTTGGCTTCGCTCTCAGTGGCCAGCAGCTGAATCTCTTCTTCAGAGGGAGGACTGCCTTAGGGCTCCTGGTAGCACGGCTTTTAGGCAGAGAGATGGAAGTGCTTGGGGATCCGTGCACCCCACTCCAGGGCGCCCTGCATCTGCAACTGCATAGAGAAGTCTGAAAGCTCAGCTCCCTTGCCTCAGGTCAGGACTGCAGTGCTCCCCACAGGACCCCTGTGAAGCCAGCCTTCATGGGACTCTGCCTGAAATCGCATCCTTGCCGGGCTTCCTCCCTTCCCTGTCCTGCCAACCCCGCTAGTGAATCCCTGACATAACAACCTGCATCTCAGCGTCTGCTTCTCAGGAGCCCCATCTCAGAGGCCATCTGACTCACATCCATGGTGGCCCCTCACCTCACACACAGGCCCTGACCTCTCACGCAGGACCTGAGCTCTCCCTGTGCGCCCTGTGTAACACAGTGCTCAGATGCCATGCCTTGACACTCACCTCTAGCTGGGGAAGCTCCCAGCCACAGTGAGGATGTAAGAAGTGGTGCAGACAAGTGTAGAAAGGTTGGAGTCAGTGTGGGCTGGGACCATTAAAGAAGAGCTTCCTGGATGATGTGGGCTTACACTTGGTCTCAGAGGGTCAGCATTGCCGAGGCCGAGGGAGGATGTGAGCAGGTGGACACATGGGCAAAAATACAGAGGCGGTGGCCAGCACTAGGACACTGGAGACCAGAGACCCAAGAGGCCTGGGGGCCTGGGCTCTAACGTGCGTTGGGTAGAGAACCTGGTTACAAACTAGAGACCTGCCTTTCATATTCCACCCAGAGAGCCAAGAATGCACCTTTCTTCTTCCCGCCCAGCGTTGCTCTACGGGCATGGGAACAGTGGGGCATGGCTAACCTGGGAGCTGGCCCTCGTGTCTATAGAATGAGCCAGAGGCAGCACCGTACCCATTCACAGGCCCCGAAGGATACAATGGGATGTGTGTCCCCTGGGAATTCCCAGGGTGAGGGCCCTGAGACTCTCCTTAACTTCCAGCAGGCCGTCTTTCCTGGGTGGTTTTTTTCTAACACGTCCTCCCTGCTCGCCTTAAGAACCCACACTCTTGCCCTAGCTGGTTTGGCTCAATGGATAGAGCATCGGCCTGTGGACTGAGAGGTCCCAGGTTCGATTCTGGTCAGGGGCACATGCCTGGGTTGTGGGCTCGATCCCCTGGGGGGGGGGGGGAAGGGGTGTGCAGGAGGCAGCCGATCCATGATTCTCTCTCATCATTGATGTCACTATCTCTCTATCCCTCTCCCTTCCTCTCTGAAATCAATAAAATATATTTTTAAAAAAAGAACCCACACTCTTAGCCCAGTTATGAGAAAAGGTTTGAAGTGCAGCAAACATCAAGAACAGAGGGAAGGAGACCACCACGCAGCCCAGTGCTATCTTAGTCTGGCTCCTCTGAGACAGGGACTTGGATGCAGGCAGTTTATGTGGAGTTTGAGCCCAGGAAGCTTAAGTACAGGAGTGGAGACCATGAGAGAGGGGAGGGAGAAAAGCCAATAAACAGGGCAGTAATGCTCAGGTCGCTGCTGTGGGCCTCTGGGCTCCATCCCACTGAGGACCCTCTGAGATATAATTAGGGCGACCAAACATCCCCATGGGATCAGACTGACCCAGTGTTGGCACTGAAAGCCCCACCTTCTGGGAGTCCCCTCAGCCCCTCGCAGACCAGGACGGATGGTCCCTGCACCATGTAGAATGTGCGCCAAAGGGTGGGGAAGTTGGAGTGTTTGTCGTCACAAGTTCCTCGGTGGTTGAGGTAAGAAGCTGGCAGCATACACCAGAACAGCCCATGCTGCTGCAGGGACACTCAGACGTGGGCCAGGGGGATGTGGGTCGAAGCATCAGTAAGGCCAGCTACTAGGACTTGGGGTATGTCAAACGGTTTCATTATCCCTGGAACTCTGCAAGGTGAGGATGAGGAGGCAAGTTGCAGGTCTGAGAAGTTAAGTTGCTTCTCCCAAGGTCACTGGCTTGGTCTTGGCAGCCAGGTGTGTCCAGCCTCAAAGCTCATGCTCCTTGTCGTCACCCGCAGCCTCCAGTTACCTGTTTATCCTCCAGCCATCTCCAATGGCATCCGCCCAAGACCAATTCCTTCTGAACAGCTCTGCGGACAGCTGCTGCAGAGAGAGGCTGTTGAAAGCCATTCTAGAATTTGGTAATAGCTCACCTTGAAAAATGACAAGGTTGAGGCTGAAGAAAGTTCTATTTCATTCTCTTGTAATTAAGAGAACTTTTCTACATTGCATGCTGCATAATTGAATTATACCACCGATTAATTTCTAAAAATAATTATTTGCAGATTTATTTCCCCAACTTGTGCACTTTTTAAAAAAATATAATATTCTTGGCCACTTCCTGAAGCAGATAGATGCTGGGGGAGAGATGGTGGAGGAGATATCGTTTGTGTTCAGTGGTTCCATCATTACTATTGATTGCACAGCCTTATTATTCAGCTCAAAGACACTGCAATTGATAGAAATGGAAATGAAGGAATGTCGTGTTCCGAGAGGCTTTATTGAAAGAGGAAATAAACAATACGTGTAGACAAATAATAATTCTTTGTTGGCCATGACAGCGGTGCTTTCAGAGGCAGGATTAACGTGCATCGTAAGCAAGCAGCCTATGGTTTCCCCTCCAAGTGCTCACTGCACTGGCCAGATGTCAGGTGCCAGGCACGTGGTGCTGGAAAGCTGGCCCCGCCGCCCTGTCTGCAGCCTGCCGAAATAAGGAGGCAGCATGATCAGGGCGTCTAAGATGGCCCTTCTCTGAGCCCCTTCATCTGCTTGGTATTCAGGTCTGAGGCTGTAAATTCGATTATGGTAAGTCATTCTCTGGATCCCTGGAGACTTGTGGCCTGAATAATGAGGTGAGATAAGTGGTGGCAGGCTCAGGTACTCAGGGCCTTATTCTGAGGTCTGGCCCCACCTCTTCCCTGCCCTCCTCCCCAGCACTCCTTGCTCTCCTGCTCTCTTGCACCCCACTGTTCTGATCCAGCCCCCCCGCCCTCCCCACTGCTCTCCAGCTGCCTCCTTGCCCTCCAAGCCCTGCCCTTTCATCTTTCCCAGGCCAATGGCTGCTCACCCTTCCAGGACTTGGGCTGCTGCTGTCTCCCCACCTCCTCCAGCTGCCTTCTTTCCCAGGTCTGAGTGCAGAGCTGTCTCCTGGCCAGACTGTGAGCTGAAGGAGCAGCACTGTCTCATCCTTTCTGTCCCTGGGCCCCAGCACAGCGGGGTACAGAGGAGTGCCAGGAACCTCAGCTGACTCCGGCCAAAGTACCTGTGCACATTTACAATGAACTCTTCACTGACGCCCACAGAGATGTTTGTTTTTTTAATGGAGGTATAATTTATGTAGAGTAAAGGTCACTAACCTACAGGCACAGGATTATTTTGCATATATATAAGCAAGCATGTAGCTACTCTACAGATAAAGGCATGAAACATTCCCAGCATCCAGAAAGCGCCCTCCTGCTCCTTCCAGCCCTCCTGCCTTCGCCTTCCCCCTTCCCGTAACCACTCTTCTGATTTCTATCACATTGATCAGCTTTGCCCATTTCAGGCCTCCGTATAAATAGAATCATGCAGCAGGGACACTTGTGTCTGGCTCTTTCCTCCCTCAACATTATGTCTCTGCGGCTCATTCCGGTGGTGTTTTGGGTGCCCTGAACTCATCCCCTGCAAGGCTCCCCTATTCAGATGCCTGGGGAGCTCTGTATTGGGTGGGGTGGGGATAGAGGCTGGGGAGACAGGGACAAGCCCAGGGCTGCAAGCAGAGCTCCCACTGGCTGCCGTGGGCTCAGCACTAGACTTTGGGCACTTGGACCATGATCAGGTCACTGCTGGGTGACCAGGCTCATGCCCTTGAGTTGAAGTTGCCATAGGCCTCGGTTCATTGAGAAGCGGTGGCCCAGAGTGCATTCCAGGAGGTGAGCAAGGAGCTAAATGGAGGAGGAGGAACTGTCTCTGATGGGTACGGGCAGATGGCTGTGCTCTCAGAAAACCCCGATTTGCTCTGCCAAGTCCCCGCTTAGAAGTGACCGCCTTCTCGGTCACCACAGCAGTGCAGCCCGTCTCTGCCCCGGCCCTGACCTGGTGAATTTAGAAAAGCAGGTGACATCTGCCTAACTGTGGTGGACATGAGCCTCTCAAGGCAGCAGCCTGCCTTCCTTGTCCCAGTGTCCCCAGCAGCTAGAAGATGCCGGGCGCAGAGTATGTGCTCAGTAAAGTTGTTGCCAAATAAACAAAGGGGAAAAGGGCAATCATTTCACCTTTTGCTCCTTCAAATACCCTTGAGTTGATGATCATCGGGCCTCTCTTCCTCACACTGTGGATCTACACCCATCCATGCCCCAGAGGTGAGCAGGACTTTGCAGGAGTGCGATGGATGGGCCCTCATCTGGCAGGGAACCCAGCCCCAGGCTTGCTTTGCCCTCTTGTCAGCCCCCCCTGCAGCCTGTGATCCCAGTCTGGGCCCCCGCTTTGTTCACTCTGTGCCTGCCCCAGCACAGGGCCTGGGCCAGAGAACAGTGCTTGGTCAGTGGTATGGGTATCAAACCAAAATATCCACGTCCTCTCTTACTGCAAGGAAGTTTTAGCATAGAAGCAGAAATGTCCAAAGTAGGCTACACCCTGAGATTCCTGAATCTTGCATAATAATATGTGTGCAAAAAAGGTAAATATTACCATTTCAATATTCATGTCTCTTCCTCCCTCCCCCCCCCTTCCTTTATCCATAAGTGGGACACTGACTCTGCCATGTCAGGTCCTGGATCCTTTTGGGGCAGAATCATGGTAATGGGAAAACAGAGAAGTGAGGGGAAGAAAGTCTGGCTGGGTTTATTTGCATTGAAAAAGGCATACAATTACTGGTGGGAGGGAGTAGGACACATCCTGATGGTACTAGGAGAGAGGGCAGCAGGAGGCAGGGAGGGGAAGTTTGAGGAGAACTTCTGTATTGAGAGAGTGAATAAAGTAATTGGGAAGCAGCTCCCATGCCGGTGAGGAACTGAGAAAGATAAAGAGAATGTTCAGGGTGTTCTGCTGTGCATTGTAAATGAGCTTGTGCTTGGACAGATTCAGAGCAGCTCAGTAGAGACTTGCATTTCTGGTCCGTGGTCTTGCAGGTAGAACTGGAGCGTCTTCCAGTGTGCCATGATGCCACGATGCCACACGGGGCTGCGGCTGGGCGGGCCAGCTGGTGTAGGCTTCACCTGCAGGGACATACCTGGGGTGGCAGGTGAAGGACACTGTGCAGTGGGAACGGGAGAGCCAAGGCTGCTTCAAGGGAACTTGGAGGATTGGTACAGGTGACCTAGCATATCTGGGGACAGCCAGCCCTTGCAAAACAAGGACTTCAGTATACTAAACTTGATCTGGGCAGTAAATAACTTTTATTCTTAAAAGTCAAGTCTGAGGAATTGATAGAGTCTTCCTAGGAGACTGTATTGAGAAGGACTCCAGGCTCAGTAGGAAGAGTGACATGATTTGGCATAATTGGCCAGCAATATCTGTCCTGGATGCCAGGGAGAGCATGGTGGTCATGGGTTAGAGTTTTGCTAAGGCACCTTTCAAGGCTCAAGGACGATGTGTGAGTGTGAGTCCATGTGGGTCTGTGTGTGTGGCAGATGGCTTTACAAGGGCTTGGGCAGCATCATTAATTACTTAAATTCTCATCGAAAGAGCACTTCGTATAGAGCAATAACTCTTTATATGTGTTTTTTTATTTTTAATTCAAGTATAGTTGACATACAATATTGTATTAGTTTCAGGTGTACAACATTAATGATTCAACATTTATACCTTATGATGTGATCACCACAATGAGTCTAGTAACCATCAGTCACTGTACAAAGTTATATGAGGTTATTGACTATATCCCCTGAGCTGTGTATTACACTCCTCTGACTTATATAATTATAACTGGAAGTGTGTACCTCTTATTTCCACTTTACCTTTTCATCCACCTCCTCACCCCCACCTGCCAACCATCAGCCTCTTCTCTGTATCTATGAAGCTGTTTCTCTTTTGTTTTGTTTTTCATTTTTTTTTGTATTTTCTACAAATGCTTTTGAGTTAACTCTTGAATAAATGCATATGGGTGCCTTGATTACTGGAAGATAACAGAAACAAATCCTTTTCATTTTAACAAATATTTATTCCGTTCCAATAATGTGGCAGGTGCAGCAAGAAGGACCAGGAAAGAGCGTGTCCCTGCCCTCAGTGAGCTCATGGGCTTTGAAGAACTTTCAGAAATGAAAGACAAAGCCAAACAAAAAACTTTAAGCTCACCCTGATTACATCAGCTTCAAGTCAGCTAGTACCTGAGAAAACATGAATAGGTCCGTGGGGCTAATTGCATTACCCTCGTTTTTTGGAGGAGGAATAAGGACTTCGAGAGGGGTTAGGTGATGGACATGAGTCCCCCAGACCTCAGCAGGGCCAGACAGGCGCCCCTCCTTCCTCTGCCTGGTTCTGGGCAGACCCCCCTCCCAGCCTCAGCAGCATCTGCTCTTTGCTCTGAGTCACTCACTCAGTTACAGCCAAAGACGATGGGATGAGTTCAAACAGGAAAGTCAGACTGAAAACAGCGAGCCTCCATTGAAGTTTGTTTTTCCAATTTATTTAATGTTTTCTTTTTTCCTTTTAACTCATCTCATTAATTGATAATGTCCTCTGCCCAATCTCTTTCTTTTATTGCTTCTCTCTTTAAGGCTTGGGGCCAGGAGCTAGGTAGGTGGCATTTAAGTTATGACTTGTTTAGGAAATTGATATTGGCATTTTCTGCATGAGTTGCCTTTCTTCAGTGAGTTACTTTGCTCTAATTTTCTATTAGAAGCTTCAACTGTAAGGGAGATACAGGCTAATTAAAAATTGGAAGCTGGTAAATTTCACCTTGGGCAGCTAGTATGCACTTTTGGCAGGAATTGATGCAATTATTGATCAAATAAAATTGTCATCCAAAAGAACATCTCCTTTTTTTTTTTAAAGAGAAAGCAGCAAGATATTTATTATTGAAATCAAGCCTTTACTTCAAAGATGCATTAATGACATATGAAAACCAGGTAGGTTTAGGTCAAAATGAAGAATTATGTATATTTTAAAAGCTAAATGCTATTAGATTTTTTAAAATGAAAGAATAAATTGAACTTCTAATATATTGCTGGGCTAAAAAGCACCATAAGAGGCCCAGCAAAATTACTCAATAAATGCTTGTCAAATTGAACAGAATTGAAAAGCCATCAAGACACCATCACCCTTAACCAGTCTTCAGGGTAAAATAGCCAACTGCAGGGCTGGTCCACATATATAATATTGATGGAGTCCTAAAGAAGATGTGAGAGTGATTGTTTTTTAAGGAAATTGCATTATGCGCAAAATGCATGAGGTTGTGGGGTCAAGGTCTCAAATCAAGTGGCTATGGATGTGCTAGCTCCGGAGCCATTGCTTCCGGATGTACCCAGTCCCAGGTGCCTACATTCTGTGGAAAGCAAAGTTCCAGCAATCCCTCCTCAAAGTCAATGCAAACCTCTGCCCATCCCAAGGCTTTGTTCTCCAGTAATCTTCCCCTTACATTTCTCAGTGTCAAGACCCCTCTGTCCACAGCTTGTGTTTGCCAGGCTGGCGGCAGAGCCTGCACACGTGCAGCTGCTCAGCCGGACACCAGGACGGGGTGTGGGCGGAAGCAGGGACCACAGGCAGGCTGGGAGTCAGGACAGACTTTGTCCTGGTGGTAACACCCTAGGCTGGCCTGCTACCTCTGCCCCTGGACAGCTGAGCCTCAGACAAAGGCCTGTGTGGTTCCAGAGGACAAAATTGGGGGTCTGGTGGAGTGAGGCAGGAAAGGAAGAAAAGCCCTTACAGAGGGACATTCTCCAGTTGGCCATCACTGTGGGCAACTGGGGCCAGCTTCCTGGGCCCTTCTGAGGAGCCATGTAGAATAGGCCTGTCCAATAGAACGTTGTGCACTGAGAATGTCCACTCTTGTATCCACCAGCCACATGGGACTGGTGGGCGATGGACATGTGGCTCATGAGACTGAGGGATGGTTGTTTTACATTTATTTCATTTTAATTAATTTTTATTATTAATTATGTATAGACTGTGCTTTCAAGTTTCTAGTCCAAGGAGTGGAAGAGGGTATCACCCACTGGCTGTGTGCCTCCTGTTGCCTCAGGGGGTGTTGTACCCTACCCTGCCCATCAGCCTCTGTGGTTGCAGGCGGTTCCTGCAGCCCCCTCCCACCCTGATGCCGCTTACACAAGTGCCAAGTGGGAGCTCTGGGGGTCTGAGGCAGGAGGGGGTGGCCAGTCCTTGTGAGGCTGTTTGCAACAGACATGGCTAGAGCAATGCCTCTCAAATCTGAATGAGCACCAGGAGCTCCGGGGGACTTGTTAAAATGCAGGTTGCTGATAGCCACCCCTAGGGCTTTTTACTTCCATGCCACTGGCTGGTGATCACACTTTCCGAACCCCTGAGCTAAAGTAAAAGGTGGGCCAGAGGATATGAGTTGGAGCAAAGGTGACCAACTGTCTGGGTTTGCCTGGGACTGTGGGGGGTTGGATATTCTGGCACAGGAGGCCTTCAGAGTCAAAACCAGAACAGTCCCAGGAAAATGGAGAAAAGACCTTTGCCACCTTTACCTCAGTGACTTCACCTGCCAAAACGGAAGCTCAGGCACAGTCCTGCTTGCCTCCCAGAGCGCTTGGCGTTGGGGTGTTGTAATGCCTGTGAAATTTTAGTGCCGGCTTTCGGATGAACAGCTTCTCCATCAGCAGAGAGTCCCGGTGGCTTCTGGAGCAACAGGAGCTTAGTTTTCTCCCCAACCTTCGAGCAGGATCCAGAACGGTAGCAGAGCAAGGGAGTCAGCCTTAGTCCAGGTCCCGATTCTAGGGTGGCAGTGCTGGGAGCCTGTGGAATGAACAGGGTTGGGCTGTTTCTGGGGGCTTTGAGTCATACCTGGCTGTGGGTTTCTTTTGTTGTTAGGTTCGGTGTTTTCAAGGAGTGCTGGGAGACTCTTTGGACCATTTCTCCTTCACAAATCAATTAAATATGTATTGATTGTCCTCTGTGCTGCCTGTCTAGATATGTTTGCTAGGGAGGGCCTGGCAGGAGGTGCATAAAGCTTGGTCCTTGCTCCAGGGATGGCCCTGACAAATCGGAGAGGAAAGAAGGGTTTGACAGTGTCCATCCCCAATTCCAAATCACAGACAGACATACACATGTCCCCTCACTCTCACTCTACTTTCTGGCTACGAATGTGCAGGACGGTGCTCCTGTCTACCTCCCTGCCCAGCCTGGGACTGTGACCCTCAGGACAGGGACCATGTCTGGCCTCTCTCTCTAGTCCCGTGCTCAGCTCAGAGCCTGGCAGGGACCTGGCAATTGGAGGTGTTTGCTAAAGGGAAGGGGGGTTTGCTGGGCTGTACAGGCTGAGTTGTGAGACACATATGCCCCTAAGAGAGGCTGAAAGGCAGCCGGAGAAGCAGCGGGGTTCCTGAGGAGATAGGGCGGGCACTGGGCCATCTGTATGGGTAGACTTTTTAGAGGCGAGGAGGTGAGAGACTGTATACCCAGCCATGGATTAGCCATGGACCCTGGAGAGATCTTGGAAAGTGTGGGCAAGAGGGAGGGCCCAGCATGACTGGAATGAGGATTCAGGCTGGTCAGAAGGGAAAGAGATTGACTCAATCTAAGGAGCAGATAATGAAGGGCCTTAACCACCCAGCTGAGGAGTGGGCATCATATATTTAAGTAGGAGATAATAGTAAGCAAAGGTTCCTGAGAGTTAGAGATAATGGGATCTTTCTGCCGTCCTGACTTTCCAGGATGCCATATGATTTATTAAGGCATGCCGTTACAGCTTAAAAAGTGCAGTTTTTGAAAGATTACTCAGCAATACAAAGCAGTAAATTATTGATATACCCAACAACATGGATGAATCTCAAAATCATTATGCTGAGTGAAAAAAGCTAGACAAAAAGAAAAAAAAAGACATCCTGTATGATCCCATTTATATGAAATTCTAGGAAATGAAAAATAACCTCGGAAGACGGAAAGCGGATCAGTGGTTGCCTGGGGACAGGCGCAGGGAGAGTGGATTGGTGGGTTGAAAGGGGCATGAGGAAATGTTTTTGATGTGTGTTTGTTGTGAAGCCATCACTCCAATGGAATGATGGTTTCACAATAAACACACATCAGAACTGATCTCAACATCAGGTTACATGTGTGCAGTTTCTTGTGCTACAATTATAGCTCACTGAAGTTGGTAAAGAAAAAAAAAGAGGCTATCCAGTTAATAATGTAAAGAGAAACCATAACAACAGTGGAAGTTGAGAAAACACAATTTATGTTCTTAAGGAAAAGGGAATAATTTCTATGTCAATTTATGTAATTCTCTCAAACAGCTCAGTGATGTAGGTATTAAATTCCCATTTGGCAAATTCAGAGGATCACGCAGCTTGTGAGTGGTGAGCGGAGCCAGAATTCAAACACAGGTCCATCTGATCCCCAAATCGGTGTTCCATTCACTGTACCTGTGCCTCTCGAACTCAGCTCTCCGTTGCAGAGCCTGCCAGATGCACAGGAGCAGGGAGGGGGCCCCAGGAGCCAAGCAGCACTTCCCAACCTCAGAGGACTCTGATGCTCATCATTCATAATGGGTTTCAACTGGGAGAGGGTTTTACCTTGTAATCATTAAGGCGATTGTAGCTCAAATTTTTAACCCAAGCAACTGAGCTCTAATCATTTCTTCTTCCCAATAGACAAGGCATAACCTTAGTTTGGAAAACAATCAGAACAGCAAACAGGCGCATCAGAGATGGATGTGAGCAACTTGTGTTTCAGATGTATATACTGTTAAGTATATTTCTATTTACTGTTATTTCTACTAATATATACTGTTAACCTAAAAACGAAAGACCAAAGTGTGAGGCAACAAGTGTTTATTCGAGATCCAAATGAACAGCTGTTCAGGAAGCAGTTATCAGACAGAAACCCAAGTCACGTTCTGATTGGGAGGCGAAGGCGAGGGGGGTTCATGAGAAAGCGAAGGGGAGCATTTACAGCAATAGAAGGAAGGCATTTCTATTGATGCAGATAAGCCAATAATAGTGATGTTCATTCTAAAGAATGTTTTTAATTTTCACCCCGGTGGTCATAATATCTGCTTTATTGTTATCTTTCAAAAACAGTCGCTTGGGATGCAGTGAGATTTAGACCCCGTGCAAAGGTTATCTGGCCCAGCTCTAACTCTCTAGAGGCTTGAGGAGTAAGACCTGCAGGGCAGTTCCTGTGGGATAGCAGCTGCATTTTAAAGGGTCTCTGTTTATAGTGTTGTTGTTTTTTTTTTAATTTTTTTAAAAAATATATTTTATTGATTTTTTACAGAGAGGAAGGGAGAGGGATAGAGTTAGAAACATCGATGAGAGAGAAACATCGATCAGCTGCTTCCTGCACATCTCCCACTGGGGATGTGCCCGCAACCCAGGTACATGCCCTTAACCGGAATCGAACCTGGGACCTTTCAGTCTGCAGGCCGACGCTCTATCCACTGAGCCAAACCGGTTTCGGCAAGTGTTGTTGTTTTTTATAATACCTATTGTAATCTTTAAATATTTAGTTATTAACATGTACCACAAAGACAAAATAGAAGTAAACGTTTGAGGAAAGTAAGGAAGGAGGGTGGAAAGAAACTCAGAAGGAAGGAAGAAAAGAACAAAGGAAGGAGGGAGGGAGAAAGGAAGGAAGAGGTAGAGGGAAAAGGTCCGTGCTTTCGGGCATATGTGGAGATCAGTGTACAGCCAGCTCACTATCCTCGCTCTCCCCTTTTCTGCCCAAGACAGAAGTGACGATCGCACCAACTGCCTCAGACTCTCTCAGACACCCAGCTCTTTCGGGAAATATTCTCTTTCAATCACTGAGCACCATTTCCCCATGTTTTGGGAAGTCTTCAGTGATGGCTAAGAAAAAGCACAACTGATTGGGACACTGTGATCCCCTGAGTATTTCAGTGGCCTTCAGCCTCCCAAGTCCGGGGCAGAATTTCTGAGGTTTGTATATTGAATTGAGGAAATGTGAATCGATTGTTTTGATTTTCCTTTTTCTTTCCATGCTCCAGTTAGCCTCCCGCCAACACCACTGGCTAATTAGCTCTTGCGATGCCATCATCGAAGGCGTGGAAGGTCCCATTAACACTTCCCGAGGGATTGCTATGAAAATGACTGTGAACCAGGCTTGGGCACTAATGAATTAGTCTATAAATGGGGGGAAATCCAGCTGCTTCCGAACAGGCGTGACATTCCCCTTGAATGAGCTAGATTCTTTCCATCCATCCTGCATACCGCCTCCTTGTCCCTGGCAGCCTCTGCAGACTCCTTTTCTCCCCAACCCCAGTGCCTTGTTCCTTTTCACCTGGGTCATGCTGCTGCAGTGGCATTACTGCCCTGATCACACGGTGCTGAAATTCTCTGGGATCTCCACTGATTGCTCCGTGAGGAGAGGGACCATGGTGATTTCTCTTTGTGTCCATAGGACCCAATACAGGGCCCAATAGAGGCAATAGGATTATTTACTGTGTGCCAGGCATGGTTCCAAGGCCTTACCTGTATTCCATCCTTTAATCTTCAGAACTGTAATGTGGTGAGCTGTGGTATCATGCTCAATACATAGTTGGGGACACTGAGGCACAGACAGTTTATTTACTTATCCAAGGTCACACAGAGGGGTGGGGATTTCAACCCAGACAGCTATGTTCAGAGTCTAGTTTTGAAGTTTGTTGGCATTCATTCAATTGTATTTTTTGGAAACTGAGGTACCTAGTTAATTTATGTTTACAACTAGCCAAACACTGAAGCTGAAGGAATCCTATATAATAAAAGCCTAATATGCTAAGTGTCCGGTCAGCCAGTCAGCTGTTCAACCAATCGAAGTGTAATATGCTAATCATATGCTAAGGCCGCTCAACCGCTCGCAATGATGTGCAATGACCACCAGGGGGCAGACACTCTGACTGGTAGTTTAGCTTGCTGCTGGGGTCTGGCCCATCTGGACTGAGCGAGACGGGCCCTGGAGCCCTCCCACAGTCCCTCCCTGGTTGGCTAACCTCCCGTGTCCCTTCCCGGCCCCAACCCTGCACCGGTGGGGTCCCTCAGCCTGGCCTGGCCCTCTTGCAATCCAGGTTGAGGGATGTCCCCCCCCCCCCCCCCCAGTGCATGAATTTTGTGCACCAGGCCTCTAGTAGCACATAAGGGGACCATAGCCTAATTCCAAAGCACAATCCCATCTGTGGCAAAATGTCAACTGGGCCTGTGTCCTATTTCAAACCCTCCCATGTCTCCTCATTGCCTCCAGAGTCAATGCCGAACACTTGAGAAAATATTTACTCTCTTCTGTCTATGATAGACGATGACTGATACAGCATACGTGACTTAAGTAACATTATGAATGAATGAATGAATGAATGAATGAATGAATGAATGCACTAAAAGATATACCTATCTGTGGACAGAGTTTAGAAATTGTTGTCTTTCTAAAATCACATCCCTGCCAACTTGATCATGAATTAAAAATATAACCCTATCAATAGACTCTTATATAAGGTTCTTACATATCAGACAAAATTTAAAAACCCAAAATATAGGGTTTTTATCAGGATTCTAATATATGTAAATGACAAATTTTCATATGGAGTCGGGCAAAATTGTGTTTTTAGGTTAGAACAGGGCTTTTGAGGTATGTTAAATATTCTCTGAAGCCCCTTTGACCAGCCTACTAGATGCTGACCAGACATTTTTAAGGCTTTTAAACCTAGATTTTATGTAAAAGGTGGATAAAGAAAGATCAAAAGTCCCTTTAGTGCTCTAATTTTGCTAATAGGCCTCAGAAAAGATTTTCATTATCTTTTTGCATTTTAAAGATAAGGATGGATTCTGGAATTGTCTCAGAGCTCCCATTTTATGAATGTTTTTGAGCCTAGTTTGGGATGTGGGTTCATCTTGCAGTCCTTCACTGAGCCACTCCCATGAGTCAGGCACTGCAGTCAGCCCCCATGGCGGTTGGGACTGGTAACAGGAAGCTCCAGGCGTGACTAAGAGGACAGAGTCCTGCCTTCTGGAAGCTTCCTTTTCTTGGGAGCACTAATATGGCGGGAGGAGCCTGCAAGCTCTATGGAGCATCCGTAGGGAAGGATTCATTGGTTGGGATACAGAAGACAGTTCTGGCCTCCTGGAGGGGTGAACTTTAAGGTGCAGTTGCAGGACCAGTGAAGAGATTGCTGCAAATGAAGAGGAGTAGGTAAGGAAGAAAGGTGTATTCCCATATCTTCTTCTGAGAAGTTCACAATCCATGGGGGTGTGGGGGGTGGGGGACAGACCCAGGCATACTCAACCATAGTGCACTCAGCAGATGACACAGGAAAGGCTCCCCTTGGTTGAGATCCTAGCAGGGTGCTGGCCCGTGTTCCACTTTGGATTGTGGCATGAGTAATTCAATGTGTAGGCATAAGTGTCCTGACTCCCACTTTCTCCTATGTTCTCAGACCACCTTTAGCCTCTAGTCCTCTTGATGACCCCACCCCATTCTTTATTGTAAAAACAGAAGCCATCAGAAGACAGCTCTCTCCCCTCCCCTCCCCTCCCCGCCCCTCCCTTTCCCTCCCCTTCTGTGGGAGGTGAGTCCTTCTATCAAGGGGAGTCTTTCACAAGATCTGTAGTGGTACCCTTTTTCATGACCCCTCAATAAAGGATCATTCCCATGAGCTTGCAAGCAGGCTCAACTACCATACAGTAAGAAAAAAAAAACCATAATCCCTCTTTTTTCTTCACCTTCAGCTGTATCCAAAGGTCTCCACTGGCCCTAGCTGGTTTGGCTCAGTGGATAGAGTGTCAGCCTGCGGACTGAAGGGTCCCGGGTTTGATTCGGGTCAAGGGCACATGCCCAGGTTGCGAGCTTGATCCCCAGTAGGGGGCGTGCAAGAGGCAGCTGATCAATGACTCTTTATCATTGATGCTTCTATCTCTCCTTCTCCCTTTCTCTCTGAAATCAATAATATATATCTATATCTATATCTATATCTATATATATATATATATATATATATATATATATATATATATATATAAAGCAACAACAAAAGTCTCCACTGCCCTTCCTAGCAAAACACTGCTCATCACTCTGTACCCCAGTTTCCTCCTCTATAAAAGGGAACTGTCATTAATAATCATCTCATAGGATTGTTGAAAAATGAAGTCAGCAAATGTGTGTAAAGCACACAGAAAGGGCCAGGCCCGGGATGAGCTTTCTCTAGATGTTAGCAGTTATTAGTCTCCAACAAATTGCCTGTACTCCTTGCCCCATGTCCTCACTTGATTACTCCTCACTCCCCTCCAATCTGTCCTCCCTTCCTAACATGTAGCTGAAATTGTTTTTGTCAAGGTCACCAGTCAATGACACGAAGCTCAATCAGATGAACGCTTCCCTGTCTGCTCCTGTTGGACCCCATATCATTCAACAGTGCCCACTGCCCTCTCCTTTTCAACCCGTTCTCCCTCGGATTCTGTGATTCCATTGTCTCACCGCAAGTTCCTTCCCCATCCGTTTGCTGTTTCCTCTTCCTCCACCAGAGAGCCAAATATTGGGGAGTTTTTATTCCCTGTTTTTACCTTTTCTACCCTCTCCAGGCCAGACCTCTAAATGAACTCAAAGCCTGTATATTCCCCTGCCTACTTGACATCTCTGCTCCACTGTCTCTCAAGCACCTTGAATCCAGAGCTCTGCCCCCTCCTCCCTCCTCACATAGTTGTCCCTCAGTCCTCTGCATCTAAAAAACAAGCTCCCAACCATTCAAACTCACACTCATTCTTGATTCCTCCCTGCCTACCCACACAAGACAGGTCTTATCATTGGCAACTTGAAAACGCCCTCCCCACTCCTGGAGGACCTCCTGAGAGTCCCAACTGCTCTCCCTGCTCCAGCTCCTGCCTCCTCAGTGCAGTTTCCATTCTAAGCTGGATGGTCTTTCAATGCAAATTCCAGATATTTTCCCTTCCTTGTTTTGTTCAATTCAAAGATGTCCTGAAGATAAAAAGCACCTTCCCCATGGCCTCCAAAGCACCGCTGGCCTGCTGAGGCCTGCCTCCCATGCTCTGTTCTCACTGCTCTTCCCCTTGCTCAGGATACTCAGACCCTGTGGTGTCTCTCCGTTCCTCCAACAGGCTGGTCTTTGCACTTGCTACTCTCTCTCTCTCTCTCTCTCTCTCTCTCTCTCTCTCTCTGGGACGCTGTTACTCAGCCATCATCTGCTTCCTTTCCATATAAGCATCTTAGCCTACATATCTCCTCCTCAATTAGGGCTTCACTGATGCTCCCAGTTAGCTATGCCATTGATATTGGTTTGTTTCCTATCTGCCCCACCAAAATAGAGCCCTCCTTACATACAAGAATATTATCTGCCTTGAACACAACTGTGTTCCAAGCATCTGGCATCTTGCTGGCCACACATGAACTCCTCAGCAAGTCTTATTGAAGAATGAACCAATAGATACCCTATTCACATGTACCATTCATCTCTATTTACCCAAGCATTTCTGTGTGCCTAGAAGAATCATACAGGATGCAGCATCAGAAAGACTTGTATGTAAATCTATATTCCCACCTTTATTAATCAAGTGGCATTAAGCAAGTTACTTAACCTTTCCCAGGCTCAGTTTATCATTTGCCACATAAGGGTGAGAATAGCAATAGATTCCTCACAGGGTTGCTTGGAGAACTACACAGGAGAATGTGTGATGGTGCTTTATAAACTAGCAAATATTTTTCAATACCCTATATTTTAAATAGTGATAGGCTTTCAGGTAGCTATTGTCATTTTCATTTTTAGCCAATTGGGAAGCAGAAACTCCTTGAGCCTGGTGACCAATTTTTATTTTTTTTTCAAGTGAATACCACCATTTTATTTATTTTTTTCTGATTATGGAATCTAATGACATCAAATCTTATTATTATATGTGACCCTTGCTTTTTTAAAATTATATATATTTTTTTATTGATTTTAGAGAGGGAGGGTGAGGAAGAGATATAGAAACATCAATGAGGAGAGAATCAGCAGTCAGCTCCCTCCTTCACGCCCCCTGCTGGGGATTGAGTCCACAAACCAGGCATGTGCCCTGATCAGGAATGGAACTGTGACCTTCTGGTTTATAGGTCGATACTCAACCACTGAACCACACCGGCCAGGCTATATATTTCTTTGGTGATCAGTTTTTAACCCAAGATGAGTGGGTACCTCTACTCCTGCCATCAATGAGCATTCATTTTTTCTCTTCTTCCCTCCCTTTTCCACAAAATTTTATAGCAATACTTAGTTTTATACATATTGTTTTGCCAATTTTCTAGGAAAAAAGAGAAACCTGTTTTTATATTCAGTTTATTATAAGCAAGGATGAGCATGTGATCATATTTTCATATGTTTATTGACTATTTCTTCTGTAAATAGCCTATTTGTTTTCTTTGTCCATTTTGCAGACGTTGAGGGGGGGGGGTGGTGTCTATTAAACTTTTCCTTACGAAGCAGCTTGTATAGTAGGGATTTTAGCCTTTTATCCATCACATGATTCAAATATGTCTTCTAGTTTTTAAATTTATCTTTTAATCTTATTTAGCAGAGTATTTCCTTCATAGAAAGGCTTGTACAAAATCATAGAAGGGTTTACCCACATTTTTATTCAATATTTATGTATTTGTATTATTTACATGTAAATCTTTGACCTATCTATAATTTATTTTGGCTCAAAAAATGATATAAAGACCTCGCTTTATTTTTCCCCTGAAGAGTTATACAACTGCACTGACTCTTCCCTGTTGAATAGTCATCTCTGCCCCTCCCACTCTGATTTCCGATGCAGCCTTTCCGCCTGGATTTATTTATGAATTCTCCACGCTGATCTCACGATCCATTAGTCTTTTCGTGTCCTTACAACCCACAGCTTCCTCTCTTAACTGCCTTTTGTGGTGATGTGCCCTGACAGTCCCCACATTTTTATTTCTAAAGAGGATCTTTAGAATCACTGTGCCGGGTCCCTAAAAACTATCCCATGGGAAAGCTGACAGAATTTGTATATTTAAGATGTTGAACACACTGGCAAGTTAACCTCTGGAAAGTTCGACCTAATTTAAGTTCTCATCATTTCTTCACACATCCTCGGCCCACATCAGACATTTTGTCTCCTTGCCTTCATTGCTGTAGTGGAATATGACATCCATTGTCATTTCAATTTGCATTGATTTGATTAGGAGTAAGGTTGAGCATCTTCTCATATGTTTATGGCTCACTAGTTGTGTTTTTTATGGATTGCCTAATTCACACCCTTTCGTACTTTAATTGGAATGCTCATCATTTTCGTACTGATTCATAAGAGCTCTTTATAAATTAATGGTACCAACTCTATGTCATATACAACACACACAGTTTTAGAATTTACTTGACATTCAAGTTTGTTTTCCCTATAGAAGTTTTTGAATTTTTATGTTGTGCCTGACATATAATCAGAGCTTAATAAATGATACTTGAATGGTGAATTAATAAAATCAAATCTACCAGTATTTTCTTTATTGTTTCTGGCTCTGACAATTTCTCCTGGGATGGCCATGTTTTATTACTTCTAATCATAGCAAAGGCTATACTGTCACATCCATTTTTCCATTAGTTCCTCATAACCACCCTGTTTGGTAGAGAGGAAAGGAGCAACTTGAGTTGATTTTCAAATGTGGAACCTGAGGTTCAAGGGAGAAGCAGGAGCCAGCTGAGATGGAGCCAACAAAAGCAACCAGGCCCACACCGAAGGCAGCCTGTGCCTCCCCTGCCGGATGGGCAGACGGACAAGGGCTGGACTTCAGGTGCCATCTCCTGGGTGCGCCCATTTTCCTTCAGCTGAAACTTAGACCTTCCAGAAGCTCCTCTAGGGGGAGCTCTCTGGGCATTACTTAGAATAATCAGCTTCTTACTAATATTTTGACTAATGGGGGAACCTTTGGACTCAATTTGAATTGTTTGCCAAGTATTTTGGCCAGTTTGGCATTTAGTCAGCCAGCCTCTGTCCTTGAAATGATCTCTGCATGGGCTCTGAGAAATCCATCCTGCACGGAGATCACAGGGCACCTCTGAGGGTCGGAGGAGGTAGAATCTCAGGCCCACTCTTTCTAAACAGGTGCAAAGGACGTTGGGAAAGTCAGCCTCCTCTGGCATCAAAATTATAACTAATAGTAATTTCTTTATAGAAGATTTCTGCCAACACCATTCACTTGATCCTCACAATAAACTTGTGAATTAATTACTACATAGATCAGGGTCAGCTAACTTTTTCACGAAGGACCCAGATAGTAAATATTTTAGTCTTTGCAGGCCAACGGGCGAAATTGAGCAACTATGTTCTTTAAAAGTTTGAGTCCTTTCTACATTTGACATTGAAAAACATGGAAATCATTCTTAGCTCACAGGCTATACAAAAATGGGTGATGGGCTGGGTTTGGCCTGGGAGCCATCGTTTGCTGCAGTTCAATATATAGTGGTATGACTAGTGAATAGGTGATGAAACCGGGTCCCAGGGGAGCCATGTGACTTACATGAATAATTTTTTTCTGTGCATATAACGTAAGGGGCTTTCGAGTTCCATAATGATGGTTCAACCTAATAGTCATTCATTCATTCTCAACAATTTACTGAGCATGTACTCTGCTAGGCCTCACGTTACGAGGTGGGACGATGTAAAGATCTCTGGCTTTGTTTTAGACAGGCCTGCTCACAGTTCCTGCCCTGCCACATCCATGCTGTATGACCTCAGGCAAAACACTTAGTAATGCTGAGCCTCAGTGTTCTCATCTGTGAAATGAGCACAATGCAGGTCATCTGTAAAATACATATAAGAAGCTCATTGGACTTTTGTAAATATTGAAGGAAATAGTTTATGTAAAGTATTTAAAACAATATGCACAATATCGTACCCATTAAATGGAAGCTAATAACAATAGTAATGATAATAATAATAATAACTATCATTTACATTGATTGGCCTATGAACCTTCAAGGAACTCACCAGCTATAGAAAAAGCCAAGCGTGGAAACACATGGAGCAGTACCCTGTGATAAGAAATGCTGAAGACACAGAGGGCCTGCAGAAGAGGTCAGGGGAGAAGCCGCTGTGGTGCGTCTGGAGTGAGGGCCTTTGTGCCAGGAACAGACTATCCAGCAGGAGCCGGAAGCACTGAGTAATTAAGAAGCTCTGGCTGGGCCTGGCCGGTGTGGCTCAGTGATTGAGCGTCAACCTATGAAGGGGAAGATGAAGCTCAGAGGGGACGATCACACAAGGAAACTCATTCAGCTGTTCACTCATTCATCCATCCATCCATTCATTCATAAAACCTTTATTGGACAAGCAAAGGGCAATGTACTTCCTCAGGAAGTTCACTGTCAGGTGGAGTGGCAGTGGGGTGGGTGGGCCAGAAAAACACTCAAGGAGCAGAGTATAAGGCATGAGCTAAAAGGAAATGCAAATGAGCTGCAGCGGGAGTGAAGAGGCAGGAGAGCAGAAACCCAATTAGGCAGGAAGGGGAGAGCGGGCACTGGAGCTGAGCTAAGAGAATGAGAGGATTTGAAGAGCCCAGGAAGGCACTTCAGGCCTGAGCAAAAGCTAGCGTGGGAGATCTGTGGTCTGGGCATGGGCAGAACAGAAATAGATAAATGTAGTCCATTTGCAATAAAAAGACACTCTAAATAGTGCCTCACCTGGTTGACCCACAATGAGTGCCCAATATAAGGTTGACCTTGACCTTCTCCCACTTCTTGGCCTCAGTGCCTCACTATCACCTGGACTCCACTGCCCACTTTCCCCCTCCCCCCACTCAGCTTCATACTTCTGGTTTCTAACACCCATGTCCTCTTGCAGGAAGCCCTCCTAAATTACTCCAGGACATAGTTTTCAATAACTAGTGTATGACCCAACTGAATGGGAACAGGCCCTGTCCTTGTAGCCATGTTATAGGAAGGAGCTGGGTTCCTGGACAGCCACTTGCTCTCCAGGTCCTGTCTTGAGTGATTACATGGGCACCCCTAGTTCCCATCATTTTTCCTTAACCAAGTCATCAAGAGTCTTTAAAAAGTTTGCTTAGTCCAGCCAGCATGGTTCAGTGGTTGAGTGTCAACATATGAATCAGGAGATCATGGTTCCACTCCTGGTCAGGGCACATGTCCAGGTTGTGGGTTCAATCCTCAGCGTGGGGCATGCAGGAGGCAGCTGATCAATGATTCTCTCTCATCATTATGTTTCTATCTCTCTCTCCCTCTCCCTTCCTCTCTGAAATCAATTTAAAATTTTTTTAAGTTTGCCTAAAAATTAATTTAGAATGAAACTACATTATATATAATGAATTCTATCCTGTTTACTAAGCCACTATTTTAATCATAACATGCTACACTATATGTGTGTGTCTGCATACAAATTCACAGAGAGAATTCATGTTTAAGTCTGTCCAACTGGCAGGCTGGACTTGTATTATCCACAATCCTTGCTCATCATGGAAGTGGTGAAACCCTTAGCCAGGCATAACGCGTATGTCATTCCCCATCCTGTCCAGATCCCCTTCTTTGTCATCTCTTACTGTCTTTTTTTCCACCTCTGATCTTTGCCTGTGCCCCAAGCTGCCCTACCTCGCACTTGGCTGCATGGTGAAGGAGGCTGCATCGTGAAGGATGCTGCATGGTGAAGGATGCTGCATGGTGAAGGATGCTGCATGGTGAAGGATGCTGCATGGTGAAGGATGCTGCATGGTGAAGGATGCTGCATGGTGAAGGATGCTGCATGGTGAAGGATGCTGCATGGTGAAGGATGCTGCATGGTGAAGGATGCTGCATCGTGAAGGATGCTGCATGGTGAAGGATGCTGCATGGTGAAGGATGCTGTATGGTGAAGGATGCTGCATGGTGAAGGATGCTGCGTGCATGGCGATGGAAAAGTGACCTGCAGAGACAGTCGCACTGGTGATTCCCCCTGATCTGGTTTGCTTGGACTTGTTCAGGTCTAGAACTTGGCGTGAGCAAACTTGCCTGCTGGAGCTCTCAGTGAGTTTTCTTTCCCTTTTCCTGTGATAATGTTTCCATTAGCGGTTGGCAAAATGCCACATGGGATGATGGTCTTGTGTACAGCCTTGTCTTTCGATGGAGGAGATCAACTTCCAAATTGTGAACACCCTGAAAATGTTTCCTCTTGTTGCTCAGAAAACCACAGTTCTTGGCTTCTTCACTGGGAGCTACTGTCCAGAAAGCAGCCTCCCCTCTCCACCTCTCCACCACCTGCCAGCTCTATAGGATTCAGTTTAATGACCTCTGGGGATAGGGTCTCAAAATCTATAGTTTAGTAAATACCTCCAGGTGTCTCTGTGCGTAAGGTAGGGGAATCCAGACCTTGACACAGGCTGAGCCAAGATTAGACACTTGGAGAATAATTGTGATTGAGAGTTTTATGGGCCTTGTTACATTTTTTATGTTGATGAACACCCTTCAGACCCAAATCCCTACAAAGCCCTGCTCTTTCACCTGCCCCCCTTTCTTGCCTTTCTCCCTTCCTTCAGCACTTGCTGACATCTTCGTGGGTACCAGTGCTCTTTCTGGCATTGAGAATGCAGGAATGAAAACCCCAGCTCTGCCTCAGCTCGTTGGCATTGGGAAGTACAGAAAAGGAACTCTATGAATGCAACACTAGGGAATGGGTGCAATTATAGAGGCCATTTGGGGTCTGGGAGCTGAATGGCTCTCTGGAGAAGGTGTGTTGGAGGTGGGTCTGAAGAATGAGTAGATGCTGGGCAGGCCCATGAAGAGCTGAGAGGACCCTCAGACAGGGCCACTCCTGCTTTTTGGTCTCAGGACTGCTTTAAGCTCTTAAAAAATTATTGAGGACCACAAAGAACTTATTTACATAGGTTTTATCTAGCAATACTTACCTTATTCTGAATTAAAACTGACATATTTTAGCAATACTTGTTAATTCAACAATAATCAACCCATTACATAGTAACAGAGATAGCAGCTTTCATGAAAAATAACTACACTTTCCAAAACAAAGTGAATCCAGTGAGAAGGGTAGCCTTGCTTTATATCATCGCACGTCTCTTTAATATCTAGCTTAATAGGAGACAGCAGAATCCTCACTCTGCCTTTTCATTCCATCTGTTGCTTTTGTAAAACTGCACTGTGCAGCCACGAGGTAATAAAAATGAAAAAGACAAAACATCTTCATGAAATGATGAAAATAGTTCTGAGTTTGTGAGCTCTTCCTCCAACATGGCTCCTAGGGAATCCCAGGGGTCTCTGGACCAGTGTTTGAGAATTTCCACTTTGGAGATGGGAGCTCAAGGGCTTGTAATTGGCTCACTTGCGAGGCTGTGGGCTTCTGCTGTGTAGGTAGGGGGCCAAGCGCGTTCCTGGAAGCTGTGAGTCTATCAGGCAGCAGCTCCCCATTCCTACCCCTGCCCAGCGCAGAGGTGGAATTTCCTCAAGCGCGTACAGCAAGTGTGTTGGAGAAGCGTCTTTGCTCCTAGGGTGCTCCGAGTTCTGCAACCGCTTCAGGCCTGTCTTTAAAGATATTATTAGGAAGGCATGTGTAAAAGTATTCTGTGCACAGACTGGCCTTTGTTTTCCATCAATAGCATGGTTCCTATGCTGTTATATAGAACAGCATTAACATTTATTTGATTAAAAAGCCATTAGTCCCGCATGTTAATATTTGGAACATGGTAATCATTAGAGGCTTAGTTGGGTTTTGCTAGTTTTTGTTGTTGTTGTTATTGTCCTCCCTCTCCTCCCACCCACCCCCCCACCCCCGCTACCCCGCCCCGCCAGCCACAAAAAAATCCCATAACCACAGCCGTGACTCTGTTATTGCAAGGCTGGGTGAGCTGTCAAAAGGCTCCTGACATTGGACACCATTTGTTAGCTGTGCTGACATGCAGGGGTCATATTTATGAGCAACGTAATTGAATAAAGATGGGTTTTTGGATGGAAAAAAAATGTGAGAGAAAATGGTGAATAACTGTGTTCATTTGACTCCCTTGGGATCGGGCTTGTTTTCTGCTTCCTTGCTATTAATGAAAAGAAATCCAATTTGTTCTACATGGTGAGATTTGTAATTTAGATGCTTATTAATTCTGGGTTTGCGTGGGAGCTCTTTGAAAAATATGGTCTTCAAAGTATTTACTCTCAAAGGCCAGCAAACCTTGGCTGAAAACAAGCCAAGCATTTGTGGCTAAAATGTTTTCTGTGTTTAACATAAGTAGATTGAGTATCTGCAACCAGCTTTATCCTAATCTAGATGTTAAGATGGTTAGGGAGTAGGGAAAAAATGCCCTTCTGTGGCCCATCATCCAGCTGGGAGAGCGAGGCAGGTGTGCAGAGCAGACAGCGAGTCCTCTGCTATGGTAGGTCAGGAGGCGGTGTGGGGATCCAATGGTCGCTGGTAGGGAGGAGGAGGGGTTGGCTCAGTGTGGACGGGGGTCAGTGTTGCAGATGCGGGCCTTCACATTCTGGAATGGGCCAAGAGCTGTGTGCCAACCTTAGAGAGGCAGTCTGTCCCAGAGATGGTGCAGGACTCTCATTCCCCAGCCATTGCTTAGTCCCCAGGCTCTGTCCAGCCCTGCCGTGCACACAGCCCTTGAAAGTGTGCAATCTTACTGGGGATTCAGATGAATACAGGGGAGATGGTGACAGGAAAACTAGAGTCATGGATGAACTCTGACCTCAAGTAGGCAATGTAGGTTCTAAATGTTCACAAGAGGAAACAAGAATGTTAGACCTTTGAAAAGGGCTTGTTCTGTGCCAAGCTTACCACTAGGCTTGGACAACCAGGGAAGATCAAGAGGTGGTTCCTGCCCTAACTGGTTTGGCTCAGTGGATAGAGCGTCGGCCTGCAGACTGAAGGGTCCCAGGTTCGATTCTGGTCAAGGGCATGTACCTTGGTTGCAGGTACATCCCCAGGGGGGGTGTGCAGGAGGCAGCTGATCGATGTGTCTCTCTCATCGATGTTTCTAACTCTCTATCCCTCTCCCTTCCTCTCTGTAAAAAATCAATAAAATATATATTTTTTAAAAAGAGGTGGATCCTGTCATTCAGGGGCTTGCATCTTGTCCTCATTGTGCCTGGAAAGCTGTTAGGTACACAGTAGGTATTCAATGCGTGTTTCACTGACTTGAATCCAAAAGAAAGGTCAGGCTCTGGTTTCATGTCTACCATGGACCAACCTTGTGATCTTTGACAAGTCATTTAGCTTCTTTGGACAATATTTTTACTTACATAAGTGGGAAGTGAGAAAATCTCTAAATAAATCTCCAGGATTTTTTCCAAGAGTAATTATAATAACATCCTCCAAGCATAGCACTATGTACAGTTTACAAAACACTTTTGCTTCCAAAATTTAAAATGCATCCAGCTGAAGGTCAACTGGGGCAGAGGAGGCGAGTTTCTAGAGATGTAGGTAAAAAACAGCTGGTTGGAGCGTCGTTCCTTACACCAAAAGGTGGCAGGTTCGATTCCTGGTCAGGGCGCATACCTAGGTTGGGGGTTTGATCCCTGAGTGGGGCACATACAGGAGGCAACCGACCGATGTTTCTCTCTCCCGTTAATGTTTCTCTCTCTCCCTCCCGCCCTCTCTCTTCCACTCTCCTCTCTCGCCCTTCCTCTCTCTCTCTAAAATTAATAAACATATCCTCAATGAGGATTAAAAAAAAAGAGTCAGACAAATTTGAGCCTGAAGGGACAATTCAGGACCTCATCCTGACCCTCAGCCACTGTAACCTGGCCCTCATAACTCAGAGGCCTTAAAGGAAACAGCAGTGCTCCTGTGTCCTAGGAGGTGTCAGCCTTCTCTGGCTGGATATGTGAGGAGACCGACCAGCCACAACCAAGAGCCATGCTCTGGCTTTGTACCAGGTCACCATTCTCAGGCCCGGGCTGTGGCCAGGTCACTTTCGGAATCTGGAATCTTGGGAAAATGTAGTCCACAGCAGTGCCATGGCACTTTTTTTCTCTGTGATTTTAACTCACCTTTTTCTCTGAGTCTCCTTTTCTTTGTCTTTGAAATGGTGATCAAAAACCCTACTCACTAGGAGATCCTGTGGGTTCAGTGGACAGTACATCTAATACTCAGACACTGACAGTGGGAAGACTAAGTGACTCCGGACTGGAATTCCATGCAACGTTATTTCTTTGAATGTTCTGGTAACTGTGGCTCTACCCCAAAGCCCTTCATGGTTCTTTCTTCATCATAGATATTCTTCCAAAATGCTGGGTACAGTTCCGAATGGAGTCCTTTGCAGACGGCGGGGCTCTGGGTTCCCGTTTGAAGTGTGGACCCTGCCAAGGGCTCTCCAGGGCTGAATTGTGTGCAGGGATTGGGAGGGGGTGTGTAGCCTCATTGAACCAGTGCAGCCAGTGGAGGTGTGCAGTGGACCCAGTGAGTCCCAGCACCAACCCCACCACTTGGTATGTCATGCTTAACCTGTCTGCCTCTTCAGGTAAGAAAGGCTAACAGTTTCCTTCCCTTACCTGTTGTTGTAAACCTAAAGAAAAATCATCTAGATCAAGAGCCTAGTATCCTACATGTTGTGTAAGTAGTCATCTATGTGGATAATTCACTTCTCCCTCGAGGACAGAATCAGGTGGGCTGTGGGACACACACACACACACACACACACACACACACACACACACAGGCATGTGTGGTACGCACCAATCACTGTCACCAGGAAGCCTCTGCTGAGTCCAGGCACCTGTAAATGGGTTCAAGCTGTCACCACACAGGACAGGTGAGAAGGGGCTCCCTTTGTATATGAATAGTCTGATAGGCTCATTTCCAACAAGGAGGTGAATTAGAAATTGCATCTCTTCATACTTCCAGAAACCTGAAACAGGTCCCTTTAACTCCATTATCTCTAGCTAAGAGCTTCTAAAATCCTTTCATTGCTGGGTTTAGAAGAGGGGGAGGGGTCACAAAAGTGGGTATAGGGAGGTCCCTTGTCTCTGAAAGGAAAGCAGACTCTTCCTTTTGTTCCCTTTCGGACACCCCTAGCAAGGCAGACACTAGGTCAGGAAAGAGGGTGGGGAGCATGGCCAGGCCTTTGGAAGTGCCCAGGTGGGGCCCGAGAGGCCTTGGTGAGCTTGCCTGTCTGTTCCAGGGAGCCCCGTTCTCATGTGCCAGTGCAGGTTGACACGCTCGCAGGGCCAAAGAGCCAGGAAGGGCCTAACAGAGCACCGTGCTGCCATGGAAACCCGGATCTCGAAAAATATTTTAGGAAAACAAAATACTTTCACTATTTTGTTAGATAAAAGAAAGCAAGCCATGGGATTATATGTACAGTCTGATCATGATTTTTTTTAAGTCCACAAAACAAAGTCTGGTAGGATAGACAGCAAAACTGATGGGTGACATTTTAGGTTTTTCTTTATACTTCTCTGTCTTTCCAAGGACTATGGATGTGAGCATATGTTATTCTGATAATCAGGGAGGGAAAGGTATTTTGAAGTGTCCCTCTCTCTCCTTTGACCAAGAACGGGCCATATATATGCCACTCATTCCCACCTGCAGTCATGCTGCAAAACCAGACAAGGTAGGCTGATCATCGCTAAGTAGTTCCCTCAGGGCTGGGCATGAGGTGTGAGGTTTACAGCGAGTGTCGGGCCATGCTTAGTCATATCCATGGGACGCTGCCTGACTCCGGGCAGGGCACAGAGTGAGTGCCCATTAAATGTTTGTTGATTGAATGTTTGCTCTTCTGATCCATTATTTCTTGCCATTTCACCCTTCCCAGCCCTCCCTCTATCTTGTTGAAATCAGCGGTCCTAAAATGGCTGGACCCTAGTTTGTGAAGTTTCCGCTTTCCTCCACCATATAGGAGCAGAGGGGTCTCAGTCTTTTCTACTTCTTGGTATATTTAAAAAAATAGAGCAACTACAAAGCTAGTTAAGAACACCCTGGTGCATTCCAATGTTTATATTTACCAATTAGAGTCATGCGGCCTTTGCTTTCCTTGAACATCTTTTGAAGTATTCCTTTAGCAGGGTCTACAGATAGAACCTGTGCAGACCACACAGCAAGTCTCAAAAGGAGGCTCTTCTTGAATGTGAACGATGGGCCAAAGCACCCCCACTGCCCACGATAATCCCTGCCAGCATTTGTGCCAAGGAGGTGGCTGTTCATCTCGGAGTTGGCTCTTGGCATCAGTGGAAGGCTACAGACCCCTTAAATCTGGGACACGGGGACACTATGGTACTGATATCAGCCCAGGAGCCCGAAATAAAGGAACTAGAGAATGAGGACAGGCTTCTGGGCCAGAGGCCTCAGCGGCCCAGGCCTGCTCCACTCCTGTTACATGTGGGGACCCAGGCAAGTCACTTAAACACATTGTATGCGGGAAACGTATTTATAAGTTTTACGTTGACTGTAAGAAGTAGAGCCACCTGTTAGCGCGCGATAAAAACTACCCGCAAACAATGTATTAACTCCAGGGCAGGTGTAAGGGTCAGCAATGCAGAGTGCTGCTCAACGCTGAAGAAGGAAGCCTGGGTGGAGGACCTGCTCAGTGCCGGCACATAGTAGGCTCCTAACCATGATCCCAGTTGCCCTGAATCCTGTGAAGTCCCTCCTTGAAAGCATTCTACATTCTGATAACTAAGGGTGGTGTTTTGGAGGAGGCCGAGTCTTTTGGGAGAGGCTACCTAGTTCATTCTTGCAAGCACATTTTGAAGTGAATGAACGCAATTCCAAAGCATTGTGCGAGGCGTTGAAATCAGATCAGTGGGCCACTCCCAAGAGAACTGGTGAATTTTTCAAAACCACACTGCTCACTTCTCAGCCAGCTGGAGTGCTGTGTGTTCCGTGTTGACAGAAACCCCTCATGGAACCCCATCATGCAGTGCCAAGTTATTAAACAAAGCTTAACATTTCAGAGGCACATCCTCACTCCAGTTTTATGCTAAGCCATCCAGTATTCTCAGAAAACTGGCATGCACTGGCATCCCCCCCAACCCCCCTACTGCTTCCCTAAGGGCCATCCTAATACAGAGCCAAAGGCAAATTCTCCACCAAAAATCATTTCCCCATTGGACTGGCCCAAAGACAATGCAGAATAGGGGATTTGAATCGTGATTCAACATTTTGCTAACTGTGATCTTTGAAGCATGGTTGCATCAGTTATTCATTCATATGTCTATTCAACAAATATTTATTAAGCTCATGCTGTGTGCTTGGATCTGTTTTAGGTGCCAGGCATATGGCAGTGAATATTGCTGGCCGGATGCCTTCCCTCAGGGAACTTACAGTCAGGTGGGAGAATCAGACATTAAGCACGTGATTAAGCAACTAATTATTTGAATTAAAATCTTGACAAGTGAGAGAAAGCAAAGTATAGGGAGTCCAAGGGAAGGCTTCTCTGAGGAAGTCCCATTTAGGCCCAAACTGAAGACTGAGTCAGAGGTGGGGCCAGGGAGTGGGCAATGAATACACCTGTGAAGGGCCTGAGGCGGCAAGATGCTTGGAATATACAGGGTAATAGGAGGATTACTGCTCCCAGGGAGATCCCAGGCGAGGTCGGTGAGAGGTGGCACCAGGCTATGCAGACCTGGCAGGCGGGGATCAGGACTGTGATCTGCATTGGTGAACTGGCTCTGGGACTTTCTGAAACAAGAGAAGGTGAAAAGACCCTGGACATGGGTGTCTTCAAACGGCAAGAAGGAAGATGCCCCAGAGGATGCTGGGGTTGGGGTAGGGTGAAGGGAAGCTCTAGAGACTAGTCTTACTATGGGTGTCATCATATTTCCAAGGGCTGGTCTGTCCTCAGGAGGGTGTAGCTGGTGGCAAGGTGGGCAGACCAGAGAACACAGGACCTAGGGATTTCAGCAGACCTCTTGGGCATGCTGGGATCAGTCACTGATCAAGGCATTCAAGCCAGGGTTTCAGGTCACCGCTAAAGATCCAGGCAGCCGCAAGAGCCACCCCACTTGCCCTACCAGGAATTACCATCTGGTGACTCAGTCTTTCCTCAGCCCCTCTGCTCCTTCCCCACATTGTGGGCTCCATGTTCTGAATGTCTGCGTCTTGCTTTGGCACTTGGCGCTGTCCTCCCATTTTCTCAGGCCTGGGTTCTGTCCCCTTTCCCATCTTCACTGTGTACCCACAAACACACGTGCCCACTTCTTCCAGGACAGAAGCCTCAGCGTTTGGGCAGGACTGGCACTCCTGACTGTTGTTGGTTGTGGCATGGTGATCCTGCTAGGGCCCTCGGCCCTGACCTCCCTATTTTTCTTCCCAGAAGGTCTGGTCTAGGTGTTCTGCCTTCCCTGTTCTCTTCTCCTCTTCCTCCTTTCCCTCCTCCAGTTCTTCCTCCATCTCCATCTTCTAACGTGGCTTTCCTTTCCTTATAGCTACTGCTTAGGTCTGAACACATCTGTTCAGGCTTCCAGCTTTTCTCGTTGTCTCCTTCCTGGTTTCATCCCATCTAGACTCAGTGCTGTAGCCAGAGATATATTTATGAGACATACCTCTGGTTGTCTACATCGGTGAGCATTCAGGCTGCCCTGCAGGCCCTCCCTGGTCCGGCTGCACCCCTTTTCCCCTGCCCCTTTCCCACTGCTCCCTGGCCAGCTACTCTGCCTAGTTTCATACACTGTTCAGTTCCCCAGGCTATCCTGAGCCTCTTTGCTTTTGTAGTTGCTAATGGTCCTTCTTGAAAGGCCCACTGCTTCCTGTAGACAATCCCTACTGGTCCTTCAGCCCTTGTTTCAGCATCTGAGCATCTATGAGACCTTCCTCAGTGTCTGCAAGTACAGGTGGGATGTATTTCTGGGCTGCTCTCATGCCTGCTGCTCTCCCTCATCATGGTGTTAACTCGCTAATGACACTGGTCTGTTGACAGGTCTCCCTCCCATAAAGACTTAGGCTAGGATCTCCTATCCTATCCTGACCTGTCCTGGTCCAATGCATTGCACTTCAACTTCCCTCCACCCCCTTCTATTCTATTTCATTCTGTTGAAGATGAATGGATATGAGATAATACAAGAAAAGTGCTGAGAACAGTGCCTGCCACGGAGCAAGCACTACATAAATGTTAGCTTTAGCACTGTCTGATGTATTATTTTCATCTTTAATTTTATTTATTTGTTCATTTGTTCAACAAGTGTTCATTGAGCACCTAGTACACACTAGCTCTAGGTTAGGTGTTGTGAATGCAAAAACAAAATATACCAGATTCAGACTCTGCCCTCCTGGGGCCTCTGAGACTGACAGCCTGTGCCAAGGCCCCGGGAAGAAGGTGGTGACTGATCAGAAAGCCTGTAGGGAGGCCAGTGCCGCCAGAGCAGAGAGAGGAAGGGATAGATGTGGCTGGGAGTCAATAGAGTCTTCATTTTAAAAAACAGTGGGAAGCCACTGAATCGGGAACTAACATAATCAGACTTGCCTAGCCCAGAATTGGGAGCATTGAAAATGTATCATAGATGCTGTCTGAGTAAATAGATGGTAGATGGGTGTGTGAATTTATAACAACTAAAATTTATGAATACTCATTTCGTTCTAAGCACGACCCTAAGGGTTTTATATGAAGTAACTCATACCATACCAGAGACCCCTCTGAGGTCAGTGCTGTCTTCCTCCTTCTCATCCAGCTGATGAGGAAGAAGAGCCAGTGAGAGTTAGTAACTTGCCCAAGTCTACAGCTGGTGAGTGTGGGCCCAGATCTCCACCTAGACTTTGTACCAACAGACCAGCCAGGGGACGAAGCGCCTTATCTTCAGTTGCATCTGTAATTATGAAGATTATTCCGGTTCCTTCACTACGCACGAGTCCTCAGTGTCTCCAGTTCCCATTGAGTCTCGGGATTAGAGGTAATCCAATTAAACCTGGTCCTGCTTTCTGTGGTTCATCGGGACCCAGGGCGCCTTCCCTTTCTGCCTTGCAGCCTGTGGCTGTCTTCCCCAAGTGCTTGGAAGCCGTGTAGACATTTATGTCTAATGAGAAAGCCCCGCGTTTCATTAGAATGCGAATCTGAGATTGCTTCCCAGTATCTGTTTGCTCTCTGCTTGTTTTTCTAACAAGTAATTGGTTTCAGATCGGTAGGTGGGCATCACTTCACAAATCGGATCCCAGTTAACACACAAATAAGCGATTTCCTTTTTTTTCACCGTGCACGCGTTCTGTGACGTGGGACCTCCCCGGGAGGCTGGTTCCTGAGCTGTCACTTGGCGATTGTCTTCTCAGCCCCGGGCCCTTGCCCTCCTCTATCATCAGCACATGTGATGAGTCTGACTTTCTTTCTCTTTATTTTTCTTTCAAGTAGTTTTTCCCTCGGGAAATAAGCAAGCCCTTGTGACAGCCGTGGTTATCACCTTCAGTCTGCAACTCTTTCTGTGGGGTTCGAACTGTGTTGCTTGTGGGAAGTCATCGCTCTGTGTTAGGAGCCTGCGAGACAAGTCTAAGCCACATCAATGTTCTTCTCCCCTCTTTCTTTAACATTTCCTATTGTAAATTTTTTTTAGGCTTTTAAAGTAACATTTATTTTTTTAAAGTTAACATGTGCATATATAGGAAACTGAGAAACACAAGCAAAGAACAAAGCCGTCCATAATCACAAGCAGTTTTCAGTCGGACCTGTCCCTCTAAGTCCTGTGTATCTACACAACTAAGCTTTCATTTGTATGTAATTCAGATGGTACAGTTATGTATCATGCTTTCTCACACATCCTATTGTAATTTAAAGAGCCATGGTGATAAGATCAAAGGCTTATTAAGGAAAGACTAACAGGCTATGCAGAAAAGGTATTCAAGGAAAAAAAAAATGGGAGGAACAGGGAAGCCGAGCACCTAGCAGGCCTCTCCTTCTGTTGTGTCCGCACTGTCAAGAGCCACGGTGAGCCGAAACCGGTTTGGCTCATTGGATAGAGCATCGGCCTGCAGACTGAGGGGTCCCAGGTTCGATTCCAGCCAGGGGCATGTACCTGGGTTGCGGGCACATCCCCAGTGGGAGATGTGCAGGAGGCAGCTGATCAATGTTTCTCTCTCATCGATGTTTCTAACTCTCTATCTCTTTCCCTTCCTGTCTGTAAAAAATCAATAAAATATATTTAAAAAAAAGAGCCACGGTGAGCGGGCGTGTTGCCATGGGCGGCGTGTGACCTCTGGGAAACCACAGTGAAATGGTCATTAATTGGGGTCAAGGAGAAAACCGGGGACTGTCAGAGGAGCACCATTTGCCCTGCCAGGTACATGGGAGACACGGAGATGGGAATTTGCATTTGTTTTGAAAATTGAGAGCAAAACCTTTTCAGGGTTGACATTTGCAACAATTGGATTGTTTGTTAGCTTGTCTCCAAAGGTCTCCACCCAAATCCTGGGCAATTTCTGTTTTGTGTTATTGTCATGTTTGTTCATTTCCTTTTGAACATAAAGAAAATATTTTAAAAAAGCTATGGAAGGACTCTGGGGGCGGGGGGCAGTTCAGGCAGTTACATTCAGCGAATCAGGTAATGTGCCGTTCATGGTGCTGAGGGCTGGGGTTGTGAAGATGGATGAGTCAGGCACTGACACCACCATCCAGAAGAGACAGGAGAGCAAGCCCAGCGAATCATTTACGGCCCTTCATGGAATCCCTCTACATGGCAGATGCTGTGCATTTCATGGTGCTTCATCTCCATAATAACCCTGTAAATGAGGGACTATTAGTCTTTTTTACCGAAGAGGAAACTGAGGCTCAGAGATGTTGGGCCAGGATACAAGCAAGGTGGGGTTGGATGCAGGGCTCCCTAACTCCCAAGGCCAGTGCTCCTGTCACCCCTCCAGTGCAGCCCCCTGGTTCTAACAGGAAGCCAAAAGGGAGGAATCTTTTCTGCTTGGGGAGGAGCCTCAGAAAGGCTCCCTGGAAGAGATGGCAGTTCAGGGGAGCGCAGTGAATTACATGACAAATTACTGCTGAGAGAGGCTGAGAGCAGAGGTGAGCTGAGAGTGCCTGGGGGAGGTGGCAGCTGTGCTCAGTGCTTTGGAAGGATTGCGGAGTTGTACAGAGGGCCACCATGATTCCAGGAGTGAGACGACACAGAGATTGACAGGGAGGCTTTTATGACTTTCAAGTGCCTCTGCACCAGCCACTCAGAGGCGATCCCTGTGCTCACAAAGTGAAGTGTGTCATTGGTAACGAGTCTGGACATCATAATGGCTTTGTGACACAAAGCACAGCACACCGATCTCCAAATTCCAGTCAATACCCCGACAAGCTTCCCTGAAATTGGTCCTTGGGCCTTTGGGAAGTGGCCATCTATTGGTTTAGGAATACAGAGGGCAGCTCAAAGTGGGAAGAACAAAACAGGCTCTACTTTCTGGGGTTGCGCCCTTTGCCCCACCCCAGCCCCAGTCCTTGGTGGCCACAGGGCCAAGGGATTAGAATGGTCATACAGCTGGTTCAAAGAGAGGGTGTGCTTGGGACCGCTGGGAGTGTGTATTGTTTTGACAGCAATACACACTGCCACTTGCAGGGCACGCACATCAGCAGGTGATAGGTCCTGGACATTCCCCACATATGTCCTCATGGAAACTGTACAGCCGTCCAGGAGTTGGCTTGTTCTTGTTTCCATCTTCCATTCGAGAAACTAAATAGCCATCCTCCAAGCCCAGCTCTCAGCAAAGAGTTGGGTGAAAGTGAAATCTCACGAGTATCATTCAAAGGCACGATCCTGGAGAACTCCTAGGCTTTCTCTGAGGCAGCCCCTGCCCTGCAGTTACCCCTGGGACCCCTGCTCTCATGCCAGGACCCCTGGGACGTGGAAGGCATTTATCCCTTTGAGCCCATGACTTCCCATGTGTTCTTTCCCCTGCCTCCTGCCTGTCCTCACCTCCTTCATCTGGGTAAGAGAAGCTTATTAAAATCTAATCCATGTGACTTCTCCGCTGGAGACCTCATGGGACTCCACACATGGGAAAGTTGGATTCTTTTCTCTTTCCCTCCATTTCCCTGCAGGGGCCCATGTTTCCATGTTCCAGTGTTTTTGTTTTTTTAAATAAACCAATTTAAAAATGAAATAAACAACGACGGGTTTTTGCATAAGGATCTGTCTAGATTTCTGACCTTTGAGTAAACCCAGACCAACCAGGAACGGGGGCTCATATTCCTGATGGGAAACCATCATTGTGAGTTAGTCGTGGCCACTCCCCGAGGAAGGAGCCTGTGTCCTTACCTTTGCCATAGTCCCAACCTTCCCTGTTTTTCTTACATTAGGCTCACTTCTGGGTTTTGTGCCTGATCTGATCCCTGGGGCACTGGGGTCATTATCTATGTGAATGTCTGTCTTCCCAGAGGAAGCATGCCTTTGCTCCTCAGAGCAGGGGCTTGGCCCTAGTTCACGGCCACCCTCCGTCACAAAGCATGTACCTGGAAATATTCTCCAGGGAACCTGATGTTGCACTAAGCGTCTATTTACCTCAAGGGTTAGATCACTTTCCAGCCTGGACCAAGGAAATATTAGGTTGGCCTGAAAGTTGCAGATGCTCCTGGTGAGGGCAGGATCCCTGGGGTGGGAAGGAAGCAGTGCCTTCGCAGGGAAGAATGAAGACCCGGGGAGGAACCCCTTCTCTAACGTCCCTGGATCCTGCCTCGGACCTGGAATCACCACATGCCCCAAACAGATTGGGAAGCTTAGGAAACCTTCCCCAAACTAAGCGAATGAAAGCATGTAGACAATGACAGAAGCCGTGGAAAAAGGCCATTGCAAAAGTCCAGTTTAGAGAAACACCTGTGACTTCCCAGCTGGTCACGAACCCCCCTAATTGGGAAAGGTGTATGCCAAGAGGATTTACTTGGGAGAAGTCACATCAGGCCTAATTAATGACTCCAGAGCAATCAACCAGGCTCCTCTGATTTAAAGCCCCACAGAACAATCCATGTTAATTGGATTTGATTGTATTGCTATTTTAATTAGTAGGCAAATTATGAAAATGTTTATTTGCTCATGTGCATGCTGTTAGCCTCTCACTGTCATGGCTTCTTTGCCTTCCACATGTGCCAAACTGAGCCCTTCCATTGTTTCCTTGCGCAGGTCCTGTACTTAAGAAGCTGTTGTTGTTTTGTTGTTGTTGTTTTGTTTTTAATATATTTTTATTGATTTCAGAGAAGAAGGGACAGGGAGAGAGAGATAGAAGCATCAATGATGAGAGAGAATCATTGATCGACTGTCTCCTGCATGGCCCCTACTGGGGATCAAGCTCACAACCCAGGGAATGTGCTCTGACCTGGAATCGAACCTGGGACTCTTCAGTCCTCAGGCCTGCGCTCTTATCTACTGAGCCAAAACAGCTAGGGCAATGAATGAGTAAAGGGCACTTAAAAGTTTTATGTGTCCTGGAGGTCCCATGGTTGTTTCCTATGGGGGCTCCCCCTAGCAGCTTGCCTTCTAGGGGGACCCAGCCACCACTTCTGTCTGCACCAAAATTCCACGTCAAAGCCGATGCTTTTAGCAAGGTCACAACCCACCTATTTTAACCAGTTTCTGGAGCCCATGCTATGGGCTCGGCATGGGACAGGGTCTGGGCAGAGGGCGGGGGGGGATTTAAGGTGGGGAGCATTGGGCCCCTGCCTCCAAGATGACTTCTGTCTCACTGAGGCAATGGGCAGAGGTGGAGGCAGCTGGGCAGAAGGGGAGTCAGGCTGGGCTTGCAGAGCAGCATGCATTTACCCAGCCCCAGGGGAACGGGATGTCTTTAGACTGATTCTGGGGGCGTCTGCTGAGTGCCAGCTGGGAGTCTGGCTCTGTGTGGGGTGCCAGGGGTATGGTGATAAATGAAACCCCACCGTGAACTTCACCACCTGCTCTGAGGGCAAATTAACATGATTACCATTCAGTGTGCACTGTAGGGTGAAGGAGAGGACCCCTTCCGGAGGGCAGTACAGGGAATGGGATCTCACCTGGCCTGACTCCCCAAATCTGGACTCCTGGAGGCACACCAAGGCCATGTCCATTGCAACAGAGACAGCTATCCGAGCTTGGGTGAGCTCAGACTTACTGAGTTGCCATCAAGTCTGAATTCATAGTGCCTAGCCTGGTGCAGGCGCAAGTAGCCCTTGCTAAATATTGCCTTTGCGTTTGCAATTATGTCATGTCTTTTCTGTGGATCCCCTCCTTCAACTCCCTCCATCTTCTTTTCTCAGCATCTCCTGGTATCTGTGGGGTAGCATCTCCCTGTGCCTCTCGATCTCATGTCATTTTAATCATCAGTTAGTTCTGCAAGTGTCAGCTCCCTAAGCCAGAGAGGGTGTCTCGGGTCTCTCAGAGAGGGTAGGACATGGGCAGGTGCTCAGTGAACGCCGGTGGGGGTGTTTGACAGAGGGGCTCACACCTTTCCCAGGGGTGGCGGTGATGTGTGATCAGATACTATACTTGCCTTGGAGGTCAACGATATTCTAACCTGTCACCACAATTATGAAGTTAATGTTTTATATTACACAGTTAGGGGGGCATCGCTAAATTGTTTTACCACTCCACTTTTGAAGAGACACCTCATATTAATCTCATCAAACTATACCAAGTTTTGAACTCACTGTGAATGCAAATAAAGCTTGCCGTGAAATAATGTAGTCAGCATGCTGATAGGAAAATTGTCTCACTTTAGAGACAATTGAAGGAAATGAAGAAAATAAGTTCTTAGTGTTAGGCAGAGTCATAATAAAATGAATTATTAGAGGCATTTCCATCGGAGAGTTTCAGTGATTTCCCTGATTAGTGGATCCGCTGGAAACAACGCTTCTTCATAACAAAGCCGAGCCTTTAAAACAACAACAAAGAAAGAAAGAACAGTCTCTGTGAATTATACCAGAGAAGTAAGTGTTGAGTGGACCAGATGGCTCAATTACAAACAGGGTTGTTGCTCTTTGCATCATCTTTGGAACGTGCAGGTGCTAAAGTTCAGGGAATCTTCTGGGAGGGCACATCTGATAAGTTGCCTCAGACAGTAGGAAGCCACAGCTTACTGACTCAACTGGAGCCAAGGGCTGAGGCGCGAGAGCAGTGATGGCGAACCTATGACACGCGTGTCAGAGGTGACACGCGAACTCATTTTATTGGTTGATTTTTCTTTGTTAAATGGCATTTAAATATATAAAATAAATATCAAAAATATAAGTCTTTGTTTTACTATGGTTGCAAATATCAAAAAATTTCTATATGTGACACGGCACCAGAGTTAAGTTAGGGTTTTTCAAAATGCTGACACGCCGAGCTCAAAAGGTTCGCCATCACTGTGCTAGAGGCCAGAGGCCTCTGCTGGGTGCCTCCCAGCCGGGTCTGCCTCCTCCCTGGAGAGGCCTGGCTCCGCCCCAGGCCACGTGGAGGAGGGGCCTGCAGCCTGATGGCCACGGGCTCCCAACCCCAGTATCAGCCCCACCGGTGCCCAGTGTGCCAGGAGTCACCACTTGTTCAGACTTTCTTTCTCTTCCACGCAAAATAGAAAATCTATCTGCCCTGATCTTTCTCCCGGGGCCATTCAGGCTGAAATGGGACAGTGGAAGTGAAACCTTGGGAGCTTAACCTACTCTCCCAGTACTATAAGGGCTCATTACTATTATCTGACTCCATATTCAACTGGAGTTCCAGGCAATTACTGTGATACAGGAGCTGGCCCAGGGACCCTGCCGGGGGACTGCAGGTGTGTCATTGAATAAACACACAGTGAGGGCCTGCTGTGTACCTCGCTGAAGAGGAAATGAGAACGAGGAATGGGAAGTGCACAGGAAAGATGCAGGTGTGCCCTCCCTCACATCCGGTGCCAGGTCTGCTAGTTCCTTAGGAAGCCTTTCCTTTGTGCGCCTCTTGTGATCAAGGCTTCGAGAGACTGCATCTCCTCCGTGACGTAAGCTCCGTGCTGAACACAGCCCTGAGGGGCTCTTCCCACCCTGCCCCCTTCTGTAGGGACATAGCAGCCAGGGGACAGCTGGGACCACAGGGAGGGTCCCAGGGAATTCAGTCAATGAGAGTAATAATTAAACAATAATAACATCTAGCATGAAACCTGTATTAACTGCTTGTTACCTGCAAGTCAGGACCACCTTGCGCTGTTGTGCAGCTGCTCACCACACCAGCAGTGCCCTCTAGAGTCCTGCACCTCATTACACTGCTACCTGGGAGCAGAGCCTATTGGCCATATGAGCAGGGACAATTAAGGCTCCCATCTTAGATGAGGACAGTGATAAACAGGGAAATGACCTGTCAAAAGTCACTCATCTTCTAAGCGACAGGGCCTGGGGACTGGCACCACAGGCCATGCTCTTAGGCCAGTGATGGGGAACCTTTTGAGCTCAGAGTGTCAGCATTTTGAAAAACCCTAACTTAACTCTGGTGCCGTGTCACATATAGAAATTTTTTGATATTTGCAACCATAGTAAAACAAAGACTTATATTTTTGATATTTATTTTATATATTTAAATGCCATTTAACAAAGAAAAATCAACCAAAAAAATGAGTTTGCGTGTCACCTCTGACACGCGTGTCATAGGTTCGCCATCACTGTCTTAGGCGGTCTCCTGGTGTTACCCAGGCGAATCCCATTGCCTTGGGTGGATGCAGACTTGGAGTCCAGTGACCAGCCAAGGCCATGTGGCAGGGAGAAGGGAGAAGGAGGGGCCTGGGGAGGCTGAGCGCAGTGTGGGAGAGCAGAGGGCAGGGGCAGGCTCAGCAGAGACGGGGCAGGTGGATTAGGAATTCAGGTTTCCCAACAAAGGGTGGTGTCAGGAGGCTGGATTTCTGCAAAAACGGCTCATGGTACCCAGCAGAGCAGAGCCGAGCTCTTATTGAAGAGCCCCCCTGGGACGCTGATGCCTTGGAGGATGTCCAGGGCCCCTCAGGTCTCAGGTTGTGACCTAGATATTAATGGTTATTTATGAAAACTTTGCTACTGCTGAAAGCTGATGATTTTTCCCCCCTATTGAATAAATAGCAGCATGAATGTCTCCACATGCTGGAGTTCCAGGGATTTATTGTGATACGGGAGCAGGTCAGGGACCCAGGGGCCCTCCTGGGAGCCACCATCCCCCACTGGGGGGGGCCTCAGGTTGGCCACCGAATAAACACACAGTTAGGGCCTCCTGTGTACCTCGCTGAGAAGCAGACTGGAGAAAGAGTAAAGTGGACGACTTTAACTTTAAAATAATTTTCAAAAGCATTTCATCCTGCAAAATAACCTATGGTCTGAGTTCTTGAGGGACAATATTGCCTTCCTTTCATGAAAGCAAACTCTAAAACTTCCAGGTATTATGACTGTAGGAACCTATTTGTAATAGTAACTGAGAGTGTGGACTTTGGAGTCAAATTATTCTTGGATGTTACACTGTTTACTTGCTCTGTAATCTCAGGAAAGTTAATTAGTCTCTTAAGCCTTGGCTTCTTCATCAGTAATGTTAGGGAGTAGTCCTCGATCAATTAGAACTTTTCCAAGTACAAGAGTAATTCCACCTTATTCTGAATCAGGAACTAAGAAAATGTCTCCTTTCATTCTTCAAGAAGCCCAGGAGCAGGTGGACAGAGCCAGCAGCCCAGGAATGCTATAGGGACCAGGTCTCCCTGTCCCTCTGCTCAGCCATGCTAAGGTGCCATGCTAAGGGTGGTCCCCTGAGATCACAAGGTGCCACCAGTGATCTGGCACCTGGGTCTGTGCGCCACTCGGTCCTCACCCTGTGGGAGAATAAGAGAGTCAGCTCCCCAACCACGATACATGCACCTTTATCCTCAGTCTGGGCCGTGGTCATGAGTCCCCTCCCAGTCCAGTGTCAGTGGCCAGAGAAACGCTGAGCACGGATTTGCCTAAGGAAGCAGATTGCCCCCGTGGGGCTGGGGAGGAGCTGGCTGCAGGGCAGATCAGGATGCAACATGGAAGGGGGTGAGGACGTGGCTGTGGGGAAGGAAGGCAGCCGACAAGTGTCCACTGCAAGTTCCACGATAGAGGTTTATCACGAAGAATAACGAGATGACACATGGAGAGGTCTGAGCATGCGCCTTACTTAGCATGATTGTGGGGCCCGTTAATAATAAGCAGAGGTGCAAACCCTTCTAGGAACTTCTGTCTGTCTGTGTTTCAAATAAGAATCACTTTGCTCTTTGGAAACCCGCCCCGGGCACTGCGCTGTGCTGATGCTTTGGAGAAGTGGCGACTCAGCTGCTTTGCCGCAGAGAAGGGCCCGTCCTGTGGCAAATTCTTCGTCGCTTGATGCCTTTTACATTTCATTGCCAGTGCACTCCCAGCAGTCTCTGCACAGCGTTCTAGTGTCCTAGACCAATGTCCTTGTCCTCATGCGATGTGTCCGTGTCTGGAGTGTCATCGCAGACCATGATGTATGTCTAGGCTCCGACCACAGGCAGCCATGCATGGCGTCGCCCCTCAGCCCAGCTGCGCTGACAGGCTTAGTGATGGGGTGCCTGCAGGAGCCTGCACGGTGCAGTCTAGCCCGGGGATCTGAACATGGGAGGAGGGACAGGGTTGCCAGGACAACCTCCCGCCTGGAGAGCATCACACACCTGTTCCTGGGGAGCCTTGTCAGAATGTACCCCCAGTTGTAGAGGCCAGGTAGGGAGTAGGGAAATCAGGTAAGAAGAAACACAGGGAAGGGAATGAGAGGGACAGCCCTATCGCCTTCTCTCCGTGAGAGAGGGAGGGTGTGATAGGTGGATAAGGAACGTGATAGAGTGATAAAGACAGGGTTCTGACTTGGCGATTTTCAGATGCAGGTGTCACATGCTCCGGGGCGCTGTGTTGGCACTGAGCGGGCACCTGGGGCCTGGCCACACAGGCAGCCTGGCAGTGTCCCCGAGAGCTGACTGGCACTGTGCAGGCCCCGCTCTGGATGGATAATGTCTGTGCTTCCTTTTTATTTGGGAAGGGGGCTCAGTTTCTGGATCTTCTGGATTCTGGAAGATTCAGAAGCCTCTCCTTATTAGTTGGAGCTCTGAACCATGTCAAATAGGAAAAGGCCATTTGGGGGGGATGGGGTTGCAGTTTAAGCAGCTCCAGAAATGCAAGACTGGATGGCGGAAGTGAGAGAGGCGGGAACAGAAGGCAATGCTGGCCCTGAGAACCCGGTGGCTTACGTTTGCTTGTTAGGTTGATGGGTGTTGAGCAGGAGCAACAGCAAAAGTATCTGAAGTCATTTTTCCTGGGTGCCAGGAGCGACACGCCACCCAATGGCCCCATAGAGAAGATATCCTGGGAGAGTCACAGGTGCTCCCTTGCCTTGTGGGAGTTTGGGAGCTGAAATCAATGGGCTTGGTCACCGAGGGTAAGGGCAAGGGTGTCCTAGATGACTGCTGGTGAGTGTGGTGGCAGAGTGCAGCTTGTTCCTGGAAAGGGAGCCTTGGGGCCTTGAGGATGAGGTTAAAAAAGATCTTCCCTAGGACCCTCCAGAGTCCTGGGCGCAGAGTAAGTCCAGAACCATGCTCAAGCCTCCTCAGCCTCCTCTCTCTCTGACAATAAGTTCAAGACTTTCCATCCAGCACAATCCAGCTCCTACATATTACCTGCTAGGTGGTTGGTGAGCATGTGGCCCAGCGTCCCATTTCCTCCTCCTTTTCTTGGACCTTTGCAGCCCTGGGCAGTGGCCTACATCGTCCAGTCTTTGCACTTGCTTCCTACGCCCTCAGGTGTGGGCTCCCTCAGGCCTGCCGCTCTCTCTCAGCAGGGCTAGAGAGACTGTTGAGAACCCTAGAAGCTAACAATCCTTAAAAGCTTGCTTGCTGCCTGTTTATTTAGAAGTGAGGCTGAGAGCAGGGTCGGGGAGGAGCTGAGGATATGCACAGCCCCCTGAGAAACTGGAGCCCTTAGGTAAACAGAACTACCCTCTCCAGAGGCAGTGACAAGACACCAGTGGTCCCTCAGCCCATGCCAATCCCAGAGGTGATCAGGTTGTTCTCCTTGAAAAGAGTTCGAGAAATGCGTTTTTCCCACTTCTGCTAATTTACTGTCCAATTCAGACCACACCCAAGGGGCCACCCCTGCTCCTGGCTTCCTGGGGAGCCCAGGGTCCAAGCGGAGGAGGGCCACAGCCTTGCCCAGTACAGGATTGGTACTTGCATCAGAGTGACTAACGAATGTCTAACTCAAGGGCAGACGCCAGGCCTCAGTGTCACCTCTACCACCCTCTGTGGCACCCTCTCTCCAGACTGCAGGCCCCCAGGAGAAAGGAAGCCCTGAACTGGGGACTGTCTAGGGCAGAACCTTAATCAGAGCTAAGTTCCCAGTAAAGAACTTCCTCGGTGAGGGGAAAGAGACATGTCAGTGTCGGGGAGCGGTGGGGCTTCCCTGAGACCCCCTGGCTGCAGCGCCCCTCCTGAACTCTGACCTATGGACCAACACTGAGTCCTTTTCCCGTGTGCCATGCAGGAGAGGTTGAATACATAATGTGTCACACACCTCTCCCCGCGGCAAGGCCTGGGGGTACCCCCACAAGCATGACACAGTGTCTGCTTAAAGGACCTCAGAGTCTAATGGGGGCGATGGACAAGCAAACAGTCACATAGGATGTGGAGGGACAGATGCTGAATGGGGTCATCTCCAGGGACTGCGGGACTATCAGCCCGAGGGTGGAGAGCGCCGGGGTCATGTTCTAGAGCCGATGTCAATAAACCGGGTCTTTTGGAACGAACCCTCTTGTTATTATTTCTTGTTGAACCTTACAGGTAAGTGAACAGAAAGATCCAAATGCAGGCGGTGAAAGACACAGAGGGGGTGAGGGAGAATGCAAGGTGGATCTCAGACTCACATGCCCACTGGCGGGCGATTGCTCCTGGAATCTGTCCCATTTGGAAAGCCTCCGAGGGATTTCTGGGTTACAAAGTTCTGACACAATCAGTGAATCAAAAAATAAATCCCCTGTTTGCACCGGCATCCCCGTCATGTAAAACCCCGTTTTCCTAAGCAGGAGTCTTTCACCCCCCGCCCCCCAAAAACCCTTTACATGATCTGAATTAAAATCTAAGGGAGAAATACAAAGCACACCCATGCTGGGTTGATTTTTCTCTAATGATCTGATCCATGCCCCTTTTTGGGGTGGGAAGTTATTATATCCATAAATATGTGTAATTCTTCCTGTGATGTATGACGTTTGTTAACAGCGCCATAGGCTAGAGGCTGAGCTGCAGAAAATAAGAGGTTGGCTGGTGGGGACTAAAGAGAGACGACCGGGAAGGGTGGGCTCTCCCTCTGATGGGCTTCAGCGGTGGGCTCCCGTGGAGGCGGCTCTGGACCGCTGTTCGGGGAACTTGGCTTTCGTTTCAGCCTCGGATGCCAGCTAGCATTTTGCTTTGGGACAGAGCACTTAAAGCTCTGTGGACCTGTATCCTCTCCCGCAAGATGTCTACATTTAATAGATGCCGAGGGAATGTATAGAGCAGTAAGTTCTGCACATGTGCATTTCAACAAAGGGCACAGAAGCAAAGGCAGCTACCCACTTCCTCTTCACCCTCATGGACAATGTGCTTGGAGCCCTTCACTTCTCTAACCTGCCCATCAGCAAGGCTCCACACGCACACAGATATGGAAGCAATCCCAGCTCTGTGATTCGGGGCAAAGGGCATAAATAGTGTCTCCAATATCCAGTCTCTTCATGTTCAGTGAGGGGAATTACTGTTCAATTAAAGACACAGTCTGTAAAATAAGTTTGTAAACGGTAGCCATTATTATGATATGTGTTGGTTTTACTTTTATCAGTTAGGATGCTCTCAGCTGCAGTGAATAAAAAGTCCAATTCAATCAAAAGAAACAAGGAGGACAATATATTTCTCACATAATAAAATGTCAGGGGTCAGGACAGCACCAGGATGAGTTGAATAACAGCTCAGTGATATCACTGAAGATCCACGTTCCAGTGTCGGCTTCTGTCCTAAGACGGGTCCCTTGCTTTACTTCAAGATTGGCAGTTCCCAGTATCACATCCCCACCCAACAGTGCCCGCCGGCCATGCCCAAAGCAGATGTCCTCCTGCCACCAAAGCATAGGGAATTCACCAGTAAGGGGAATGGGCAGGTCTCTCAGGGGCAGCCAGATGGAAGTGTCTGCCACACCCCTTCCAATAATGCTCAAGGAGAGGCATATGGTCTTACACTCTCAAGCCTCTCCCATACCACCTTGAAAAATACTGTGTACACTCTAGGTCTTCACTAAAGTGTTGCTGCTAATTAAAAATGGTTAAGGGAGCACTCATTTAAAAACGTATCATGCTCACAACATTTATCCTCTTTGCAGGAGGCTGTCAACTGTGGCATAATTTCTAAAAGCCAAAAGGAAAAGGAAACAATTGTTCAACATCAAAAGAATGTTAAATAATAATATACACCCCTAATTCTGCACTATTAAAAATGATTTAGATGACATAAAAAACTCTATTATGTAATGTAGAGTGAGGAAAAGAAAAATACATATATGTTACATTATTTCCACTAGTAAACAAACAAATGGACAAAATAAAATTAGGTGTAGGGAAAAAAATTGCTAGAAGAAAACAACAAAATGTTGACAGTAATTTTTCTATAATGTTCCAAAATTTCTATAATTTACATGTTTATTATTTTTTATTTATTGTCTAAAGTTTTACATATGTCTCCTTTCCCCCCAATCGACCACCCCCCCCAGTCATTCCCACCTTGGGCAAGCCCCCACCACCCCAGTGTCCATTGGTTATGCTAAAATACATGCGTATTCTTTTAACTTGGAGGAAAATAATTTTTAAAAAATAATGGTGCTTAGCTTGACCATAGAGAATGCCTTTTTGGCATGGATCTGTGTATATATTTTTATCTGTCTATTCTATCCAAATCGATGTAAAAAGCCCAGACTTTGTGTGAAAGTCTCTGCATCTCATGCATTTTTAACAGATTTTTGCAAGTGAGAGATGAGGGAGAGGATCTCTTTGCCCTGAGAACAGGTTATATAAACTAGAAGTGATACTGTGGTGACAGCTTCTATGGAAATGTGGGTTAGGGGACCCTCCTGGGAGTGCAGATGTGTTAAGAAAATGCTGAAAACTTGAGAAAACACAGTTAATATCTATGAAAAATTTAAAAAAATAACCTTATTAAATATCCTTATTAAACAGTATTCCAAAAATTTATATGGACCACAAATAGCCACAGAAATCTTGAGAAAGAAGAATGAAGTTGGAGGAATCACATAACTTGATATCAAACTATACTACAAGGCCATACTAATCAAAACAGCATGGTACTGACATAAAAATAGACATATAAATCAATGGAATGGATTATAAAGCCCTGAAATAAAGCCATGTATTTATAGTCAACTAATATTTGACATGACAAAGAAGGCAAGAACATACAATGGGATAAAGAGAGTCTACTCAATAAATGGTATTGGGAAAATTGGACAGATATGTGCAAAAAATGAAACCAGACCACCTTCTTGACCTATTCACAAGAATAAACTCAAAATGGATTAAAGACCTAAGTGTTAGACTTGAAACCATAAAAATCTTATAAGAAAACATAGGCAGTAAAATCTCAGACATTTCTCATAGCAATATTTTTTTTCTGATGTATCTCCTTGGGCAAGGGAAACAAAAGAAAAAATAAACAAATAGGACTACATCAAACTAAAAAATTTTTGCACAAAAAAGAAAACATCAAAATGAAAAGACAGCCCACTGAATAGGAAAACATATTTGCCAATGATACATCTGGTAAGGGATTAATATCCAAATTTTATAAAGAACTTATACAACTCAGAACAAAACAAAAAAAGAACACAATCCAATTAAAAAATGGGTAAAGGACCTGAATAGACACTTCTCCAAATAGGTCGTACAGATGGCCTATAGACATGCAAAGATGCTCAATGTTACTAATCATCAGAAAAATGCAAATTAAAACCACAATGAGATATCATCTCACACCTGTCAAAATGGCTATTATCAATAAATCAACAAACAATAAGTGTTGATGAGGAAGTGGAGAAAAAGGGGATCCTGGTGCACTGTTGGTGGAAATACAGATTGGTACAGCCACTATGGAAAGCAGTATGGAGTTACCTGAAAAAATTCAAAATGGAACTGCCTTATGACCTAGTGATTCCACTTCTGGGAATATATTCAAAAAAGCATGAAACGTTGATTGGAAATAATATATGCACCCCTATGTTCATTGCAGCACTATTTACAATAGCCAAGATTTGGAACAGCCCAAGTGCTCACCAGCAGATGAGTGGATAAAAAAGCTGTGGTACATTTACACAATGGAATACTACTCAGCTGAAAAAAAGAAGAAAATCTCACCTTTTATGATAGCATGATGGATCTGGAGATTGTTATGCTAAGTGAAATAAGCTAGTCAGAGAAAGATAAAAACCATACAGTTTCACTTATATGGAATCTAATGAGCAAAATAAATGAAGAAACAAAATAGAAGCAGACTTTTAGATACAGAGAACAGACCGACAGCAGTCCGAGGGGAAGGGAGTTAGGTGGTTGGGTGAAAAAGGTGACAGGATTAAGCAAACAAACAAACAAACAAACTCAGACACAGACAACAGTGTGGTGATTTCCAGAGAGAAAGGGCTGTGGGGAAGGTAGAAGAGGGTAAGGGGGGGATAAATGGTGACAGGAGGAGACTTGACTTGGAATGGTGAACACACAATACAACATACAGATAGTGTATTATAGAATTGTACATCTGAAACCTGTATAATCGTATTAACCAATGTCACCCTAATAAATTAAATTTAATCAACAAATCTTGAAATTCTTCAAATAAAAGATTCATTTTTTATTACAAAGAGATTAAGATGCTTAAGCTGCTTCTAAGATAAGAAGTTTGATGAGATAGATCAGAAAGCATGAGATGGGGTTGCCAGAGGATAAGTTTGAGGTGTAAGTAGACCATGCAGTTCACTTCACCATGGCAGGATCGCTCCTGAGGACCACCCATTTTCCCCAAAAAAATTCACCCATAACTTACTACTGGATCAAAGCTTTTTTAAAAATCCAAATGTATACTTTTCCTCTTCACAGTCCTACCCCACAACAAAGTGTTAGCTGCAAGAAGTACCATTTTAGAGCAGGATAAGAAACATTGGGTGTGTAATAATTCCACCCTCCACACACATATACAGACTCAACCTGCTGCTTGGCTCCGTAACTGAAGTGCCATCATTGTGGCTTTACTCCTTTGAGCCTTGAATAGGCCCTAGTTTCTTAAGGTTCTCCAAACAGTTCTTTCTCCTGAAGGATAAAACGTTATGCCACTATCAGAGCATTTCTTGAGCTGACCACCAATAGCTTCTGGATGTGAAGTTGGGGAGGCAAGACAAGAGGGGGGAATTAGGCTCCAAGAGGCAAGATCTTCACAACATTGTGTGTCTTGTGCCCAAAGCTTGCAGAGAGCATGTCCCCATTGGTTGTGGCAGTCATCTGAGGCTGGGAGTTACCTCATGCTCGCATGGGACCGAGGGACAGGGGGCCTAAAATGGGTTGAGCATTTCCAGCTCAATATATGATATCATTTCATTCTCCCAGCTTTATCTCATATTCGGAAAAAAATCAGCTCTGATTAGTTAGGGAATTTGGAAGTTTGCATGTTAATACATGGCAGATAGGAGATTCAGGGCCATGGCTTATACCTCCAACCCAGATTCCTCTCAGGAACTCAAGATCTTGAGAGAATTTTCCAAAAGTTGCCACCCTTTCTACACAGCTGCCCCCTTCTTCCAGGTAGGACTTGCCCTGGTGCTGTCCGTGGTTCTGAATATTGTTATTTATTTATTTATTTATTTATTTATTTATTTATTTATTTTATGCCAGTTATGAGGAACGGAAAGAATGGAAACTTAGGGCCTCATTAGAATCTATTGCAGCTTTCTTTTTGCCTCTGAACCTCCAAACAAAACTCTCTAATTGACCTGTGCAATTTGGTATGACATTTTCCCAGAGTGCTCTCTACAACCGTGCGTGCTTTAGACATCAATTTTAAGAGTGAAAGGTCGACTTTCTGGATGTGAAATATTTTATACATGACCTTTTATCTGTCGTTGCTAAGATTAATACAAACTGTTTGCCCTGGAAACAACTAAAAATGCAATCAAATAAGATTATCTATTACATAGAAAAAGAATTTACCTCATTACAGGGATTGTGTATGTAGCTCTTGGCACACAGGTCAGCACCATTAGAGCAATGCCAGAAAGCACTCAGAAGACAAAGAGGGGGAGACTATCTTGTCTCATCCCTGAGTGAGACAGGATTCATTCTTATGGGGGAAACTGGCAATCATTAGAATTGAAGCCCAGCTTACTGGTACCCAATCAAAATCTGATACTCCCCGTGCACTATGGCAACAAGTGCTCTTATTGCTCTTCACAGCATAGCCATCATCCTGCCCTCCAGAGGGACAATAACAGGGAAAATATCCCCAAACACTCACAAGTTACCCCAGCAACAGGTGCAGTTTATGAGCGCCTTTATGTAGGAGAGGGACTGCAAAGCCTCCTTGTACTCACATAGATTCCGTGTGCTGCTGACCTCAAGATTGGGTGTAGGTCTCCTGAGTTCTGCTAGCCAGACCTCCCTCATACCTCTCCTCAAACTTTAGGAGATGGAGTCAGGAAAAAACTCTGTATGTTCTGCCTGATATACTTGAGGGCATATGGCATTTGGGGATAGACAGGTCTCTGTTCACATACTAGCTCCACTGATAAACAGCTGTGTGATCACAGGCAAGTCACCTTCACCTTCATGAAACTCAGATTCCTGATATATAATGTGGGCATCACTGTAAAGCTGCCCTCTGGTGTTTTTTGGGGGGGTTACTTGAAATTAGTACCATGCACTCCATAAATGTTGGTTTACTTGCTAACCCATAGAATACTGTGGGATCTGAAGGATTCAATGTAACATGTTAATTTCTTACTATAACAAAGAAATTTGTTTCGTGAGATTGAACTTAGAAACGCAACATGTAAACTAGTTGAAAGCTAAGCTGTGGTATGGGAGACTGTAGTCCCATGATGTTGGGCCAATTGTACTTCAATCCCATACTCTGAGGGGGTCCCAGAAGCCTGTGGGAATTGCAGGAGGATGGCTTATCAATTGCTCTGGGTACCCACTGTGCCTTCTTTCCTCCTACACTGGGCTTGCTACTGTTTTGAACTTCTTCAGAAGGAAACTTGGTACCTTTTCTAGCCCTAACCTACAAAGTTCTACGAGCTGGACTCTGTCCCCAACCAAATCAGCAAAGACAGACATTTCCTGGCATCCTGGAGAGTAGATAAACTAAACAGCATCTGAGTTTTGATCTTCCCCACAGTTCCCAGCACAGCAGACCATCAGCAGGTAGACTATCCCCTTAAGCCATGTCCTGTTAATTCTTCAGAACTCAGGGCAGACCCACCTCTACAGAGAAGAGTTACTGACCTCTTCTTCCCATGACCTTCTCATTGGATTATGAGACGTCTGGGATCTTCAGGGATCGTATGTGTTTGCTGTCTTCCCATGGTTCTCACTCTGTTTTTCCCAATTTTGCCTAAAAAAAACTCTGCAGAGCTCAGCACATATACGATGGATAAAAGAGAACTGAGACTTTTCCTCTCAGTACAGTCTTTATATTGTTTGTAAGTGAGAGGCTTCCTTAAAACATAGAGTATGGAGAGTCCTGATGAGCTCATTGTGGTAGAGTTAAGACAGTGGACTGACTCCGAGTCAAACAGTCTAGGTTCAAACCCTGGCGCTCTCACTCGATGGCTTTGAGAAAGGTATCTAACCTCCCCTTGCCTCAGTTTCCTCATGTGTAAAACTAAAATAGTAGTTCTGTCTTCACAGGGTCATTGTGAACATTCAATAACCTAGAAAATGTAAAGGCCTTAGAACAGTGCCTGGCATGTATTGTTTCATAAATGTCTCCTTGACACTTTACCTCATGGATGTATGAAGGGAGTTAATACGGGATTGTCAAAAGAGCACTGGACTGAGAGTCAGGATCAGATTCTCATCTCAATTCCTCCATCAACTTGATGTGCGGCAGTTACCTTTGCTCTATGGGCCTCAGTTTCCTCCATCCGTATCAGTGGCTTGGAATAGATCATATCAAAGGCCTCCTATCTTCTATATCTTTTTTTAACTGTGGTCAAATATACATAGCATGACATCTATCATCTTAACTATTTAAGTACACAGTTAAGTGACATTAAGTACATTCACATTGTTGTGCAGCCATCACCACCATCTATCTCCCAAACTTTTATCTTGCAAAATTGAAACTCTGTACCCATTAAACATGAACTCCCCATTCCTCCTCCCCCAACCCCTGGCAACCACCATGCTTTCCTTCTCTGTAAATTTCATTATTCTAGGTACCTTATGTAAATGGAACAATACAAGATTTGTTCTTTTGTGACTGGCTCATTTCACTTAGCATAATGTCCCCAAGGTTTATCTATGTTGTAGCACATGTCAGAATTTCCTTCTTTTTCAAAGCTGACTATTCTATTCTATGGATGTACGATATTTTGTTTATCCATTCATTCATTGATGGACACGTGGGGTACTTCCACCTTTTGACTACTGTGAATAATGCTGCAATGAACATGAACATGCAAATATCTCTTGGAGTTCCTGTCTTCAATTTTCTTTGGTTTATACCCAAAAGTGCAATTGCTGTATCTTATGGCAATTCTATTTTTAATGTTTAAGGGACCACCATACTGTTTTTATTGGCAGCTGCACCATTTTACATTCTCAAGAAGAGTGTGCAAGGGTCCCAGTTTCTCTTCATGCTCACAGCATTTATTATTTTCTGTATTGGGGTTTGTGTGTGTATTTTATTTTACTTTTAATATTTTTATTGATTTTTATTTATTTTAGAGAGGAAGGGAGAGGGAGAGGGAGTGAGGGAGGGAGGGAGGGAGAGAGAGAGAGAGAGAGAGAGAGAGAGAGAGAGAGAGAGAGAAATATATCAATGATGAAAGAATCATTGATTGCCTGCCTCCTGCATGACCCCAACTGGGGATCGAGCCCGCAGCCATGTGCCCTTGACTGGAATCGAACCCAGGACCCTTCAGTCCACAGGCTGATGCTCTATCCCCTGAGCCAACCTGGCTAGGGCTGTGTGTGTATTTTATAATGGCCATTTTAATGGGTGTGAGGTGTCTTCTATATCTTTTAATTTTATGACTTTGTGCTGGATGTTTCAGAAGTGGCTGGCCCTGGGGTCTGCTGCCCAGCCCCCTGCTTGTCCCATGTCTGTGTTCTGTGTGAGGCACTCGGTATTCACAGGACAAGCTCTAGCCCTTTCCTGAAAGGATTGTAATTTATAAATACATATGACATATCTTGAATTCTTATTTATGTTTTTTAAATATGTTTTATTGATTTTTTCAGAGAGAGGAAGGGAGAGGGAGAGAAAGAGAGAGAAACATTGACTGGCTGCCTCGCTCTGCACCCCGACTGGGGATCAAACCCATAACCTGTGTGTATGCCCTGGCCGAGAATCAAACCGGCAACCTTTTGGAGTATGAGATGATGCCCAACCAACTGAGCCACACCAGCCAGGGCATATCTTGAATTAAAAAAAAAAAATCAGCCCAACCTCATAAAAATTCAACCTCTTTCCTTTGATTTTATGAGTGTAAGCACTTCGGGTATATTGATGGGTTTAAAATCCAAGCTCTGATCGATGGCCTCTCGTCTGCTTCCTGGATTTGTGGCATGGCCCCAGCAAAGCAGGCCTGGGGAATCTATGGCTCAGTGCCACCGAAATATAAACGTCCCTTCATTTCTAATGGATGCTGAAGAGTACAGCTTACATCATTATGCCCGCCATCAAATATTAAATGGGAGTAATTCAGTGTTACCCAAGAGCCAGAGCCAAGCTGGTGCCTTTTCCTTCCCCTGTTCAGGGAGGAATGGCCCTGAGTACCCAGCCTGACCCCTCCAAGGCGCGCCCAAGTATGCCTGCACCTTTATTGTTCACGACCGGAGGCTGCCCTTCTTTAGGTCCCATGATGCCGGCTGCTGCATGGAATGAATGGCAGAAAGCCAGGCCTTTACCCAGCATTTTATCTTTTCTTGGGAGAGAGAGGGCCAGAGATGGCTGCTCCTCTTTTGACCTCTTCAAGTAAACAGAGGATTTGCAGTGTCTGGTTTGACCGACGAATGGCTGTGGCAGGTACCCTTGTGCCTCATGCCCTGCCCCCTCCATAGCATCTCAGTGTAGTCACAATGACAGTTTAGTGCACACTCTCAGCGTCCCCGCATCCACTGGAGGCCACACCTCACATGCAGGCACTTTCTGGAAGTGTGGGGAAGGTAATGTTCTCAGGGACAACTCCCCACAATGGGAGGCAGGAAGATGGGGTGGATAGTCATTATCCCAGCTGCTCATCCTTTGTGGGGACAATGTTGATGTACGTTCTACATGTTTCCTCCAAGGATCCCCAGAAAGATCGAGCCCCATTTTTCCCACAGCATAGACTGATTCTACATTTTCCAGGATTCCTTGCATTGTTTTCCTTGCTGCTCCCCTCCCCCGCCAGCTCTGGCTTCCCCAGACACCTCTCAGGTTAACTTCCTTGCTCAGGTCCTTGCCTCAGGCTCTACTTTCAGAGGGACCCACATCAAGACACAGGCTCACATCTGGGGAGGGTTTCTGGAAGGGGAGGTGAACTTTGAGGCTTGGGAACTGACAAAAAGGCCAAATGGCTCTAAAAGTCAGGTTTTATGAAAAGAATTGGGCTTGGGTTGTGCTTCTTGTTCTCTATACAGCTTACCTGAGCTGTCAAGGTCAGGCCACCCACACAGTTTTGCAGATTGGGCACCTAACACAAGAGTTCCAAATGTGGCACTTGTTCTGCTCACCAGGCCACATCCTCCAGTGCTGAGCTGTACCCACCAAAATAAAAGTCTCCTTTTCTTAACACAAAGGTAAGGACCATTTCCCGAGCCACGTGGCTTCAGGTTGAGATCCGCACAAAGAGGAGACCTTTTTGCAGTTCACACAAAGGCACCTCACAGGCTCGTTGTGGTCCACAGTCACCTGGAGTTCTGCCCTACGTTTGGCTATTTTTATCCATAAACTAACACGGTAACAAGGCTGTCTCTCTCTCTCTCCCATGCCCCATATGGCATTTTCATTTCTGCCTCTGCCCGTGGCTAATGCTGACTTCCTCCCTTAGTCTTTTACCCAAAGCTGCTCCCCTGGTTCCCAGTGTTTGTTTTGCAAATCTCCACTCAATCTGGTAAGCTTCCAAGCTCACCTGAGTCATTACAGTACTAATTGGAAGTCATCCATTTGTTCATTTGTTTAAATGTTTGTTCTTCAAGAATGCATTCGGTGTTTTCTAATAATGTGCTTGCTCTGTACCTGCAGGCATTAATCAAGCTGACGCCTCTCCCAGGGAGGGACGAACAAGCAGAGACAGACAGAGCAGTGATCAGTGCAGTGGTAGAGCAATGCTCAGGGCTCTGGGAGCAGGGAGGGGTTCCTTCCCCAGCTTAGGATGAGGTGGCGACAGATAACCTGAGCATCTTAACACTAGCGGAGGAGTGGGAGATGGGGAAGACACTCCAACAGAGAACATCAAGTTCAAGGAGAAAAGAAATGTCCACCAAGGACCCTAAGCTGTTTAGAGTTGTTGGAGTATAAACGTGGAGGCAGGAAAAAGAGAGAGGCTGGGATGGGAAAGGCAGGGGTAAGCAAGGTCCTGTCCTACAGACTAAGCCCATCAAGGTAATTATGCTGAACCCTGTAAGGAACAGGGTGACATGCCAGGTGCTCGCAAGAGCTTTGCTCTTGCTTATATTTTGCAAATAGTAGAAATGTACTTTTTTTTCAAACTCTACCTCTGTTTCTGGATGGAAAGCCACTTGAGTAGGGGGTTCATTGGGCTGGAATTAATATGTGGCTGTGATGAATGGATGAGCAATGTCCTGGATCTGGACTTGGTCTTCGTAACATAGAAGGTGCTGAGTCAATGAAGAGGTGGAGAGTGTTATTACCTCTGTCAACCCCCATTCCTTGTCACATGGTGAGCACTGGATTTTCTGGTCTAAACAGCACTAGGGAAATTCTATTGTCTTTTTCTGGTGAAAAATCGATAGGAAGGATCCCATTGACCTTCCTCTAGACACATGCATGAGACAGACAGGAGCAAGGACAGGAGAAGTAGGCAGTGGGCTGGGTGGAGGGGTTCAATCCCTGTTCATTAGCTCAAATTCTTAGCAGGACCTTGAAAATTTTAGGAAGATTCAACTGGACAAAAAGAGCATAGAGTTCTCTGTTCAAAGCCAGGTTCAGATTCAGGCAAGTTATCCAATGTCTCTGAGCCTCCAATCTCCTTTCAATGGGATTCATGGCCCTTCACTTAAACGTTCCTAGAGGGACAATTAAAGGAGACACTATGGAGTGCCTGGCACAAAGCCTGACTCTGAGGGAGACCTTGGGTTGTGCTCATTGGATGCTGGCTCATTCCTCCTTTAGGGGTCTCTTTCTACTTCTCTCTGCCCCCCTTTCTGTAAATGCACAAGCTCTGTGCCAAGGTGTGTTAGCATCTTCTACCTTTCCCATCTCTCCGCAGGTTAACCCAGTTTCAGGTCGCCACCAGTGAAGACTTGCTAAGTCAGAGTTCTGATTACATACTTCCTTTGCCAATAATTGGTCATGTGACTTTTGGCAAGGCACATCCCCTTTCTGAGCCTCAGTATATCCATCTGTAAAATGGATGGTTAGATCAGATAATTTCTGAGAGCTCTCCCAACTCTACATTATATGATTTGATATATGACCTTTAAAAAATGACCATCCTATGATTCCATGGTGCCCCACTGTCTAGAAAATAAGGCCCAAATGCCTTAGCATAGCATGCAAGCTTTCCCCAGGGCCCCGTCCCCATGATCTGGCGACAACTTTACTTTCATTATCACCAGTTTCTCTTTCCAGCTGCCCAGTCCCTTGCCTTCTCACCCCAGTGGAATTCTCTGCTACCACCCTGGACCCATCCCACACTTGGTATCTCATCCTCACTCATTCTCAGTTTCATCACAACTCACAGTACTTGGCAGAGAAGAGACATACAATAAATGTGTTTTCTGAGTTAATTTGAAATCTCATTATGAATGGGCATTACTGAGGGGAAGGCAAAGAAAGCCCAAGCTAATCATCAGAGATCTGGGTGATGCAGTCGTTAGACCAGGCCATAGAGAGAGTTGTTAGGGCAGAAACACTGGTCTCCAGAAGTCCTTGCAGCTCCACATCTGGCCTGTCGGCCTGTCTTTGAGACTGTTTTGAGCAGATCAGATAAACTAGAAGAATGTTAAAAGTTACAAATGGATGTTGTGTCTGGGTGATCATCACTTTGATCAAGGAGAGGCAGGCTGGTGTGGGAAGTACAACAGAAGAAAGCAAGGGTAGAAGACTCATTGCAGCCTTATCTTCGCTCACCCTTTGACCCTGAGTTCAGCTGGTTAATTTCTTAGACCTCAGTTTCCTTGTCTGCAAAATTAAGATACTCTTACCCCAGGAGTGGTGTCCCACCCTGACTGAGACATTGCATATAAAAATGCATTGGGGCCCAGCCTGTGTGGCTCAGTGGTTGAGCACCGACCTATGAACCAGGAGGTCACAGTTCCATTCCTGGTCGGGGCACATGCCTGGATTGTGGGCTCGATCCCCAGTGTAGAGCGTGTAGGAGGCAGCCGACCAGTGAATCTCTCTCATCAATGATTTCTCTGTCGCTCTCTCCCTTTCCCTTCCTCTCTGAAATAAATAAAAAATATACTTTAAAACATGCATTGGGAAAAGCATCCAAATGTGACCCCAAAGGGAGGAAGCATTATCATGAAGTCATTGTTTGCCATCCATTACAGAGAGGCTTTCTAGAATGAGCAAACCTAGTCACCCACCCCGGCCACTGAGAAATGACTCATTCTCATGGATGTGACCTGACTGCATGGGGGAAGTGTGGCAGCTCTGAAGTATTAAAACGCAAGAACAGCCCGGTGGCCTCATCCGTCACTGCCCAGCTGGAAGTTTCTGTTTCATGCAGTTACTTGTGCATTTCCTGTCCGTGCTCCTTCAGTGAGCACACAACACTTACTAAAGACCTGCTCTGCGCCAGGCCCTGGGCTAGGCTGAGGAGGCGCAAATGAAAGGACAGAGCTCCTGCCTTAGAGCACCTCAGAGCCACGTGGGGAGGCCCGTGAGCAAAGGCAATTGCAGTGTGTTCTGATCAGCGACCGAATGAAGGGGCATTCCAGGTGAGGCTGACTCATCCAGAGGAATCCAGGAAGCTCTACAGAGGAGGTAGCATTGAAGGGGAAACTTGCAGGATGGCTAGGGCATTTGCTGGAGGGGAAGGGGGAACCATAGCATGGCAGGTGAGATGAGCTTTGGAGTTTGGGATGAATGTCAATAGGCAGAAGGTGGCAGGAAGGTGTGACATCAACCAGCAAGCAAGCTTAAAGCCAAGCCAGCATCTGGGAAGCTGACCCCTTCCCCCCAGAGCCTCAGGAAGGTGCCTCATTATTACCACTGTCACAGGCACAAGACCCGCGTCTTCAGGGGACTAGGTTATGTCCAGGAGAGTGTGGATGCCAATAGAGGAGTGGCCAGGGCCTTCTTGAAGGAATGGCAGGACTTGTGGGGACTCACAGATTGGTGAACCTTCACCCTCTAGGTCAGTGATGGTGAACCTATGACATGCGTGCCCAAGGTGACATGCGAACTCATTTTTTTGGTTGATTTTTCTTTGTTAAATGGCATTTAAATATATAAAATAAATATCAAAAATATAAATCTTTGTTTTACTATGGTTGCAAATATCAAAAAATTTCTATATGTGACACGGCACCAGAGTTAAGTTAAGGTTTTTCAAAATGCTGACACGCCGAGCTCAAAAGGTTCGCCATCACTGCTCTAGGTGGAGAAATGCTGCTGAGATTCCTGACTGTATGGGAAGTTGCTTCCTTTTCTTGATTAAAATCCAAGCACAGGATAGGCAGCCTACGCCTGGCTACCCAGGACCTTTGGCCTTAGTGACCCATTTGGTGCTGAGGCACAAGGAATACTCATCTTTAAGAATCATACACTTTCAGGATATAGTAGTTAAAGAAATACATACTTCAGTACAACCTGCTAATTTGTAAAAAAGATCCATTATGGCGGGTGGGGAGAAGTCGTCCAGGGACCTCAGAACCCTGTGCACTTGTTCAGAAGATGTGGAAGCAAACAGAGCCCCATGGAGACTCAGGGTGGCTCTCCTCTGACGTGAGCCAAAGAACCCAGTGCATCCCAATCCTGAGGCCTCCCTCCTCCTCAGGCCCAGCCCCACAGAGCTCTAGGACAGAGCCTGCAGCTCCTTGCCCTGGATTCAGTCAGCCAGTGTCTCAGGTAGTTAAAGGCACGATATAGAGATCTTAGAGACTGTATTTCTGTGGTAAAGACAGAACGGCGAATGCGATTAAAAAAATCTCAGATGGCTGTCGATTCCCACAATGCTGATATTAATTCAAGCTTACACCTATAATTCTGGGGCCATGAACTTCAGGAAGTCAATTCTTCCAAGAGGAAGGGAGAAATGATCTTGCAAAGACTTGAATATCACTCTGGGGGTGGGGGTGAATGAGACGTTGGGAAGCCCTGCATGGCCGTCTCTCCTCTGACCTTCACTGCAGTTAGAACCCATACCCCTCCCTCAGAACCAAGGCTTCAGGCCGCGCCAGAATCCAAGTTAAACTAGACACCAAGAAACTGCTTTTTAGTCCCTTACAGTGTCATGGTTGAGCCTTTGGAAGCAACTGGAGAGCTAGAATGAGTCACATGCTGTGTTTTGGGGTTTTTTGTTTTTGTTTTTTTTACATTTTGGTGATTCTGTTGTCAGTCAGCAGAGTTATTTGTAGATCGAATACTGTTGAATCAGGTTATTGATGAATAAGTTAATGATGATCAATAATAACTCCCATCGAGTGCTGACCGTGTTGGGTACCATGGAGGCACATTGGGCACTTTATCTCATGTGATCCTTAGAATAACCAGAAAGAACAGATATCGATCTCCCCTTCGTACAGAGATGGAAACTGAGACTCAGTGTCATAACCAAGCTCACAAAGCAGCTACCTGTACAGACAGGATTTGAACTCAGGAGCAAGCAGTTGTTCAGCATTTCTGGCCTGCCTAGTGAGGGAGGAGGAAGATGGACTGCCCTTGAAGATAAATCATGATGGGTCTTCAGTGCCATTCCAGGGGCTTGGCCTTCCTCTTTCTAGTTTCAGGCTCTGCCTGTGGTGGCCTGCCTCTCGGCTTCCCCTGCAGTGCGGACAAGCCCCGTGGAGTGGCGGAGCTCTCCACTGCTCCGCACCCAGGTTCTGGGAGTGAGTGTGGTGCAGCCCCGCCCTGCCTCGCCGAGGTGGGGTTGGGAACTGACCTTCTGCCAAGTGCACAGACACCCCAGCTCTCAGCAGCCTGTCAGAGCCAGCGTAGACTTGCCAAGGTTTTGTTGAAAGCCAACTGCTTTCAATGCAATCAAAGCTGAAGTCCTGGAGGGGGAGGGCTTTCGTGTTTTCTTTCATGGAACCGTTGCTGCTGCTCTGTGTGAACCCTGCTGCAGAGTCGGCTGCCAAAGGCTTCGATCGTCAGCATTCAGTGGACAGCGGGACTGCTGAGTGGCCCTCACTCATCGCCAACCTGATGACAGAGCTTCAAAGGCAAGGGAAGGACTAGTGGGCCTCACTACCCCCATCCACCTCCAGAAGATGAACGGTTCAGCTGCCTCTTCCGGACCCACGGGGATTAACTGTCTCCTGAGGGGCCGTTGCTCCCACTGATGCTCTGTAAGCTAGACTCAGCATCCAAATTTCAGGAATTTGGGGCTTATTTCTTGGGAGCTGTCATTCAGCCCTCTCTCGTCAGTGCTAGCGACCAGTTACCACCAGTTCTGAGTTGGCGGATGTGCTAATTTCCTAGGGCTGCAATCACAAACACACACCAAATGGCTCAAACAGCGGAAGTGGATTGTCTCACACTTCTGGCGGCTGGAATTCTGAAATCAAGACGTTGGCCAGGTTCTGAGCCTCTCCCCTTGCTTCTAAAGGCCTCAGGTTTCCTGTGGCTTTCAGTTGGTCTTTTCCCCGTGTCTTCACATCTTCCTCCCTCTGTGTGTCTGTCTCTGTGTCCACATTTTATTAAGCACATCTGATTAGGGCCCATCCCACTGACCTCATCTTAACCTGATCATCTGCAATGACCCTCTTTTCCAAATAGGACACATTCACAGGTACCAGGGCTTAGGGTTTCAACATCTTTTGGGGGAGGGGAACACAATTCAACCCCAGCAGCTGAGATGCTGCCTTTATGTCTGAATCTGCAGCTAAGTGATGGATGTGTTGGCTGCCACAGGTCGTGGAGATACACCCAGGTTATAGGACCGCCCTCCTGAAGCAGAGAATAGAATCCCCTTCAGGCTGAGATCTTGAGCCCTGGAAGGAGCCCTGAGAAAGCATCTCTGCTGGTGTGAGCAGAGCCCCAGCCTCCATTAGTTGATGTTTAGTTTGCATTAGCCCCTTCAGAGGCCCGGGGACATTCACGGAGCTCTCACTCCTGGAGAGCTCAATGGAAGTAGTTAAGAAGTTTATATGTGCTGACTGATTTAACCCTCATCACTTCTACCTGAGGTAGATACTAGGTGAGGCCTGTATTACAGACAGCAGGTAACGTGCCTGGGCTCACTGAAGTGACAGGCCCCAAGGATCTGTCTTAACCCTAAATTCTTGAAAAGGCACATTTCTCAGCTTTTGCCCCAGAGCTTCTGATATAGCAAATCTGAGATGGAGCCCAGGAATCTGAATTTTAAGAGCACGTGTAGTGATTCTGATACTGATGGTCCATGGACCACACTTGGATGTGCAGTGCCCTGCTGTTTCCATGGAAATGGCTTGTCAGGTAGGGCCTTTGATCCACAGGCAGGGGTAAGAGGAACAGCCTGGTTTTCCTCCTGTGTCTCGGACAGCTGTCTCTCTCCTTTCAGGCACTTATGATGGGTCTCCATGTGCATCACTTTACTCTCTTCTCACATCAGCCAGAGGAATCTGTTTGAAATTCAAACCTCGGGTCACAGAGCAGTCTGTGATGACCCCCCATCAATCTTAAAATAAAACCTGCATCCATAGCACTGCCACGGGCCTTCTGTGAGCCACCTTGCTCATGCTGGCCCGAGGCCCAGCTCTACCAATGGAGCAAGAATTTTAACCCCACTGAACCTCATCTCTAACACAGGATGACTTCTATTCCACAAGGGTGGCAGCAAGAATGAAATGTGGGAATGCCCACATGTCCAGTTCCGCTCCTGGACCCTAGGGGGCGCTCAGGTGCCTTTCACAGTAGGTGCACCTTCCGAAGGTCAGGCACCGTGTGACACTGAACCTGGCCGAGTGCTCGTATCTGGAGGCCCTAGGAGAATGTTTAGTACTAGTGCCCTTTACTTCACTGAGGGGCGTTTCCCAGAGGAACACACATCTTGTAGAATAGAAGTGGGGGGTGTGGCCTGTCCTTGCAGACCTTAAGGTTCAGACCTTAAGGTTCTCTATGCACCAATGCCGGGCCCTCCCCATTCCCCCAGGGCCCGGCCAGCTGCTCTCTTAATCCAAGTGCCTTTTCCAAACAGACAGTGGGGCAGGCTTTATGGGCTCATAGCTAACGAGGTGGGAGCAGAGACGGCCTGACACAGAACCACATAGGTGGCTCTATTAGGAGGGAAGGGCAATGTGTCACGCTATGCACTGGCCCCACTGGGGGAAGCTCCCCGTGTCAGTGGGCGTGACCAGCACACATCTGCTGCTTTGAGTGCCTGTCTGAGGTGGACTGTCCAGGTTTGAATATGGTCCCTGGAACTTTGGTACCTTGTCTGTACCATAGGGGTTGGATTAAGGATCTCAAGCATGGTTTTCCCATTTGGACTGTTTGAGATTCTTTTTGAAATCCCAAGAAGAACCCCAGCTCTATGACAAATGTAAAAGACGTAAAAGACAGAAAAGTACTCACAGACTGGTGTTTCTTTCTCTCTCTCTCTCTCTCTCTCTCTCTCTCTCTCTCTCTTTCTCTCTCCTTCTTCAAGGAAAAGTTATTAAGAAACCAGCAGAGATGCTTTGGAATTACAATGAGACTTGTGAAGAGTAATTACAGGGATTTTGTTTGCTGCTCAATTGCTCTTCGAATCTTAAATCTAAGAAGAAACCATCCATCTCAGAGGTTCCCACATCTCATCAGCGTCACCTGGGGGACTTTAAAAAGATCCCAATCCCCAGGCCATAAACTAGACATACTAAATGAGGTCCCTGGGGCTGAGGGCCAGGAATCTTTGCATCCAGCTTGGCATTGTGCTTCCTTGGGATCCTGGGAGCCTTGAAATGGAGGCTTAGAAGTTTTCATCCTTAGCTGAATTTCACCCTTTGCCCTGTGGTTTCTCAGCACACACACATAAAACTGCTAGCCCCCTCCGGTGCTCAAACTATGCAAAACCAAGTACTTGGGACACATGTGACAGGTTTAGTGGGCATTATTCTAGCAGCTACACTGTGGTTGCTCATACACCCATCTGGCCGTAGTTTCCTTATCTCAGAGTTAGACCTGATCCCAGCAACAGTACTGCATGTGCAGGAGAAGGAGCTCAAGTTGTGGAGTTGGACTTGATTCAGACACTGGCACCACTTACTAACTGTATGACCTTGGCAAGGGACAAGTGCCCCTCAGGCCCCCAGTTTTCCTCACTGAAACTGATGATAAATAAATAAGTCGACCTTGTAGGATTTCTGTGAAAATTAAAAGTGATGCTGGTGCTCGGCTAGTGTAACCTATGAACCATAAGGTCACGGTTCGATTCCCAGTTAGGGCACATGCCCAGGTTGCGGGCTTGATCCCCAATGTGGGACGTGCAGGAGGCAGCTGGTCAATGAGTCTCTCTCATCATTGATGTTTCTATCTCTCTATCCCTCTCCCTTCCTTTCTGAAATCTATAATAAAACAAAAAAGAGCTGGTGGTTGTGAGGTGGGTGATGTGGGATCTGTCAGGAGTCAGGGACTTGTCCCACTCTCTCCCCGATAGCTTGCGTGTATCCATGTTTAATCTTGTGGAAACTAGTACTTGCCTAGCACATGTCTTCCTAAAAGTTGCAGTTAATCTTGGTCCAGGCTAATTGGTGAAGTAGACCTAACTTTAAGAAGTTCTAATGTACTTCTTACAGTATTCTACCTTCCCCTGGATATGAAACATCACCCTAATGTATGCTGACAAGATTTGCAATTGAGGGCCAGTGCGTGAATCAAAAGGGTTTAAAAAACTTATCGACTAACCCTATTTTTTATTTAAAAATGAAAATAATACAAATATGTATACATATAGAATGATGGTATATGCAAAGAAAAGGCTATAAACCATATTAACTGTAGTTTTTATCTAGAGGGAATAATTATAGATGATTTTCTTCTTGTTCTTTTAATAAACTTGATTTTTTAGAGCAGTTTTAAATGTATAGAAAAATTTCAAATGATCATGCAGAGTATTCTCATCAACCCTACTCTCAGTTTACTCTCCTATTCACATCTGACCTTAATATGGCGCATTTGTTAACAATCAATGAAGCAATATTGATTATTATTAACTAAAGTCCACACTTTATTCTTATTTTTTTACCTAATGTCCTTTTTGTTTAGGATCCTGCCCAGGATACATGACCTTTAGTCACCATGTCTCCTTAGGCTCCTCTCGGCTGAGACTGTTTCTCAGACTTTCCTTTTTTTTTTATGACCTTGACAATTTCGAGGGATACTTGTCAGGCATTTTGAAGAATATCCCTCAATTGGGATTTGTAGTATATTTTTCAATGATACAACTGAGTTTTCGTGAGGAAGTCCACAGAGGTAACGTACCATTTTCATCACATTATTTCAAGGGTACATCCTACCAACCTGCCTTACCACTATGGAAGTTGACCTTGATCACCTGTAACTGTCAAGTTACTCTTCCACCCCCTTATCTGTAGTAAATCCTTTTAGTTCCTCATTATCGTTCCGTATTATCTGAGGTGTTTGCGTTTGTTTTGTTTCTTAATGAGCAGAACTACTCTGATAATCAGGGAGAAAAAAAGCTATTTTTATTTTAGGAAAAAATTTATAGTCTCACAAGACATTCACCCTTTCTGTATATTTTGTCTTGGCTTGGCTTTCACACTATTGCCCATGGCTCCTCCAGTCCTATCTGTTGGGATTTTGTCTGGTCACTAACCTCAGTTCCTTCTGTGTGTGACTCTGACCTCTGCCCATGCTGCTCCCTGTGCGGAGGGGGGACGTATGTGCAGAGTGACTTCCGATGGTGCCGCGTGAGTTGGCCTATAAATCAGCCGGCGAGCCTTGCCCTCGCTCTAAAAGTGAAGGGGACTTTCAGCCGCTTTCCAAAGGTAAACAAGCGTAAATCTTGCTGAAGTTGGAGGTTCTTAGGCAGCCACCTGAAAACACCCCAGCAGTTTGGAGGACAATCTGTCCCACGCCTCCTTCCCCTCAAAACACCCAGCACCCAGGGCGGGGCACGTGCTGTTCAATTACCAGTGGGATAAATGCATGAACTGAAGTGGTTTCTTCCTCCTCTCACCCATGGCTTGTTGTCAAAGAAGCCAGCGAGTATGATGCATTGAAATCCGACAGCTTTAATTACGGTAATAGTTTCCTGGCCACCTGCAGCAGGCACACGGTCCTAAAATTTACTATCCTTAGTGAGGTGTTTTTTTTTTTTTTTCCAAATGAAACCGTTCTCTAGAGTGTGTCTGAGAGCAGGTGGCTAATTGCTCTGCTTTGAAGGGAGCCTGGTGCGGAAGGCAAGGTTCCGAGAGGACATTGTGGGGGCTGGGGGCCCCGGGTAGACAGCCTGCAGACACTGCTTCATTTAACACCTGAAAGAGAAGAAAAGAGTCTTCAATCAATCATACCTTGCCGTAGCCTTGGCTTCCTGGCCCAGGTAGCATTCTCTGTGCAAGTGGGACATTCTTAGCAAATTGCACAGCTCTGAGTGCTTGCTATCTTCTAAAGTAGAGGTTTCAACCTCAGTGCTATCGGCATTGTAGACCGAATCATTCTTTGCCGTGGAGGGCTCCCTGCACAATGTAAGGTGTGTAGCACCATTCCTGGCTAGATGACAGGAGCACCACACCCCCAAGCTGTGACAATCCAAGTTGTTTTCAGACATTGCCAAATGTCCCCTGGGGGGGAAATTTCCCTCTGTTGAGAACCACTATTCTAAGGGGGAGGGTATCTCTCTAGGTCCTGTGCAGTGGAACACACTTGCACCCCTTGGATATGCTTGTGTTTCTGCCTGTGTAGGGCTGATGAATTGTTAACTATTAACTGCAGAGGGGAGGAGGGGAAGCCAGGAAGGCAGTCCCATCATGGTTCCTATTACAGTTAGCTATTGCTGTGAACAAAGCACCCCAAACTCAGTAAGATAAAGCAGCAACCATGTCTAGGTTCTGTTGACTTGAAAAGGGGCACAGCAGCGTTGGCTTGTCCATGCCTGATGTCTGGGACCCTCAGTAGGAAGACTCGAAGGTTGGGAGTGATTTATCCCCAGGACATGAAATCGTCCAAAGCTGTCTTTACTCACAGGGCTGGCAGTTGATGCTGGCTGTCATTTGGATCTAAGCTGAGGCTACAGTCAGAACATCTACTTGTGGTCCCACTATGTGGTCTGGGCTTCTGCACAATACGGTGGGTGGTCTCAGCACTAGATGTTCACATGATGTCTTGGGGCTCCAAAGGTGAGCGTCACAACAGAACCCAGTGGAAACTGTATTGCCTTTTATAGCCAAGCCTTGGAACGCACACGGTGTAGCTTCTGCTGGGGTAGGAAGCCCTCCCAGATGGGAGGAGGGTCAAAAGTCACATCGTATGAAGAACACATGGGCATGATAGTTGTGTGGCCGTCTGCCCCAGTTTCCTCCCCAATTGACCTTTCTGCAGAGTATGTTCCCCTCACCCCATCCCAGGGGCCCTGGCTCCTGACTCTTCTTGCACAGCTCTCTGCTCTCCTTTAACTCACCACAGAGCCCACCCTCCTTAATAAGAAAACAAAAAATGTTGAGGTGAAATTACCTACCCTCCAGGTCTGCCAGAAGAGGATGATGTTGGGTTTTTGTTTGGTTTATCCCCTCTAATTATTCCCAATGGCTTTGAGAACCTTTTCATTCTAGAAATCCTAAGACTAGTTAACTCCATTTCACCTTGAGAAAGCTCATTTTAAGGCAAAACCACAACATTGATGACCATGAGGTTAGCTCAGTAAAGAATTATGGTGCTGGTGTACTTGAAATAAAACTATACGTAATTCTTTGCTTTTAAAAGACTGTTTTAAAGAGTGAACTTGTGTCTTCCAGAGTCTACCAACGTGCAGAGCACATACTAGGTTCTTAATAAGTGTTTACTGAACAAATGTTGCTGACGTCAGTGACGGGGCATTTTATTGTACCCGATATTATCTTAATTAGAGGCTTGTGAGAGTTTCCTTGAGCCTGGAAGTTCCAGACTAAATATAGTTAGAATGAGAAGTGTTGCTCCTCTTTAATCCTCATGCAGATTCTGGTTACCTTAATAAGTTCATATGATTTGAACATGCTTCTAGGCTGTGGTCTAGTTTTGAGTCAGTGATTGGGGCTGTGAGTAGTCTATTGTTTCTAATGTATGTGTAGCCCATTGTTTATTCATGGCTGAGGACTCACTGGCTTTGTTATTGAACTGTCTCTACTGAGTAACTGCTAGGTGCTTATTAGACTTATGCTAAGTGTCAGGCATGGATGACCATCAAAAGGAGGTAGTCTCAAGTCTCGGGGTCATTTCTTGGTTGCTTTGGTTCTTTGCTGTGTTTATTTCCAGTTGGTTGTATTCTTCCTTCTCCAGCCTCCTTGCTTCTCATTCTTTGCCTTTTCTAGTCTGCTATATTTTCAGTAATGCTGCATAACAAACCATCTCAGTCTCACTGATAGGCAACAATAAACATTTATTCACTGCTTACTTATCTATCTTCATCTGGAGTTTGGCTGATTTAGGCTGACCTCGGTTGAGATAAGGTTCAGGTCTTCTCTACACATATCTCATTGCTGAGCCCGAAGCTACCCAAGCCACGTTCTGATGGCAAATGGCAGGAGCACAAGACAGCAAACCGGACTGCACGTTTTAAGCCTCACATCATGTCTACAAACAGTGTAGTGGCAACAAGTCACATACTCAGCCCAAAGTCAAATTGCACGGCAGTAGACTTCTCCCGGGGAGCAGAGGGAAAGTATGTGAGTATTTCCCAAACAGGGATCTAATCATCACACCCAGTACTTCTACTACGAGTGTCATGCTCTTGGCCTCTGGGCCTTTGGTATGCCCTCCCCTCTACCTGAAATACCCTTCCTTAGGGGGTCAAGCCATCCACTCTCGAACTCATTTCTGCTCATCCTTTTAGATTCCAGTCTGAAGCCACCTCCTCTGGGAGACCTTCCCTGATAACACACTTTAGGTTCCTGGACTCTCCTCTGGGTTCCCATAACGTTCTGCACATATGGACGCCGTCTGCTACCTGTGCGTCTTTTTCTCCCTCACATTCCATGAATGCTGAACCATGTCTTATTGACCTTTATGTTTCCAGCATGGGGCACAGGCTCAGAGGTATTGAAGGGCAAACGCATGCTGTGTTTGAGGCACTGGGTGAGAGGGTTGTGACTCTCTACACTGGCAGCTCTGGGGAAGCACAGAAAGAACCGAGATTTCGGCTCTTCCAAGTGGGAGGGCCGTTTGGAATGAACCGTATGAGCCGTCTGGGCATATCTCACCGTGTCCAACAAACGCCATCTGCTTTTGAGGCATGTGGAGTTCGGGAAATCACTGTAGACCATGAGGCTTACGTTCTTTCTGGGCGGCATCAGATCCTCACTTGCCTTTTTTGCTTTTTGTTCCTCCTCTTACCTTAGAGGAGGAGGGGGTCTGATGAGCTGCCAGTTTTTCCTCGAGTAGTAGTTTTGGGGGATTTGAGAGAGGGAGGCATTGGGTAAATACAGGCTCTTTTCTGCAGGATTTGTCATTGATTTGTCATTGGTGTTACTGGGTTGATTTTGGGGGGAAGGGGTGAGGCTGGGAGTGTGAAGCAGAAGGTTGTACATGTGGTTAAAGGCAGTAGCATGTGTGGCTGCCACTCAGCTCTGTTTGGATTTTTCCAGAGGCGATGGAGAGGGTGGAGGGGACAGACTTGCAGGCTGCTTTCAGCCCAGTCCAGACTTCAGTTTCTTCAGAACGGGGCTGGGCATGCGAATGTGTATGTGTACCGGGTGGTACTTTAAAGTCACAGCTGCTCCTCATTTAAAGGAATCCAAAGCTTTTCACTGCGAGTGATCATTTTGAAGGTAACTCAATTATCTGTGTTTGCTGGTACAATATGGTCCTCTAAGATATAATAGCCCATCATCTCGGCTTACTGAAGCCACACATGGCTTCCCCGGCTGGGGCTTCATCCAAAGGCAGGCGTGGAGACATTCAGAAGCCCCTTCCAAATCAATACACAGAGCATGAGATGGCAGGGGATGGCAGAGCCCCAGGCCCCGCTATCTCTTCGTGCGCCATTTCTAATTCCCCTCGGCGTGCAGACATTCAGATGAGTCTTACCATCTCAAAGGTATTTATTCTGTGCCAGTCGAATTGGCTGGAAAATTCATCAGACAAGATGTCACACTGTTTATTCAAATTTAGAATTGCACAGTAGCCAAGTCCCTGTAGCCATCCTGCAAACAACAGCCCAAGCAGGTTGTTTGGGGCATCCTCACTCACATACTACTCATGGGGCAGGTGCAGGGTGTGTGGCACCGCCATCTTGTTTGCAGTGACCCTCTCTGCTTGTTGCTCCCTTTCAATCCACTCTGCGCTCCGCCTCCTCATGTTCCAGGTTCTGCCCGTTCAGATCTTCTGAGCCGTGTGCCCAGCTGACACAAATGCTTTGCACGCAGGACTTATTCAATATGCTTGTAGGATTGAGTTATGAGAATTAAGTCAATTTAGGAATAAGAGTCAAACATTCAGAAACTCTGAACTGAGCCATTTGCAATCCCTACTTATCCAAAATTGGGGCTGAAGTCTTTCTTTGACTCCCCCTTTCCCCAGTGACTCCTAGCCAGTGACTTTATCCTTCAGCATCTCCTGGTGATCACCTGCAAAAATGAGATAATGACAACCTTGAACATGACTATGAGAATTATGGGTATTGGGTAGAGAGTGAAGTGCGTGTGGGCTGTGGTAGATGCTCCAGAACCTGGAATAATGGTGAATATTGGGACCCTGCATCTACCAATTTACTCAACCTGCCTAAGCTAGTAGCATAGCCTTGCCTATATTGTGCCTTAGTCCACCATGATTTTCTTTCCTTCTAATAAATAGATAGCAAACACTGAACAAATATCTTACCTAACCTTCATTTATTTATACTTTTCTCTCCTTGGAGAGATTTCACAGTCCTACCAAAGTTTTGTTTTGTTTTCTTTTCTTTAAAGGGGCCCAGATTCTGTTTTCTCCTGTGAATTGTACATACTTTTTGAATAGAGTTTTTTTTCTTATTGTTTTTTAAATCACAAAACATCATTGACTAAAAATTGAGTAAAATGTATTATTTGCTGTCTCCTAATAGTCAAAAAAGGAAAACAAAGAAAGAAAAATTTACTCTTGAACTTACCCTTGCTGAAAAGGCGAGATTAAATCGTTCCAGTGACATGGAATGAAAGAGTTGAAGACCCTAAGGCAGGAGTGCTAAAGCTCCAGCCCACTGTTGGTTTTGTTTCATGGCTTCTTACACGATGCTGATCCAGAGTTGCACCAGATTAGTGAGCTCCAGTCATCTTCCCAGAAACCTAAACAGAGAGTGACCAAAGAGGAGTCACCTGCATGAGCATTTTGCATCCCAGTATCTCTCTGCAAAGCCTTCTCTGACTCTTCCCGCCTCTCTCCTTGTTGACATCTCTCAAGACTGGGAGGGTCATTTGGCTGACAGTTTTTGAAACTTCGCCTGATGTCCAGAAAGGAGAGCCAAGAGCCAGGCAAAGGCCTGAGGGTAATGAACCTGTTTCCACACACACACACACACACACACACACACACACACACACACGCCCTGCAGTCCCCAGGGAAGATGCACTGGCTGCAATAGTAAGTGTGGCTCTGCTTGTTGGCTTGGTGGCAGCTTGGGTGGGGGAGAGCAGAAAGAAAGATGATAAGTTTGGAAAGCTGAAGGAGCACACCCCAGAAAACCAATCTTTCTTTAATGAGGCCAAGAACGCCAGCTACCAGGAAGCCAAGCTAATCTCTGAAGGTAATAACGGCTAGAGGAGTTTCACTCATGCAAAACGAACTTGAAAATGCAGGTATTACATGGAAACTAAAACGTCAGCTACAGATTTCCACATTTGGCACAAAGCTTTGCCGTGGCTGCTGGGTTCCTGAAAGTCCGGTGGTGAAGAACAAGATCTGATAGAGGACATGGGCTGGGCCTGGGGACTGTGAAAGCCCCTCCTCATGTTTTCTCTTTTCAAACATACAATATTGAAGGACACACTAAATAATGAGGCTATCAATAACATATTACCATCTCAAAGTGGTAAAAGTGGGTGCTGTATGGGACTATGTGCCATTTACCCATTTGCTAGAAACTTCTCGGGTTGTCCCTTCCCAGATGTTTTGAATATGCTTCTAAGTTCATGTTAGCTTTTTTGCAGATGGGAGGCACTTATTTTGGTCTCTCCTTTCCAGGTAATCAATGATTTTCTGCCTTTGACTCCAGGTTACTGAAGCCTGGGGCTCTTGGTGTGGAGAGTTTGAGATTAAATGCTGGAGATGGCGAGAGTCATTGAGTAACGTTATCAAAAGGCTGATTAGGTGTCTCATAAGCACCTGGACCCATCAACACCAATCTCCAACTCTCCTGTGCACAGCTGAGCAGTGTCTCCTCTCAAACCCTGCAGTGTCCTTCTCATTTGCTTGGCATTTCTTGTTTAGCTCCCAAACCGAGAGAATGAGTGCTGGGGAACATGCACGCGGGATGCTTCAGGTGCAGAGAAAGAGGCCAGGAACCAAGACAGGATGGGGGAGGGAAGACTTCTTATCTGCAGCACTCCAGATTAAGTACCGAAATATAATTAGAAGTGGGTGGAAGAGCTTGTCAAAAATAAATTTCTCAAAATGAAGACACACACACAGATAGAGTTAGAGAGAGAAAGAGAGAGAGGATATGTATCAGAGTTTCCTTTAACTTTTTAATGAGGGAACCAGCAAGGTGACAAAATCAGTACGAAAGAAATATGAGAACTAGAGTTTTATATAGTCTGTGAAATAAAAAGGAACGATGAGAAGAGATAGGTAAATTAATGAGGCCTGAAGGGCAATAAAACTATAACTTTCGAGATTCTTTTCTGACAGCATCTCCCCTTTATCAGTTTTCTATAAATTAGCCTCTAACCTTTATAGAATGCAAAAAATGTGGGTCCTAATCAGTAGTAAACAATAAAGAAAACACAGTTCAGTCCCTCTAGAGCAGGGACAGCAAACTCTTTCATAAAGGCCTAAATAGAATGTATTTTTGACTTTGTGGGCCATAGGGTCTCTGTTCTGCCCCTGCAGCACAAGGTCTGCCCTAGATAATATTTAAATGAATGATATGGCTGTGTTTCAATAAAACTTTATTTACAAAAACTAGTAGTTAGCTGGATTTGGCCCATAGGCTATAGCTGACTGGTGTTCAAGACAACCATGAAGACACATAGAATCATCTTTTTAACTTTTTTATTTTGGGGTGTGTGTGTGTGTGTGTGTGTTAAATGGGTTTAAAGTAAAAAAAAAAAAAAACAGCAAGTGCAAAGGCACTGGGGCATGATCTCATACATTGTATTGGAGAACTATAAGCAAGCGAAAATTCCTGGAACACCAATATGGGTATATTAGTGATACAAAGAGGGATGAAGTTGGATAGTTAGGGAGGAAATCACCCATCTTTACCTGTAGCAGTAAGTATACTGAGCAATACACCTAAGCAAGAAAGTGAGGTAGACTTGGTTGTAATTCCAACTCTAATCCCAATGCATGACCTGAGAGGATTGAGCTAAACTCACCAAACCTTGTTTTTCCTGCTTCAAAAAATAAAGATAATATTGGACCTACCCAGAAGGCTGCTGTGACCGTTTAAAGAGGCGATACATTTCTCAGTACTCAGTAGACGATAGTTTTAAATTATAAAATTATTGTTAATATTCCTTATTAATCAAAGCCAAAGGGAGGTCCTAGATAAATGACCATTTGTTGGGAAAGGTGGGTACCAGGATCATGAAGGGCAAGTCCTATTGCTCACTTCCTTCCCATTTAAGGTCTTTGGTCCTTGAGACTCTGTCCTAAAACCACTCAATCTTTCCCTTCAGGACCCAGCAGTGTTCAGAAACCCAGGGTTTCCTGGAATTCCTATTAGGAATCTCCTCACCCCCCACCACTAGCAATTTACAAACAATAAGCGCTCTGGGGACAATTACCTTGCAAACAAGGACATGGTTAGTGTATTTAGAGCAAAGCTGCTGGGTTAACAGCCACATTTGCATTCCAACAATGGATGTGCTAATTACCCATGATTCCTACCTAGTCAGGAAAGCCTTAAGAGATTCTTTAAGAAATATAGCAGCCCCTCTCGATTATGGCCCTGTCAGCAGTGTCCCGTCCTTACTCAAAGTCACTCTTTAAAATTATACCTAGTATTGGGATTTTTTTTCTAATTGGGGCCAGTTATCTCCTTCAGAGCAGAGGAATTCATCTCTCTCCACCCAACCTCCTGGCACCCTTCGCCAGGCTCCATCTTTTCAGGGAGCTACCTCTGCCTTTCTCAAGTTGCTAGTCTATCTGCCCTCTGTTAGCAGCTCTAAAGCTTCCTCAGATTAACAAACAATAATGATGAAGTGTTTACTCAGGCCCATCCTCTAAGAGTAATAATACAAATGCCATGTGGTGCTATTCATGTTTGCCTGGATTCACCAACAGGCTGCCTGAGACCAGAGTAGCGGGACAGCCTCAAGGTCTGAGGCTGCATCAGACTGCAGAGAGGCTGAACTCTGAGCGTGGACCCAGGGCAGATCTGAAGGCTAAGAGGACTGCAACATGCTCAGCCTGGGGAATTGGCCTCTTCCATCCATTGCACACTAACCACTCGGGAACGTGCTGGCTTGTGTTGCAATGGCTCCTTGCATTTGGAGAGAAACGAGGCACAGAGCCTTGGTAACTAGGAGAGGGGAGAAGTGGAGAAGGTGAGGCTGGAAAGAGCTATGACAAATTCTCCTGAAAACTGTGAGGGGAACTTCTCACAGCTGACAGTGCCCTGCCTCCTCGTGATGATGCCGCCCACAGTTGTGTCATCAGAAAGGGACCGGGACCTAGGTGGGTCTCCCGGCATGGTCTGGATTGTGTGGGTTCTTGACTTTGTGCAGGAAAGATTTTATGACAGGAGTCCAGGTGATTTTTAGAATACGTTTAAAGCAAAGATACATGCCTGAGGAAAGAAGGAGGGAAGCACTGGGTCCTTTGTCTTAAGGGTTTTTCTCTCTTTATTAAAGTCGTAATTTTAGGGGAGGTCTCAGTGGAAGATCTCAGTAGAATATTCATCAGCTTTTCAGGTGTGTCCTTTAATACAGTGATTCATCAAAATGTCGTTCTCTGGTCAGTTTGTCTTCAAAGAATGTCATCGAAGAAGGACCAGGACTTAGGCAGATCTTCTCTTCCTCCTCCCCCCCCATCCCCCCCCTCCCCCAGCATGGTTTGTGTAAACCATTTTCTCCTAGGTGTCCTTGGTTAGGGAAGATAAGACCTTTAGATTTATTACCTGGCTGTAAATTGCTCAGCCATTTAACTATCTGTCTCAGTTTCCCCATTCCACTTGCCAAGGAATTTTCCTAGCTTCTTACTACCCTGCCTCATTTGGGAGGATCCAGAGTTCCACCAGATGCATCAGACTGCAGAGATGCTGACTCTGAGAGTGGACCCAGGGCAGGTCTGAAGGCTTCCATCCGGGAATGGGTTGTATTGCCTTCTGTTTGTGTACCTAACTTTGTAAGATTGTGTATCGTTTATGCTTAAAGACACTTTATGCCTTTAATTATGAGTCAATGGTACCTTTCTATCCACCACATTGCTGTTCCTTGTGACAGTTTTATTTCTGAGTCACTTTTTTGTTCATTTGAGACTTGCTTTCTTTCTCTGTAAAATGGGAATATTAGCACCATAGGATGGTTGTGAAGCTTAGTGCTTAGCTAGGCATCTGGCATAAGGAGGGTACTCTGTAAAGGTCAGTAGGTAGAGAGCTGTCAACAAGGTGGGCTGATCGGATGCAATGCTGGGGCCTCCTGGACACGCTGCCAGATTTCAGGGGTGAAGGGTCATCATGATTTGGAGCAGCCTAGGAAATGTCCTGCAGAAGGAAGGTGTTGTGCTACACGCCATGGACCAGGCAGGTTGAAAGGGAGCCTGGCTGCATGGAGCATTAGGAGGTGACGAAAGGCAGGCTGTGCTGGGTCTCCTCCCTGTCTCCCACTCACAGCACCTCCCACATTCCCGGGGGGGTGGGGATGGACCCTCGTGTCCAGGACATCACAGGAGAGAGGTTTTATTCCACTTGAGGACTGTACTTATTTCCTCAGTAGGTGAACATCTGTTTGTTGCCTTCGATAAATGTAAATTAATGTAAACTTTTGTCCTTGTGTGAGATTGAATAAAAAGTTAACCATCATATTTTGAGCATCTAGCAAAACTCCCATTAGTGCTTGAGCCAAAGATCCTACAACTGAAAGAACTCATTATGAGCTAAGACATGATTGAGAGCTTTTCCCTACAGGGACCTGAGCTGGGTGACACCTATGAAACAGTTGACCTCAATTAAAAGAAATCTTCAAAAGATATTACACTGAAGTTTATATGATCATTTCAGACAATGAGAAGGAAAAAGGGAAGTGAGAACTAACATGGACTGGGTACCAGTTACTGTGACAGGCATGTTACCTGTGATGTCAGTCCTAACAATGCCCCAGCCATGTAGTTGGCATCACCATTTTACAGGTGAGAAAACTGAGGCTTGCAGAGGAACAGAGCCCCAAGCCACATGGTTAGTAAAAAGCAAAGCAGATCCTAGCCCTGGCTGGATCACTGGATAGAGCGTCGGCCTGGGGACTGAAGGGTCCCAGGTTCAATTCCAGTCAAGGGCATGTACCTTGGTTGCAGGCACATCCCCAGTGGGGGTTGTGCAGGAGGCAGCTGATCAATGCTTCTCTCTCATCGATGTTTCTAGCTCTCTATCCCTCTCCCTTCCTCTCTGTAAAAAATCAATAAAATATATATTTTTTTAAAAAAGCAGATCCTAAATTGGACCTTAGCTTAACCACATAATAAAGTCAGCTCCCTGGACCTCAGTCTGGAAAATGAAGATGAAATGAGATATTTTATGTTAAACTAGTGGCCCGGTGCACAGATTCGTGCACATTAAAAGGAAATTAATTAGAAGAAATATTTTAATATCACTATTCGTCCTTTCTCTATAATAGAAGTGTCAGAGATGAAAGAAAATTAGTAAAATGTATATGAAAATAATATATATTGATTAATAAATAAACAATAACAACATTATATAATAACAAAAATACGATATAAAAACAACAAAAACATGATATCAAAACAACATTGATAAAAACAATGACTGATAAATTGATTAAACTTATTCTAATATCTCCCTGCATACCACATTAAGAGTAAAAACACTTGCAGAGTGCTTGACTAATTTCCCTTATGATGAAGTATTTACAACTTTAACTTTAACATCACATGCTCTTTGAACTCAAGAGAAAGCAACATATAATTGGCCATGTCTGAAAATGGGTTCAGGTATGAATATTCCTACTCTCTCAAGGGTTTGTCCTTGTGATTTATTAATAGTCATTGCAAATGCTGGCATCATGGGAAACTGTCTTCAAATTAATTTAAATGGGAGGCCAGTGTCAGACAGGGACAAATCAATTCTTGGAATCAGAACAACCTCTCCTTCCACAGATCCTGTTAATACTTCAGAGCTTTATATGTATTGCGCATACGCGAGTCAACATTTATTTTTAAATTGCCAGTGTGCATCATATGTACCGGCCAGTCGGTCAGTCAGAAGGTCAGACAGTCGTACAGTCAGTCACTTAGCCTTTTATATATATAGATTACCTAGCAAAGGATCAGAGATGTAGTAGGTATCTTAGTTTTTGTTCAATTGTCGGAAATGTCACCAATGAATCGTTTGGTCCCATGAATCTTCTAAGGTAGCAATAGTGATTACTTCCCAAATAATGGGATATTATATCTCATTTTCAGATAACTCTCTGATTCTATAGCATATATTATCTCCCATTAATATCAGAAAACCATCTGATGTTCTATCCAAGGGGCATTTTATCAGATGGATAAAGACTTCCCTGCTAGGAAGGGCCAGAGAAATTAACTGACCCCACATTCCTGAACGCCGCCCCTGGACCAGCAACATCAGAGCCACCTTCACGAGCTCACCCTCCAGTTACCCTTCCCCATGGACACACGCAGGCTCGCCAATTACCCATTCACAGCCAGACACACAGATGTGAGCAGACTCAGAGGCCTATGGGAGAGGCGGCCGTCTTGACCGTTCCCCACCTTTCCTAGCAGAGAAACTCCAGAGGTCCAGCTATTGATGGAAAGCCCACAAACCCTCTTTGGATTGTGGTGGTCTGGTGTGTTCGTTCCCATGGCCCCAATCCCCCTGGGCAGCCAGAATAGCTGCTGGCAGGGCAGCCTGTTGCTCACAATCAGGACAGGCCTCAGAGGAAGGTAAGTGTGGAGAGAAAGGGCCTCGCCAACCCCCAGCACACTCAGAGGTATACTCTCAGCACTCAGCAGATCCTGGCATAAAACCTAAGAGCCTCACAGAGAGCAGGTCTGCTCCAAGCAGAGCGCCCAGCAACTCAGGAGGCCCCGTCCTGGGGGTGGCCTAGAAGACACCAGGCACAAAATCATTCTGCCTCCCTTAAGTGTGAGAGTCACAGTTCCCACTGGGCCTGCCGCCTGTCAGCCCACCCCAGACGCTGGCTGTGGTGTGAGATGACTCCATATGCAGTTTCTAAAGACAGGAGGGGCACCTCATGGGTCTCCTCAGGAGGTTGCTGTACAGCTGTGGCCCCACCCATCTCTGCCAACATTCAGGGACCACCTACTGTGCGTCCCTCCTGCTGCTCAGGCATCTTCTCCAGGAGGCCTTCCTGGCCTTCTGGGCTGGGTGGTGTCTCGGTGGGTATCATCTCCCACCCCAGCATAGAGATTTTTAGTGTTGTTGTCGCTTTAGCACTTACCACTTGACCCAAGATGGTCTCTGAATGGGAGGGAGGCAGCATGGACAGGCACACGGAGCCTGTGCAGAGGAGGGGCTACAGGAGCCGCTGTTTGCAGAGCTCAGAGCCTCATGGAGACTGTCATCTGCCTCATTCCGTACTTTCTCCGTGCGCCTTTGGGATGAGGTTCAGGGAAGGGGCTATTTGGAACCGAAACTGTCTCATGTGGAGCACAGAGGACTGTGGTTTGAGGGTATCTGGTGCCATCATTTCCAGCTTGGCCAAGGGTCATCACTGTGAGCCATTAAACCCGGTGCTGAGCTGACCAGCCTCAGTGAGTTAATACTGAGGAAAATAGGATGTTTCTGGATTGCATGGCAGAAACACAGACTCTTTTATTAACCAATAGCTAGGGCTTAAGTATAAAGAGTCCCAGGAGAACCTCTCTCCCCTGTTACAGCGGGAGCCAGGCTGAGGCTGAGAGAGCTGCTCTCTCCACATCCACCTCTGGGTTAAGCCGTCTCTGATCCCCCATCAGAGCTGATGGCTGGAAGGATGCCTGCTGGGCAGGCTGGGGCTCCCACACTCTGTCAGAAGGTCTCCTCCACTCAGGATTCTGTGAACCCTGGCCCTGCAGTCTCTGAGTGTCAGGGAGACATGGCCAACCCCCTTCCACCTCCCCTTGGAAAAACTTTCTGGAAGCTTCTTGGCTTTTGGGAGCAGCTAGAACTCTTGGAGGTGCTCTGGGCTGGGGGTCCATTGATGTCCGGATTCTGGTCCCAGTGTGTGGCTAAATGGCCAGTGACCTCGGGAGAGACTGAACTGTTTTTTGGGAGGGTGGAGGGAGATGTTTCATGTAGAAAAATGCCTGAAATACTTACCTTGCTATAGTACTAGTATTTAAAGATCATTCCCTTAATGAATATGAAAGCACTTAGAAAAAGCATAAGGCAGCAGGCAAGCATTAAGAATGCCGTTCAGCCATGGAAATGTGATTTGAGAGGCTGTGACTCTTTCCTGGGTCACACCTTGCATATGTGAATCCCTGCACAGAGCTGGAAGTGACCCGAGAAATTATTCCAGATGAATATTATTCTAGTTCTCAACCCTGGTAGCCCATTATTGTCACCTGGGAGCTTTTTCAGAAGAATCAGTTCTTTACCACCACCCCCTCCCATCACTCCAACCCGCCTTCCCTTCATATTTTGATCCTGTTTGTCTGGCGCTGGGATAACCGCTTATTAAATGCCACAGATGATGTGCACTGGGAGGGAAAGGCGGAACTGACCCAGACTCGCTTTTTGTAGATGCTGATGCAGTGAGGCCAGGGACTGGCGGGGCTTCCCGCACAGGTAGACTCCCGGGCAGTCACCAGGATGCAGAATAAGCCCAAGGGCAGAAGCCAGAGCCAAATGGTCCCCCCAGGCAGGGCTGGCAACCAAACCTCCTTCTGGCATCCAGGCATCGATGCCAACAGCAACGATCCTGGCATTTAAAGGTGTCATCTCTGAGTCTGTGATCACCCCATGACCCGCCCACAACATCTGCCACCAAAGCTGCCCGGGAGTTAGTGCAGAAGCAGGAGAAGGCAGTTTGTTTGCTGATGTTTGTGGGAAATACGCCTTTTATTCCGGCTCTCCCTCTGGATGCCGAGCTCTTCTGGGTCCTCTCATCTTTGCATCCCCTGATTCAGGAAATGAAACTAGGAAAAATGTTCGGTGGGTGAATGTTGGGGTGGTTGGGTGAGTGAATGCACAAAGCATTGGGAGTGCTCCAGTGCAAGGCTTCAGTCTAAACCATGAACGCCATGTGATGAAATCCTTTCCGCACTCCACTATCTCTCCTGTCCTAAATTTTAATTAAGTCAGCATAAAAAATCGTTTTGATACTTAGCCAGGGCTGCACTGAGGCTAAACATAATGTGTACTCACACTGAGAAAGGAAAAGGAGAAAGAAATGGGGCTTTTGATTCTTTGCCTAACTCACAATAAGCCATCCATGGTGTTAATTTTTTATAATAACTTAATGACATAATTACTCCCATGCAGGTTGCCTGGAATAGGGAAAACAGAGGAGGATCTCAAAGCCTTTGAAATAGGTTTATAAGGAGTGCTGGCTGGACCTCTTACCAGCTGGGTGAGGCTGGTCATATTGCTTAACCCCTGACACTCAGCAGCTTTATCTGTAAAGAGGATAATGATGTCTATCTTGCTGAGTTATGGCCGTAGAGGCATAATATGCTCACTTCCAATTACATTCTATTGGCGAGAACTAGTGGCTTGACCCTGACCTCACTGCGAAGGGGATTTGGAAATGTACAGGAAATATCTACTTCCTCTTGAAGGGTGGTGAAGCTCAATGTACATTAATTTTCCCCTCCGATTTGCTCATGTGTAACTTAGGAAGGAAGAGCCGTGGACTAGAAAACCACTGCTCTGGAAATCAAGTGCCCTAGTTTGAGGCCTTATCTCCTCCTATAATCCTCCCTTTCTATCCCTTCACTCACTCATTCGTCAACACGTGTTTGTGAGGTTCCTCTGTGGGCCAAGCAGCTGTAGGCTTTAGTTGAGGACAGCATCTGCATCCATGGCCCTAACACTCCGGCAGGGATGCTTGAGGAGGCATGGAGTAAGAAACAGATAAGAAATAAGTGAGGAGATGACTGGATAAGTAGAATAAGCTCAGGTAGTACGTGCTGTCATAAAAGAAAACTGACTGATAGGATGATGCGTACCTGGAGAGGAGGAGGAGAGGCCTTTGAGATGAGAGCCACTAAGAACAGCCTCTCACAGGAGTGCTCATTTGAGTGGAAACATGAACGTGTGAGTTCCCCATCCAGTCTCCTTCCCTGAGAACTGAGGGCATGGTACCAAAACCAGAAGAGAAGGGCGTGACTTCTGCAATGGTGGGGGGAAGAGCTTAGCAAAAAGATGACAAAACTAAAACATATTTATCCAAAGTAGTCATTTTAGGTCTCTGGAAATTGGCTGAAGGCAAACAAACTGGAGGAATATTATGAGTGATTCTGTGCCAATAAATTAGACACTTGTAAAATCTCTTTAAAACATAAATAATGAAAACTGACTCAAAAAGAAAATAGAAAATCTGAAGAGACTTACAAGCAAATAAATTGAATTAGTAATTAAAACTCTTCCCACAAAGAAAGCCCACGCCCAGATGACTACACTGGCGAATTCCATCACAAATTGAAAAAGAAATGATGCCAGTTCTTCAGAAAATATAGGAGAATGGGGGGCTAGTACGATACCCAATAAGACGAACATCATTAAAAAATGACAGACCAGTATCTCTCATATAAAATTTTTCAAAATATTGACAAATCAAACCCACAATATATAAAAAAGTATTATATGCCATTACCAAGTCAAATATTTATTCCAGGAATCAAAGGTTGGTTAAACATCCAAATATCAATTCATGTAAAATACCATCTTATTAGAGTGAACTAAATTAGCAAGGACAAAAGTCACACGATTATCTCAATAGACACAGAAAAAGCATGTGAAAAAATTCAACATCCACTCAAACTAAAAATAGAGAAACTTCCTCATTCTAATAAGCTGCATTTCAAAAAAACCTATAGCTAACATTATATTTAAGGATAAAAAACTGAAAGCTTTTCTCATAAAATGAAAAGAAGATAAGACTGTCCACTCTTGACACTTCTATTCAACATTGAACTGATTTTTTTTAGCCAATGAAATAATATTAAATATATAGGTAATATATATTTAATATATAACTATATAGAACTCTCTCTCTCTCTCTCTCTCTCTCTCTCTCTCTATATATATATATATATATATATATATATATATATATATATATATATATATAAAATGATACTCAGGTTAGAAAGTAAGAGGTAAAAATTGTATTTATTTCCAGACATAACCCTAGATGTAGAAAAGTCTTCCAAAATAAAAATAAAAAATTCTACTAGAACTAATGGACAAGTTCAGCAAGTTCTCAGATACAAGATGTATAAAAAAGTCAATCAGGTTTTTATATTCTAGGAATGAACAATGCAAAATGAAATTAAGAAAATAATTCCATTCAAAATAGCATCAAAAATAATAAAATTCCTAGGAACAAATTTAACAAAAGTACAAGATGTGTACACTGAAAATTATTTTTTAAAAATTGCTGAGAAAAAGTAAGAAATATCTAAATCAGCAATTTTCAACCTTTTTCATCTTGCGGCATACACAAACTAATTGCTAAAATTCTGCGGCATGGCAAAAAAATATATTTTTGATATGACAAAAAATAGGTATAATTTTGATTCATTCACACCAGATAGGTATCGTTGTGTTGGCTGTTGTCGCATTTTTATTTGACAGTCTAAGGAAAAAGAAGTCAGTGCCCCTGACTAAATAGTCAGGTATTGCATGTTTTAAAAATTCTTGTGGCACATCGGTTGAAAATTGCTGATCCAAATCAATGGAGAGATAGTCCAAGTTCATGGGTTGAAAGATTCAACATTATTACCACGACAATCTCCCACAAATGGATCTACATATTCAATACAATCCCTATCAACATTTCAGCAGGATTTTTTGCAGATAATGACAAGCTGATCCTTTAAATGCATAGAACTCAGAATAACCAAGAACAATTTTGAAAAGGAAGAATAAAGTTGGAAGACAGACTTTGTAATTTCAAAACTTACTATAAATCTACAATAATCAAAACAATGGGGTACTGGTGAGAGGATGGGAATATAGATCAATGGGACAGAAATGAGAGTGTAGAAAAAAGACCCTCACATTTGTGATCAAGTGATTTTTTAACACAGGGGGGAAGGGTAGTCTTTTCAACAAATGCTGCTAGGATAATTGGATATCCACATGCAAAATGATGAATGTAGATTCTTGCCTCACAAAATACAAAAAGCTAACTCAAAATGAATCATTAATTAACTTACATGTAAGAGGTAAAATTAAACCATTAGACTAAAACATAGGAGAAGATTTTCATGACCTTGGGTTAGGCAAGGAATTCTTAGATATGACACCAAAAGCATGACCCCTAAAACATTGATAAATTGGACTTTATAAAAGTAAGAAACTTTGGTGCTTCAAAAGGTACCATTAAGAATATGAAAAGGTAAGCCATAGACTTGGAGACAATATTTGCAAATCATATATCTGATAAAGGACTTGAATGCAGAATCGAACTGTTCCTGGAGGCAGTGCTGAGAGAAGTGCCATAGGGAACACCAGCTGGCTCCTCTGCCAGGACCACTGTACCCGCTTCGTCTGACTCACTCACATTCTTCCGTCCAGAGCCGCTCACCTGTTACCTCCCTGACTCTTGGCCCTTATCACCTCCCCAAGTGCATGGAACTGTCTGCAAGGAGCGGAGAGGGACAACACTACAAGGTCCGATTCCAGACCCACCACTTAGTAGCTGCTTGCTGAACTTCTTTCTCGGACCCTCTGTATTCTCAGCTGTAAGGGTGACCTATTCTGGGTTGTGGTGAGAATTAAAGAGGATAATTCATAGATAAAACACCTGGCATGTGATCAGCACCTAACAAATGCTTCTGGGCAGGAGTATCCACAAGGAGGCTGAGGGAGACAGGAGGGGCTTCCTGGAGGAGACTCCATGGGACTAAGGCTAGCCTCACAGGTAGGTGGCTTTGGGGATGTGCAGAGGACGCAGGGCCTCTGTGACTCCAGGAGGAAAGGCTCAAAAGTGGAGAAACCCAGGTGAAGGGCAGAAGCTGTCCTGGCTGGAGGAAATAGCATCAGGAGGCAGGAAGGATGGGCCACAGAGCCATCCAGAGCCCGCTGGGGGGCACAGTCCTTAGCCTGAATGGAGCCCCACTCCTAGTGTGTCAGACCCAGGCAGTCTCATCTTTCCTGCTGGTTCCAAGTTGTCATTAATTCTCAACTGGTCCTTGTCTCCACCTATGCGTAAAGGCCCCCCAAATAATCCCTGGGAGTCCTTGGAAAGCTACACCAGCTCCCAGCACACACCCGGGTCTCTCCCTGCACCCTCCCCCACCTCTGTCTCGCCTTTAGTAAGAAAGCAGAGAAGTTGCCCTCTCTCCAGAGAGCCCACTGCATGCTATCCATTTACTGTGGAAGTTTCAGAATTGTATTTTATAGCATCGCCATTCATTGATTTTCTTACTGTGTTCTGTGAGAGCTTTAAGTGAGAACAGTCTGGGAAGCAGTTAGAAAGAAAGGTGGGTGACACCTTCCTGTACCTCCCGCATAGCCAGCATGTAATTGAGGCTTTTAACTGACAAATTCCTCCTCTCTAGGAGAGCGGACCTTGAGGGCTAGGACTTGCCATCCTTCCTGGGTCACGGTGCCCACTTCAGAGATTCAGTAGCAGTTTTTAAGTAAATGAATGTATTTCTGGCTAGATTATGGCTGTTCTGTTATCTGGCAGCAGCTAAGACCAGTTGTTTAGGTGAGGAAGAGTAGTTAGTAAATTCAGCTAAATTCTAGGCACTTTGGCTTACTATTTAATTGTCTTGTGTAAAATTCATCAGCAGCCACTGTAAGTCAATACTGAGTTGGGGAAAGGTATTTTCATGTCACAAGTCTTTATGAGCTTCATTTCTGCATTTCCCAGCAGGCAGCAGGGTTTTCCGGCCTCTGATGTCACTAATCAAACCTGGGGCCACAGGTACTAGCAGCGATACTCCATCCCGGAAGGTCTGTGTGTGGATGGAGCCCCGCTTGGCCAATATACTTGCTGTCCTTTTGGCTCAGAAACCAAATCTGATCAGTTGACGTATCTAACTTGCATTGTCCAATGTGGTTTGGTTTCATTAGCTTCTAATAAAAAATTTAAAAAAATGATTTGCTTTAAACATTTAAAAATCGGGAGATTTCACATAAAAATAATCTGAAGAGGCCAACATAAGTTCCTCAACTTCTGCTTGGCCACAATTAGTGGGAGCCAAAAATAGCCCATCCATTTGGACCCAGCATTAGCACTCCTGTGGCCACAGCTCCCACCACCACATGTCGTCCTTAACTCAGCCTGCTCCACTCACTTTGTCACTTAGCCTTGTATTACCTCCAGGAGCTGAAATTGCCAACAGTGAAGGATCAAGCCTTTGGATGGACACAACTGCCCCATCATGGGTAGTGCCATGCACAGCAGATAGTAGGTCCCCTATAAGTTGTTTCTGGGTATCATTTTATGTTACAGGTGTGTAAAATTATCAAAATGTGAAATGACATAATTATTGTGGGGATCAATAAGGATTATTTCCATGGGGTTGTGGGGTCATATCTTCAGTCTGCAAGTCCCCTACTTCAGGGAGGGTTCACTTCCATGACTTGTCCAGAAACACCCCCTATCAGTCATGCAGTCATGGGACTAACCAAGGTGGCTACAGAAGACAGGACATGACGTGTCAACAGATTGTCTAGAGGGTCCTGGGGGTGGCCCAGGGCCGGCTTCTCAACCCTGGCTCTGTGTTAATGCAAAGTCTGAGCCCACCCCTCCCCCCCCCACCACCACCAATATTGATTCGGTTGCTCTCGGGTGAGCCCTTTACCAGCGTATGTAAAAGTTCCTCATGCTGACTCTCATGGCTGGCCAGGTGGAGCATCACTGGTACCATGGAAGTCTGTCTTCTTAAGGTCAAGTATGATGGGGCTGCAGTGCAGTTGTGGATGGAGAGCATGGGGCCTCTGCCTGCCCCACCAGACTATGATGATTTCATGCTCACCTGATTCGTTCACCCAACACAGGGCCTGGCACATGGCAGATGCTCAGTATATACGGATGGAAGGAAGGAAGAAGGGGAGGGAGGAAAGAAGTTCCTATGCAAAGCTTGTAACCCCTGTTTCTACTGATTTTGTAGTTCTAGAATATGGTTGTGTCAGGTTTGAAGGAAGAGGGAGGAAACCCCAATGTAACTCCACTGGCCTGAGAGCACTTTATTTACCCAGCCTGCCCTCTGAGCATTTTAGTGTAGAGCATAAGTGGGAAGTACACACAGCTGGAAAAAGAGAGCCATTCTGGCTGGCAGAAGAACACATACAGCCATACCTTGTTCTATTGCACTTTGCTTTATTACACTTCACAGATGTTGCATTATTTACAATTTGAAGGCAAGACCTTTCACCAACAAAACAATTACAACTTGGTTTATTGAGATACTCGCTTCATTGCAGTAGTCTGGACTGAGCCTGCAATACCTCCAAGGTATGCTCACATACACTTCAAGGATGAGCTGACTTCGGGAGCTGAACGACTTTTTCGAATGCCCATCTCCCAGTAGGGGCCATGGTGGGCACATGATATTTCTTCCCTCAGAATCCCAGTACCGCCACTCCCAGTCCCACCACACCCTCCTGCCCCCAACCAAACACACACTCCACACCCACCTCCAGCCACTCAGCTGGGAAAGCCAAGTGACTCTCGATATCAAACACTCTCTGAAAGTCTGAAACTTCCACAAGTGTGTGTCTCATAAAAAGTTAAACACCTGCTAAGTGAAAACAACACCTTTGCTGTCTTCCCGGCAAACACCTTCTTCAGGAATTTTCTCACTTCTCAGAGGCGACATATTTCACCAGCAAGTCCCCTGGCACCGAAGCTGCTAAAAGATGAAGGGAGTCAGGTAAGGTGTGCCCTGTAGGAGCCCGGCAGGTGCCCCTGGAGGCCGGGACCTGAGAGGGCTTTGGGAAGCGGAGGGGTTCAGGACCACAGGCAGGTGGATCTTCGAAGATAAGGGGTGGCTGGCCCTGGGAGACATGGGCCTAGACGTTTGTTGCAAAAGAAAATCTCTTCAGAGGACTAAGGAGAAAACATGTGCAGCTGGAACACAGGGTGTGAGGGTGTGGGTGACAAAGAGCTGCCACATACTAAGGGCCAGACACCTGCCAGGTATTTTTATATGTAAGCTAGTTTCCCCAGGCCTCGCCGATCTTTGATATAAATGAGACCTCATACCAGTAACGGGTAACATGCTATGAACATGCATGTTCATAACATTCAGGCTGTTCTTGACATTAGTGTGATGTCCTGCAGTTCCCAGAAGGTCTCATATGACCTTCCTGGGTCATCCCACATTCCTCCAGTTATGGGTTGAATTGTGTCCCCCCCAGAAATTATTCCCTGAAGTCCCAATCCCTCAGACCTCAGAACATGACCTTATTTAGGAATAGGGTCTTTGCAGATGTAATTACTTAAGATGAGGTCGTTCAGGAGTAAAGTGGGGCCCTAGTCCAATAGGACTGTGTCTTCATAAAAGGGGGGGATTTGGGCACAGACGCACACAAATGGAGAACACCATGTGAAGGTGAAGGCAGAGATTGGGACGATGCCAGCAAACCACCAAAGGCTCAGAGAGAGGCCTGGACAGATCCACCCCCACAACCCTCAGAAAAACCAACTCTGCTAATGCCTTGCTCTCGGACTTCTAGCTTCCGGAACTGTGAGTCAGTAAGCTTCTGTTGTTTAAGCTGCCCAGTTAGTGGCGCAACCTGAGGAACCCCATACACTCTCCAACCCTGGCTTTCATCGGGCCCACCAAGGGGCTTTCCTGTAAACCCTGCCCTGCCCTCCAGGTGGCCAACTGGGTCTGGGCATGTTGAGTCCAGCCTAAGCTCATACTATAGCGTCAGCACCCATCATCCAATGTAATCCTTCCTAAAGAAAGCCTGAGAAGGAAATGAAATCTCTATTTTCAGCCAAGTAACTGCAACTGAGTGAGATTATAGGACTAGCCTAGGGCCACACATTCCTTAATTACAGGGTTTCTCCATCAAACCAGCTATGGTACATTAGCCGAATAGTGCATGTTCAGCAAATCTGTGGTCAGGGAGCTTCCTATTAAACAGTGGCACTGCCTGTAAGTAGGCATGCTGCCTGCATCGAACCCTAACCCTAGGGACACACCCACAATGTCCGCCTCTCCCTTCCTGCTCAGATGTGGAGTTGTGCATTGCTGCTTCATGATGGGCCAGAGATGCCAAGCCAGCAACTCTCGCATGGCACTGGGTTTATTATTGGGGGATCTGGGAGGAGCAGGAGTAACTGCAAGGACAGGATGTGGGATGCATCTGGAGAAGGGTGTGAGCAGGTAGGGATGTCCCAAGCCTGAGAAACCCCGAACCTGGGAGGGAGTAACAGGAACTCAGTTTACTATTGTCTGCCTGGAATTCCATACCTATAGATGCACGCCTTTGCCCCTGGCCATATGCTCCTCTCATTCCTAGGATGACATCAACATTCCTTACTCCATGAGAACATCTCCAATCTGGCCTCTACCTCCTTGTTGGCCTGTCTCCAACTTCTCCATAGTCATCCCTTTCTTCAGCTGTGCCGAGCCACTTGCTCTTCTCTCCCAAGCACCGCGTCCTGTCTCATTTCCCAGCTTTTGCTCATGTCCTTTGTTTTGCTGTAGCCTTTTCCCATTTCCCAGTTAGGGGGGCCTCCTTCTGGAAGCCATCTCTAAATGCATGGTTCTATTGTTCTTGAACTGGGCGGGGTGTCCCTTGTCTACTCCCAAAGCTCTTGGCTCATCCCCCTCATAGCATACTGCCCAGGAGGGCAATTATCTGTCTAGTTCTCTGTCTCTCCCACTGGACTGTGATCTTCTCAAGGGCAGGTCTGTAACTTACTTTCGCCTGCATCCCCATTACCTACATAGTCAGCACTGAATGGTTTGAATAACTAGGCTAACTAAACCCGCGAACAAAGAGATGTCTGTGTGGGTGGCTAACCCAGTGACCGGTCTTAGTGTGAATTATTTACATCACCCCCTTTTTATGAAAGAAAACTTTGATAGCTTTGTCAGGAGTGAACATGAGGGCACTTGGCAGAAAAAAAGAAGGGGAAGGTGGGGAAAGGTGGGGAGGCCCTTGCCAACACATTTTGCTGATTTAATAAATTTAGGCCATTTGGTGTCACCAACTGTCATGCAACAAAATCCCCCTGAACCCAAGAATTTCTGCTCTAAATGCAAACGAGGGGGGAGGTGCATCTGAACACAACCTTCAGAACACAGGCAGCTCCATCAACATGCGGGTGAGATGGCCATTGGACCATCCTCCCAAACAGTACTAGTTACAGGAGATACTCTGCGAAAAGGTAGTTCCAAGAATGCATGGTCTTGGAAACACTAGTTCTCTTGGAAATTGACAATACAAATTAGTACATTAACTCTTGCAGTTAAGAAACCTGTTTTTAACTCACCTTTTCCCAAACATAGGTAGCCATAAAGGGATCTGTGAGTGTGTATGAGATCCATTAACAAGTGGCAAAGCAGCCCAGCCGGTGTGGCTCAGTGGTTGAGCATCGACCTAGGAACCAAGACATCATGGTTTGATTCCTATTAGGGCTTGATCCCCGGTAGCGGGCGTGCAGGAGGCAGCCAAATAATGATGTTTCTCTCTCATTGATGTTTCTATCTCTCTCCCTTCCTCCCTGTCTAAAAATCAATAAAAACATGTTAAATAAAAAGAAATGGCAAAACATACTCTAGCAAAGATGGTCATGATACTATTTCAGCATTGACAGGATGAGATAATCTCATTGGAACTTTGAGGACTGTTGTTGCTTATTCTTGGGAAGCTCAGCTCAGCCATCAGGAAATTATGACCTCTTCCCCCTTCTGCTCCTTGAGTGAGTTCCAGGCATAAAAACATGGCCAGTGTTAACAAGGACCTTTTCGGGTGGAAAATGATCAGCTTTCTGCCTCACTGCACTCCCACTGAAGGTTCACCTGAGGCTGCGCTCTTATGTGCTGTCTGTCACACCAACAGGACAATCAGAGACCAAGAGCCAGAAGAACCTCCCCCTCCTCCCTTGGATGAGGCTGGGGGTGTGCAGCTGGCACGTGGAGACATCCTTTGGGGAAAGAGCTCTCTAAGTGTGCAGGCCACAGGCAATCAGTGCTGTTGGCTCAGGAGGGAGACAACTCTATTTTAGGGCGAAGGAACAATCACTCTGACCTACATACACCATCACGCATGAGGCTGTAACAGTGAGAAAGTCAGGGAGACGGAAACGTCTCTTTGAAGAGTGAAGTGGAGTGTGCCTTCCCCGTCAGCAGGAGGGAAAGGGGTCAGAGCAAATTGACCGGAGGCTGCTGACAGCACTGGGTACAAACACGGGCCCCTCATCCCTGCCAGGACTTACTGGAGGCCCCTCATGGACTGGACATCCCACATGCCCTCAGCTCCTTTCTCTTCCTAGTGGCTCAGGCTCCAGACCCTTCTCTCCATCTCCGTGGGCCCTCATCACTGGGTGGGGGACCTCCATTGTCTGCTGCCGGGCCTCCTGTCCAGCTCGTCCCCTCTGCTCCTCTGCAGAGCACTCTCCTACAGGACAGAATCCTTCACCTGCCAGACTCTTCAACTTCTGGATGTGCCTGAACTCTTTCCCATTGACTTTCACATCAGAGCCTTTTGTGATCTGGCCCTTAAACATCTATTGTTTAACTCTGTGACCTTAAATCCAATGACAAGAGCTAGGTTAATTAACCTGCCTGTTCTATGCCTTTGCTCAGGCCTTTCCTGACCCCTCTTTCTCCTCGCTATCTTTTTCTCCTCCTCCTCCTCCTTCCCCTCCTCCTCCTCCTCCTCCTCCTCCTCCTCCTCCTCCTCCTCCTCCTCCTTCTCGTCTTTCTCCTCTTGCTATTCTTTGTCCTCCTCCTCCGAATACTACCATTCTTTACAACCAACTGATGTTCTACATCCTGTCTGGGGTGTCTTCACAGAGTGATCTCTGCTAGAACCTACTAGCAAATATGCTAGTAACATTAGCCTTCCTTTCATGTCTTCTTAGCTAATTTCCATAGGTATCTTTTGCCCAAATGAACATATCTATTTTATATTTGTTATTTCATGAATTCCTATTCTTTGGGTTTGCAGGTTCTTTGAAATACTAATAAAATTGATAAACTTCTGCTAAGGATGATCAAGTTAAAAAGAAGATATAACCTATAGCAGGAATGAAAAAAGAAGCCATCAGATGTTATATGATAATAAAATGGAATTATAAATGACTATGACAATAAATTTGAAAATGTAACTGATGTAAACAAATGTCTAAAAATACAACTTTTTAAATTGATGCAGGAAAAAATGGAAAACCTAAGTGATCCTATAATGCTTCAATAGACGGAACCAGTAATTTTTCACAGTCAGATACCTTTCTCTTTGACCATGCTGGGAGCTCCCTCATGGCATCATAATCTGTCTCAATATTGCCTGAATGGTGTTGGCTGTCAGACCCTTTCCAGTACTGGTGAGGGCTGGGAGGAGGCCAGCTGCTCACAGACAACTCTATCGCCCCAGTGATTTCCTCTGGCCATACCAGCCCAACCCAAAGCCTCTGTGCACTTTGCAGAATTTGCACAGATGGACAAGCTTCAGCCTTCTGCCTCCCTCTCCCCCTCCAGGAGCCAGGGTGGTGGTTCTGGATCCTGATGCGCAGACTCTCTGACGGACTGTATGTCCGGGCACTGCTCTTTGCTGTTCGCAAATGTCGTTGAGGGACCGAAGGAGAGCAGCCGATCTGGCTCAGTTTTCATCCTGGTGCATTACAGAGGCTGGCATGGGAGGAGGCGCACATTGCAGGGGAGAGGATTAAAGGGAAAAGGAACGGACAGATGTCCTGCTCTGCAGCCCGTGGGGTTCTCTAGCCAGAGAACATGTGCTGGGGACACCTTGCCCTGGGAAGGTGTGGGGGGGTTCTGTGCCCCCACAGTGACTGTCTTGCTTGGAAAGGCCCTGGCTGTCTTTGTTCAGAGAATCCACCCTTTGAGTCTATGCCTCGGGGACAAGTGAGCTCTATCTTCTTAGCCATTTTGTTTTATTGACTGATTACCCTAGTTTTATAGTTGGGAGATTATATTCTTTCAGTATTCACTTTGCTCTTTTGTTTCATTGTTCTTAGCTGATGTACGATTTAATGACTTTTTTAATCTCACATTTACTTTTATCCATGGCTTATATTTTATCTGGTTCTCTCGTCATATTCAACTTTTATTTTGAGCTTTATTTTTATCTCATTCCTTTTGATTTTAGCCTTGTTACTTGCCTTTTATGCTGTTTTTAAATGACGTTTGTTTTGACTTATCTCATGTTGACGGCATACTATTATTACTCTATTGTCTTTTGTGCTCCTTAATTATTGAGGTGGAGTGATGAAGGAAGCAGTTGTGAGGATTGCCCAGTGTTGTAGAAGAGACATATTGAGTGGCCAGAAAGAGGAAGCCACTCGGGCTAACTCCATACACTGAAGGCTTATTGGAAAGATAGAGGCAAATAGCAAAGAAATGAAGTGCAATAAGGATATTCAAGTCTCATTCAAAATGGAAAAGTATCATCAGCAACTACCTTCTCCGTGTGCCTCTCACTCTCAGGTCCCTTGCTTCTTCCTTTCTGCTTTTCCATTTCATGCACCCTCTGCGAGCAGTTGAGGTTGGCTTGCCCAAGGCCCAGCCTGCCCACCAAGCTCCAGGGGGCAGGCCCGTAGTCCAGGACCCGCGGCCATCTAACTGACCCCGTCACTGTTGACCAGTTCCAAATGCCAGGGAGGGAGGATCGCACTCTCTCCCTGGCAGCTCAGCTTGGCTCAGTTTTCAACTTCCAACCCCCATCCCACCTCCAACAGCTTCGCCATCAGGGTGGCAACACGTAGTACTAACAGCTGTACCTTCTGGGCTGTGCGGGCATGCTTCCTAACCAAGGGCAGTGATGGACGGGTGAGGGAGGGAGGCTGGATGCTTTCCTCCTCCCAAATGATCCTGCAGGGGCAGCATAACCTCCCCCAAAGATGCCCTCCCTTCCTCATCATCCTTCTCTCTCATTTATTCAGTTAAGTAGAAACTGGCCAGAATACCAGTTCCCCTTTCCAAGGTGCTAACCCTTCACAGATTTTGCTTTTCTTTTTTTTTTCAAATATATTTTATTGATTTTTTACAGAGAGGAAGGGAGAGGGATAGATAGTTAGAAACATCGATGGCAGAGAAACATCGATCAGCTGCCTCCTGCACACTCCCTACTGGGGATGTGCCCGCAACCCAGGTACATGCCCTTGACCGGAATCGAACCTGGGACCCTTCAGTCCGCAGGCCGACGCTCTATCCACTGAGCCAAACCGGTTTCGGCGGATTTTGCTTTTCAATGCTGGAACAAAGTTGTGTTGTTCCATCACATTCTAACCAGTCCCCATGAGGAGTTGTGCTGTAGATCCAGTATCTTGTCTGACTAGACAATCCCAGGACATGTGGTAAGATTTGCCAACAGGAGAGCAGTGTCTCGGTTTCACTGAAATAAGCCACGATGCTATTTGCAGCATCCCTATCAGACTCCTTGGAAGGAGGCATAAAGAAAGGCCCGTACGCTCAGTGTGGGATCATTCTTCTGTCAACATGTCTTGATGAGGTCTTAAAGCTGACATGGCTCACCTTCCACCAATTGGACTCTTGCTCTGAGTGCTTCCTCATTCCTTCCTCCTGGTAGCAGATCCATATAAGAATTACATGGATGGCATGTAGTAGGTGCTCAGTAAATAGTTGATGAATGAACTGCAAAGCCATCTGACCCTAATGGAGGAAAAAAGTAATATCTGCACATATCTATTATGTTCCAGGCATTTTACACACTTGGGCTGCACAAAGCCAGTGCCTACAACCTTCCAGATTTAATGGAATTTCCCCAAAGACTAAGAGTTCCCTGTTGACACTAGGAAAGATGGAGTTGAAATGCAGTAAACTTAACCTGTGTATCTGTCATTGACCCTATACTGTTTGTCAGAAACCTGAGACCTAGACTTTCTCACTGACACCAGGACTCCATGGCCATTTGAAAGTGACTCTGGGGAAAGCAGCAGGGGGGTGGGGGGGCATTAGGATCCTCAGGGAGGCCTTCTGTAGAGTGGGGGAAGGAGCATGAGCATGAATGAGATGGTGACTGTAGCCTAAGGGTCACTTGCTGGTTATGTGGCCTTGGGTGAGGCTCATAACCTCTCTGAGCTCTTGTTTATTTTTCTCTAAAATTCGGTAAAATAACTAGCTCTCGGGAGTGTAGCCAGGATTAAGTGTGCCCATATGTGTGAAACGCCACATCTAGTGCTTGCTTATAGACGGCTCTACCCTTCCCTGGACCGTCCAATCGGTGCGACTTAAATCATAGTCTGAGCCTGGTCGCCGCCCGCTGAACTGCGCGTGAGGCCTGAAGTCTACAGCCGTCATTGTTGACTGTCAGCATGAGATTAGCAGCCGGGCTTCCCCTGCGATAGCACATGCTGCCCCATCCCCACCTGCTGTCTGGAGGGAGGGGTGCTAATTGAAAATTCCCAAAGGGCCCCCACATTCTGGAGGAAGGAAGAGGCCGAGATGAGTCACTCTCCCTTCGTTGCTGCTGGGTGTGTATCAGCAGGAGTTGAGACCATCTCATTTAGCAGGCAGGGCCCTGCTGCTTTCTTTCCTTAAAAAAAAAATTGTTTGTTTTTTCATTTATTTCAGAGAGGAAGGGAGAGGGAGAGATAGATAGGAGCATCCATGATGAGAGAGAATCATTGATCGGCTGCCTCCTGTATACCCCACACTGGGGATCGAGCCCACAACCTGGGCATGTGCCCTGACAGGGAATTGAACCGTGACCTCCTGGTTCATAGGTCGACGCTCAACCCTCTGAGCCACACCAGCCGGGCAGCCTGCTGCTTTCTTGCTGCCAGTCTCAGCTATCAGCCTGGCCCCCAAACAAGCAGATCATCTCTGGATCCTATTGAGAGGGATGTGCTCCCAGGACTGATCCCCGGGAGGTCAGGGTCACTATGGAGGTTACTAACTGGGGGAGGAGGAGACCGTGGCTCTTCAGAGTAGCTCATTGGCTGAGATGCACTGAGGGTCACAGAACAGTCCCTGAGCAGGAGTCCACCCCACAAGTGGGGAGGGCGGATCCCTTTCCAGGGAGGCTGGCAGCAGAGTGGTGGAGCTTGGTGATGAAGTCTCCTGCTGGGGAGGGAATGGGAGGCTGCACTTTAAAGTAAAATAGCAAAACATAATAAGAGCTTTAAAATAGCCATCCTCTTTGACTCAGTATTTCCACTTCCAGGAATTAATCATCATTTTCATGACATTTTAAAAAATATACAAAATTGTTTATCTCAGTGCTATTTATGTTGGGAAAAGGTTAAAGATGTTTGCCACATTCATAGAACGGAACATTATGCAGCCACTGGAAGCAATTCTCGGAAGAAGTCTTTAATAAGCTAGGAAAATGCTCTTCTAATAGGAAACACCAGGACACGGAATTGTATGTAAAGCCTCGTCTCTGCTGTTTAACAGAAGTTCACTGCAAGAAGATTGAACATAAATATGCCTAAACGTTACGGTTGGTTGTTCCCCAGAAATAGGGCCACCATTCTTTTTTACCTTTTTATATTTCTAACTTTTATCTACAGAGCATAAAGATAAAAATGGAAAATGAGACAATAAAGCCAAGAGATACAGGTATGAGTGATACCAACCCTAAAGCAATGGACTCCAGCGGTCGCATTCCAGACACCAGCAGGGACTTTCTGTGGGATCGGCCCCTGCTGCCTTGTGCATATGGAATGACCCCACCCGCACGGTGGTCTCTGTCACTGACTGTTGAGCCTGCTCTGACTATGCGGGGCTCTGGGACAGCCAGAAATGTGTGTGAGGGGCCTGTGGGAGCCAGGTGACCCCCTCAGAATCAGACCTTGTCCTAGGGCCCTGGTGGGGAGCAGGCCCCTGCTGTGGCCTGACCCTGTTTTCTGAAAAAGAAAACAAAAACAAGTAACGCATCCACGTGTGCTCCCAGAGCATCCAGCCAGGTGTAAATTGGAATGCTTATCAGACTGGCTCCCTCAAAGGACAACACATAACAGTGAAATAATAGCAGGTTTCTTTATGGTCCCTTTTGTTAAAATCCTCGAGAATTCCTTTTTTAAAAAAATTCTGAAATTCCTCCAAGTTTTGGAATTGTTGACAAGAATTATTTTTGTTTCCTCAAGAAAATCTGGTCAGAGGCATAAAGCCTAGTTAAGCACCTTCAACAAACGCTGGAGGGCTCTCCTGGTGACGCCAGTTGCTCACCCCACAAAGAAAAACCACCCCCACCCCCACCTGTGACCCACGCCGGGCCTCTGTGGCTGACCCTGGTGCATCATCCTCCATTCATTTCAACCAGCACAACCTGAGCTCCACTATGTGCTGGAACCCTCTCTGAGCAGGACACAGATAGGAGACCCTCCCTGGCTGGACTGAGTGTCCCTTCCAGGATCTCCTCCCCCTCTCCATTCCCAGGGCTTCGCAGGGGACCCAGGTGGAGTCAAAGGGCAGTGTTGCCACTCAGAAGGCAGGGCGTGTCTCCCTCCGGTTTGATTTCTATTGTTTCCTAGGGCTGCCATAACAAAGCACCACAAACGAAGTTGCTTACAACAATACAAGTATTGTCTCATGGTTCTGAAAGCTGGAAGCCCCAAGTCAGGTGTCAGCAGGGTGTGCCCTCTCGGATGCACAGGGAGGACCCGTCTGTCTTTCCCAGCGCTGGCGTTTGCTGGCAATCCCTGGTATTGCTTGGCTTGTGGATGCCTCACTCCAGTCACATGGTCGCCTTCTCCCTGTGTCTTCGCATCATCTTCCCTTGATGCATGTCTGCCCCTGTGTCCACATTTCCCCCTTTCTATGGGGACACCGTTATGCTGGATTAGAGCTCACCTCATCTCCGCCTCGCTACCTCTGTAAAGACCCTACCTCGAAATAAGGTCATGTTCTGAAGTTAGGACTCTGACATGTCATTTTGAAGGGACACAATGCAACCACAGCAGGTTCTGAGGCTGACCCGGCCGCCACTGAGTGTGGGGCCTTGGATACCTGACAGCCCCTCTGCACCTCAACCACACCCTGCTTTGTAAAAGGAGAGTAAAGGAGTGTCTACCTTGAAGGCCATTGTGAGGTCGGATTGAAGTAACATGTGTGAGCATATGACATGGTGCCGGCCTCCTCCTCGGTGTGACATCTGGTCCTTGTTATCAAGCTAGTTACTGACTACGTAGTTACTGCATTCAGGGGAGAGCCTTGGCCAGGCCAGCCAGGCTGACACGGTGGCTCTGGCTTCACACCGAGGACCCAAGGGGGCAGCAGGGGCCTTACAGGCTGACCAGCTACGTCCCCAACAAGAGCACATGGCCAGGCACGATGCTGGTGATGGATCAAAGTTTGCTGAGTCGAACAATTGGACCTCGCCATTTTAAAACAGTCTCACACAGGCCATCTTTGCCATGAGGTGTTCAGAGATTACATTTGGGGTCAGATTAGAAAGCCTCAAATTGGAAAAACATGAGGTGTTCATTCCTATCTCTCTGACTCTTTTCATGCCACTGATATCATGTCACTGTGATCAGACTCCCTTTCTGTTGCATAAAAAGAGGCTTGCACCCTCCCACTCAGGGCCTTTGCATTGCTGTTTCTTTTACCCAAAATGCACTATGCAGCTAACCTCCATCCTCCTTCCCAATTCCCCAAATTAAATTGTTTACATTCCTTACTCACTCACTGTCCCTTCTCCCAGCTATTGCCCTGCTCATTCCCTTCCTAACATTTAACCTGATGTGTAACCACATATTCAGTCTTGTACTTATTCAGTTGATATCTGCCTTTTTCATTAGAACAGGCCCCAGATGACAGGGTCTCTTGTCAGTTTTATTCACCATGGGCTGCCCCCCACCTCGCTCAGATCCTGTGCACAGCAGGTGCGAGGGGCTGCTTTGCGGGTATCCAATGGATGGACACAGTCACTACTTCCCCATACAGTGAGTGGCTCTAGAACGCTGAGGGAGGCTGATCATCCAGAGAAAATGAATAATTCAGAGCCTCTACTTTCAAGTGAGTAACATTTAATCAATGTGATTTGTCAAGGAAGTCAGTTCATTTTCATGGAACTTGACAAGCTCCCTGCAGCCAGCACCATATCTGTTTGTGCCCGTGGGCTGCGCTCTACCTTATGCCTTTTGGGGCTCCGGTTAATGGGGTAACCCTGCTAAAACCAGCCTTCTATGGAGGAGTGATAGCAACCAAAGAGGAAACACCAGGGGCTGCTATTCTTTGCATAACTTCTAAGCCAGGGTTCTCAACCTGTGGGTCTCGACCCCTTTGGGGGTCGAACAACCCTTTCACAGGGGTCGCCTAAGACCATCGGAAAACACATATATAATTACATATTGGTTTTGTGATTAATCACTATGCTTTAATTATGTTCCATTTGTAACAATGAAATTGGGGGTCACCACAACATGAGGAACTGTATTAAAGGGTCACGGCATTAGGAAGGTTGAGAACCACTGCTCTAAGCCTTCAAGCGTGTGCTCTGGGAGAGTAGTGAGAGGATTCTAGTCCCCCAGGAGGAGAAGGGAAGGAACTCCAGCTCAGAGGTTTAGGGGGCTATCCCCTAACTGACAATCAGGTGACCAGGAAATGGATTCAACAGCTCAGAGCTGTCACCACAGCCAAACCTCCAGGCCTCATTGAGCTCGGTGCACTTGGAAAGCTGTGAGGTTCAGGGCAAGCTAGAGAGATTGGGCTCTCCACCCTAACAGAGAATCACAGCCCAGAGAAAGTGAGAGCAGCCACAACGGGGTCTCTAAACGAAATCCCACCCATCATCACAAACGGAGACGCCGAATGAGAGAGCAGACATTAAGAGCTGCCCCACAGGACGAGTGATCAGATCATGTCACTGTAACGCATGAGCCGTTTGAAAGTTTGAAAGAAAGAAATCCATTTTGATGTCCAGGTTGGATCATCAGTAATTTACTGTCTCTGCGTTGTTCCCGAGAGGACAGCAGGTAAATCAACACCGTGACATTTTGGCTGGCTCCATAGACACAAGGAAGACCACAGGAAATACGGAAGGTCTTCCTGTCTTCCTGATGAACTCCGAAGCATCCCTCCAGCCCAACTTAGCTGTTCCTCCTCCAGGAAGAACTTCCCTGGAGGGAGTTCATTGCTCCCTCCCCTCTCCTGTCTGTTATACGTATCATACTCTGCGTTAGTCAGATGGACACATGTCTGTCTCCTCACTTTGAGGGTATCACTGTCAAACTAGAAATAACACCTAAACATTGCCTTCCCCTTGTGGCAGACGGTTATTCTTCAAACTATAATAGTTTCCTTTACCAGTTATTTTATTTTTTAAATATATTTTATTGATTTTTTACCGAGAGGAAGAGAGAGGGATAGAGAGTTAGAAACATCAATCAGCTGCCTCCTGCACACCCCCCACTGGGGTTGTGCCTGCAACCAAAGTACATGCCCTTGACCAGAATCAAACCCAGGACCCTTCAGCCTGCAGGCCGACCCTCTATCCACTGAGCCAAACCAGTTAGGGCTACAAATTACTTTAAATAAAAACAAGCAAATCTAGTTAAAAGTACAAAGTAAAAATATTACAAGTCTTCCTCAATTATAGCCAAAATCATAAAAGTGATCCTTAAGAAACTGAAGGTTGAGAAACGTTCGAATAAAAACTGGGAACCTTTCTCTGGTCTAAAACCTTGGGTGCTATGCGCCTCCTACTCCCTAAGGAAATGTCAGCGTGGAGGACAGCGATGGAGTGCTCCTCCCTCTGCAGGGCCTGGTATGAACAGATGCTCAGTAATTATTCCTAATATCCTACGTATGAGTATGGCTGGCTGGGAGAATAACAAGTGACAAAAGAGATAAGTGGTTAAATTCTAAGCTTATCATGGACGTTCTAGGAGCAGGATGAAAAACTACCGCTGATAAATGTGTGCAGAAACATGCAATGACTTCCCAGTCAATAAAAACAAGCAATTCCGCGGAGCTGCAGAAATGGCTCCTTCTGTCAATTTCACTTTTCTGAGGCATGCACAATTTTGGATCTCACTGGGGATCAAATAATTATGTGACCTTCGCTGCTGGAAGCCGGGAATTAAACTTTCCTGGGTCTTCTACAAATACCCCTTACATAGAAAGGCTGGAGTTCCATCTGTCTTTCCATTTCTAGGCAGCTTAAAAAGTGAACTTCAGCCCTACCAGTGGCTCAAGTGGTTGAGTGTCGACTGATAAACCAGGAGGTCACGGTTCAATTCCTGGTCAGGGCACATGCCCGGGTTGCAGGTTCGATCCCCAGTGTGGAGTGTGCAGGAGGCAGCCGATCAAAGATCGGCCCTCATCACTGATGTTTCTGTCTCTCTCCCTCTCCCTTCCTCTCTGAAATCAATAAAAAACATATATATATTTTAAAGTGAACTTCATCCACATATGTTTTGCATGGAAAGTAAAGCAGCGCAAGTGTATTTACTGTTCAGTGAGATGGATCCCAGGGCTGTAATTCATCGTGCATTGGCCCAAGGGGGAAATGAAGCATCCTATTAGCATTGCTGGTCCGTGCGAATCACAATAGGCAAATCAGAGCCAGAGCAAGGCAGTGATAATACAAATGTCTGTGTGCAGCGAAGGGAAATGTCAAAGCAGATTCTGGCTTTGCTGGAAATGGGTTACATTTAGGACGCATTAGCTCCTGACACCGAGGGCCCAGGTAATGTGCAGCTCTTTCAAATTATTTACTGTAAAGTTAGAAGCAGCCAAGCTTTCACATTTGCATTGACTTTCTGTTGCAAGGGGGGGAGGAGAGGAATGGTACATGAAAAGAAAATGAGAGTTGTCGTGAGTCAGTTTGCTGATTGACTGGCTCACCCGAGTGTGTGTTCGTGAACTGGGAATGCTTCGGGCTTCGTGGTTCTCAGCCCGGGGAGCACGCTCAGTTCTACCATTGCATTCCCTCTCCAGCCAATTCCTTAGAAAAGAATGCTTTCATTTTGCCCCAGAATTAGAAAAGGAAGCAGCTGAAGCTGGGAGTTTCAAGTCTTAATTATCCTCCTTGGCCTTTTCTTCAGGAACCTAAAATTGATTTTCAAATTTCTCTTCCGAGTTTGATTTAACATTTTAATCTGCATGCCTTCTGTGGGGGCTTTTGCTGGCAGAATTGATGACAGGGAAATGAAGAATTAGCCAGCCACATCGGAGGTGCTTGTTATCAGCCGAGCAGTCCCAGCTGTAATGAGAGGTGCCCGGGGGGTTGTCTGGTCCGCGGGTGAGAAGGCCCTTCACCTCCCTCTCACCTTGATCAGAATGAAATCTGGAGTCACGCCTGACAGGCAGCAGCCTCTGAACTTTTGTTTTAAACCACGAAGCTGTCCCCTGAGATGCTGACTTATTAGCTCCAGGAATTGATAGAACAGTAAAAGAGTCCATATACTTCTGTACTATTGATTGGGCTGCCATTTCTCTTTCTTCTGCAGCTCAAAATATGGATTTTCCTGACACTTGCCCTAACTTGAATTAAACATTTAAAATATGTCTCTGCCCCTTTGGGGTTCCCCACCCGAACATTTGGGAACTTCAGTACAACATATAGATTATGGCAGAACTTGTCAGGGAGTGGAAATATGCGGTCTCGTGTACCTGCAGTTGTTCATCGATTTCCTCCTCGCCGCACAAGGAGGCAGATCGGTGTAGAGCATGAGCCGCAGAGGCAGGAAAATGGGGTCAGGTCCTGGTGTGACCATGAGCAAGTCGTTAAGTCGCCCTGTTCCTCAGCTGACTCATCTGTCCAATGGGGTGAATAACCCCTGGCACGGGGGATTGTTGGTAGGGTGAGAGATGGCGCAGGGAGTGTGCCCAGGCATTGGCAGTGAATTTGGGGAGGACAGAGCAGTGTATTCAGCTCAGGAGACGTGAGCCATGGCGTGAGCTTAGGGATGGCATCAGACATAAAGGGGCCCTGGCACCTGGATGACAGCTCACCAGAGATGGCTCATCCTATAAGATCCCAGTGTTACAGAAGACCGAAGAAAAACCAAGCAATGCTTAGAGAAATGGAGTTACACTTTATTATTATTGCGCGTGGGCCCAGAGAAAAATGTCTTTCAAATTCTGGGCAACAACATGGAGGAAGCTGTCCCTTTTTATATCTTTTCAGTTCTTTGTCTTCCAAATAAGGGTTTTCCAGTCCCCTTCACAAGTTCTTAAGGAGCCCTATGTGCTGGGGCTTTGAGACCTCAACCAAAGGCTCGGCCTGGCACCAGCACTGATAAGTTCATCTGGGGAAGGTTTATAAACAGGTCTTGCAGGACCAGACAATTAAAGGGGCAGTGGCTAGATTCAGATTGCTAGCCCCCCAAAATGTCTCATTTTCCCCATCACCAGAGCAAGCCGGGGCCTGGGGCAGGGGCTCAACAGACCTTGCAATGAGGCTGGTTGAAAGAAGTAGGGCTTGACAACTAGCAGAGAGAAACCCGGAGGTGAGGTCCTAGTGATGCCCTTGTTGGGATCTCCTTGACACCAAATGGTGACCTTCTCTGAGCCTTTTTCCCTCCAAGGAAGTCAAAATCAGAAGAACATGAGTTTCCGCTTCCATATGAAGGTACTAGCACGGATGTCAGCAATTGCCATCACTTACTGTGTGCTTTCTCCATGCAGCATGATACAAGAACTTGATGCACTTTGCCTGGTTGGTTTCAAACTTCACAGTAGCTCAATATACTAGTAGTAGGATTTGTTATTTATGAACGAGGAGGTTCAGGTGTAGGTAAGTTAACGCATTTGGTCACAGAGTCAGGAATGTCAGAGCTGCTACTGGAAGCCAAGGCATTCTGAGGCCAAAGACTGGTCTCAGCTATGATGCCCCACTCCCTTTGAATTGATGGAGACTCTATTGCACTGACATCCAGTGAATGTTCTCTGAGCACCTTTGTTGAGTCAGGCTTTAAGAGAAGCAGTAAAGTCAGGGAGAGGAGCAAGTACAGATTTTTTACTCTGGAGGCTCTATAAGAGGAAAAAGGTGTACACAGTTGCCCATGTGGGAAGAAAAGTGCAGGGAGGCAGGGAAGCAAGGAGGTGGTGCTCGTTTCAGCTTGAGAAGCCAGAACAGGCTCCTCAAAGGAGATGATGTTAAACTGGGTTTTGAAGCTTGTGTAGGAGTTCTAGTAGATATAAGGGGGAGCGCTTTGTTAGTTGATCAAGAACAACTGGGATGGCTCGCTTTCTTGGCAACAAAGGCTGCTGATGGCAGTAACAGCTGCTGACCAACCTCTCAATTAGACAGCTTGTAAGACTTTCTGTTTCCACAGGTTCCTGTTTGCAGATAAATTGTAAAAGCCTGCTTACTAGGGTGTTTTCTTCCTCCCCCTTCACTTCAGATTTAAAATCCTGGTACATTAACTGCCAGTTGGCTCTGATATTCTATCCTTCAACCAGCAATTTCAAGCACGGGTTTCCCTGCCTGAGGTGCCCTCACCAAGCAGGTACCGAGTTGCCAGGTAAACATGACACATTTTCTGAGAATGTTCATTCTACTCAAAGATGCAAGAGCAAACAACATTAGCTTCATATTAAAAGATATTTAGATATTGTATAGAGTGAATTGCAACATTCACATGACTCTTAAGAAATTATACATTAGCTCTCTTAGAAACGTCATAGTGGACGTGGGCCGTTTTTTGACATAGCAAGCCCTTCTCCATCATTAGGTGATAACGAAATGGCTAAGTGGGCCTAGGGTTGAGGTTGCCAGTCTCTGGCCAGTATAACTCTTACAGTCAGTCTTTCTCTTGTTCAAAAGCCGAACCCCCACATTCTCCCTGTAGATGGGTGCATTCCCTGGTGGATAATCCTTTAGGGCAGCGGTTCTCAACCTGTGGGTCGCAACCCCTTCGGGGGTCGAACGACCCTTTCACAGGGATCGCCTAAGACCATCGGAAAACACATATATAATTACATATTGTTTTTGTGATTAATCACTATGCTTTAATTATGTTCCATTTGTAACAATGAAATTGGGGGTCACCACAACATGAGGAACTGTATTAAAGGGTCGCGGCATTAGGAAGGTTGAGAACCACTGCTTTAGGGTCTGCTCTTTCTTAAAGACGAGCACCACAGTTGCTTCTCATGCTCACCAGCAATGGCTGGATCCTTACAGTGGTTTAATGTCTTCCTTGAAATTGAAATAATGGGAGACTCAAACATAAGAACCCCACGATAGGCCCTGTCAAGTCATAAAACGGCAATATTGTCAAAGCACAGCAGCAAGAAATCACTGGTGATGTGAAGGGAGCAAAATAAATATCAGCTGGGATTTTAATTAACTGCCTCTAAATAATGAAAATGAGCAAATAAGACTCACTTTTAGTAGCAAAATACCATTGTAATCTGAGTATTCCTGTTGATGGATAGCAGGCGTCTTCAATGGAGATGTGTAAATCAGGCGGTGGCTCTCCAGCATCCCCTGGAAACCACAAACCTTTCAGCCTGTTTGCTTGGTCCCTGGTGGACTGTGTCAGCATTATTTTTGCCTCTTGGTCTGTGGAAACAGAAAATGTGAAGAAGCCCAACACGTAGATTTCTCCCCTGCCTCTAGATTCCAATAGTAATAATCACTAGTGTACTACTGAGAAGACGGTTGTGGTAAGAGGTGAACTCTGACATCAGGGAGATCTGAATTTAAATGTTGCCTTGTGATTACTCTGTGACACTGAGCAAGTTTCTTAACCTCTCTGTGCTCCAGTTTCCTCATCTGGAAATGGCAGAAAACTTGGTACTTGCATAAAGAGTTGCTCTACTAGTAAAGCCATTGGCACAGGATCTGGCACAAAGTAAACACTCAAAAAAGGTGGGAGCAAAATAAACACTATGAAATGGTGAGAGCAGTCCTTCTGCCTTGTTCCTGATTTTAGGAACAAAGGATTTAATATTTCACTGTTGGTATGACAGCTGTATGTTTATCACAGAAGCTTGTTATCAGTTTGAGCAAGTTCTGTTCTATTTCTCATTTGCCGGAAGAAGTTATTACCTAAGGGTGTTGCATTTTGGCAAATTCTTTTTAACATCCACTGAAATGACCATATGGTTTTTCTCCTTTATCCTGTTAATATGGTGAATTACATTGACTGAATCGTGCATTTCTGGGATAAATTCTACTTAGTCATAGTCCTTTTTATATATTGTTAAGAATGTTTGTGTCTATGTTCATGATAGGTAGAGGTCTATAATTTTCTTTACTTATAATATCTCTATCAGGTTTTGCTATCAGGGTAACAGCAGCTTCTTAAAAAGCCTTCTATATTTTAAAAAAACAATTATCTATGATTGGTATTATTTCTTCTTTGGATTTATGAAACAATCTGGTCCTGGAATTTTCTTTGTGGGAAGATTTTTTAATAAAAAAGTCAAAGTATTTAATGTCTGCGATAAGCATGACGATAAGCAATAGGGATTTTTTAGTCTACTTAGTTTGGATTTATTTTACTCTTCTTTTCCTAGGTTCTTGACTTTAGATCTTTTTTCTTCTATAATTTATGCATTTAAAGCTATAAATTTCTAAGCACGGATTTATCTGCATTCCACAAATTTTTGTGTTGTATTATCTTCTTCAGTCCCAATTACTTACTAATTTTCCTTTCAATTTCTTCTCACTCATGTGTTGTTTAAATGTGTTATTGTTTAATTTCTGAATATCTGGGCTTTCGCTAGACCTCTTATTGTTAAGTGTTATTGACTTCCAATTTAATTCCATCGAGGTCAGAGAACATACTCTAGGACTTCAGCCTTTTAAAATGATTAGGACTCATTTTATGACCCAACATCTGGTCTTTGTGAGCATGACATTGAAGTTGTAGTGATATGTATTCTGCAGTTGGATGTAGTGCTTTTTTAAATATCAGTTAGGACGAAGCAGTTTATAGTGTTTTTTAGATTACCTTTGACTTCATTGATTTTTTTTGTCTTGTTCTATTAATTATTAAATTCTCCTACTATGATTGTGGAATTGGCTCTTTATCCCTTTAATTCTATCCATTTTCCTTCATGTGTTTTGAGGCTTCAAAATAAGGTACATGTTCTTTTACAGTTGCTATCTCTTCCCTTTGTAATTATGAAATGTCCTTTTTTAGTAATACTCTTTGTTTTGACATCAATTTCATCTATTAATTTAGCTGCTCTGGCCGCTTTGTACTTACAATTTGTGTCAGATACCTTTCTTACTTCTTTGGACATATCTGTGCTTTTATAGTAGGAGTGCATCTCTTGTAGACAGCACACATATACAGTCATTCTCCAAATAACGATGTTTTGGTTAGCAGTGGACCACGTATGCAAAGGTGGTCCCATCCTATCTAATAAAAGAGAAATATGGTAATTAGCGTACAACCGCTACCCTTCCCATTGGCTAATCAGGGCGATATGCAAATTAACTGCCAACCAAGATGGCGGCCGGCAGCCAGGCAGCTGAGAACAGGATGCTTGGTTGCCCCAGCGATAGAGGAAACCAAGGTTCCTGCCTGCGGCTGCGGGGCTCTGAGTTCCTGAAGCAACAGCTCCAAAAGATACAATGTTTCAATTATAGAAGCTAAAAGATGGCGGTTAATTTGCATACTCAGGCTCCAAGCGGTAGAGCGAAGCCAAACAGCCCTGAAGCCGCAGAGCAGAGAGGCCTCACTGCCCGGGGATCAGCAGAGCCGGGAGGCCTCCCGGCCAAGGAATCAGCGGAGCCGAGAGGCCTCAGGGCCCCGGAATCAGCGGAGCCGAGAGGCCTCAGGGCCCCGGAATCAGTGGAGCCGAGAGCCTCCCGGCCCGGGATCAGCGGAGCCGAGAGGCCTCAGGGCCCCGGGATCAGCGGAGCTGTGAGGCCTCCCGGCCGGCCGGGATCAGTGGAGCCTGATGGAAGCCCTGTGTGTTTATGCACCCTGGGGGTGCAGAGGTCCTGTCCTAGGCAGAGGCCTTTGGCGAAATTTCCGACTCTGAGAAGCAGCATGGGGGCTGGAAGGCGGCTCCTCTGACCTCAGTGCTGGAGAAGACCATTAAGCAGAAAACTAAAGAAACCGATTTTACATCATTTCCCAGGTGTAGAACAGTTGGTATGTAAGCCCCTGACCAGTGCCCAGCCTCTCCTCTGTCAGTCTATCTCACTCTTAGGTACCATGTTCTTTGTTCTGTCTTAACTGCAACTCATTTTTAAACTAGATTGCTTTTAAAAGAAGACTAAATAAAGTTTCCTTTAAGTTAATTAGGTGGTGCTGGGGCTGCTGGGGCTGCTGGGGCCCTGATCAAAGACCCGCAGCCCCAAGCCCCGCCATCAAGGTGCTGGGGCTGCTGGGGGTATCAGAGACACAAACCCGCAGGCCCGGCACCCAGCAGACCCAAGGCCTTCGTGGCAGCACTAAGGAGCAGCAAGCCGAGCGGTAGGAAGCAGCAAGCAGGTGGGCAGTAACGAGGGAGGGGTCCCGGACTGCAAGAGGGCACATGCTGGGCTAAGGGACCCCCCACCCATCCCCAGTGCACGAATTTCGTGCACCGGGCCTCTAGTAAGATTATAATGGAGCTGAAAAATTCCTATTGTCTAGTAGTGTCATAGCCATTGTAATTCGTAGGGCAGCACATGACTCACATGTTTGTGGTGATGCTGGTATAAACAAACCTACTGGGCTGCCAGTAGTATAAAAGTATAGCACATACCACAGTGTATACAGCACATAATAATGTTTAGATATGCTTAGATGCACAAATACCGTTGTTACAATTGCTTATAGTATTCAGTACAGCAGCATGCCGTACAAGTTTGTAGGCGAGGAGCAATCGGTGTGTGTGTAATCCAGGTGTGTCACGGGCTATGCCAGCTAGGTTGTATAAGTATAGTCTGTGATGTTCACATAACGATGAAATCACCTAATAAAGCATTTCTCAGAACATGTCCCTGTCATTAAGCGACACATGACTGTGTAGTCGGGTCTTGTGTTTTTGTCCATTCTGGTAATATCTGCGTTTTTATTGGAATGTTTAATGTAATTATTGATATGGTTGAATTTAGATCTTCCATTTTATTACTTGTTTTCTGTTTAACCTCTGATGATTGTTTCTCTGTTGCTCTTTTCCTGCTTTCTTTGGGATTATTTGAATATTCTTTAGAATTTCACTTTCTCTATAGTGTTTTTAGCTATATCTTTTTTTTAATGGTTACTTGCTCTCTGCATATATCTACAAATGTTCAGTCTTCCTAGAATTGCTATTTTACGACTTTATATAAACTACAGAAACCCTGCAACCATATAGATCCATTTACCACTCCCACCATCCTTTTTTGCTATAGTGATCATGTGTATTGTAGCTGAACATATTATAAGCCTCACAGACAATGTTATAGTTTTACTTGAAACAGACATATGTCGTTTTAACAATTAGGAGGAAAAAATTATCTTTTAGTCTAAATACTTAGAATTTCTGATGCTCTTCCTTCATCCTTGAAGTCCCACGTTTTCCCCAGCATCATTTCTCTTTCGCCAGAAAAAAAAATTCCTTTAGGATGTCTTATAGAGATGAACAAAAATGCCTTCACTTCGCCTTCTGTCTCAAAGGCTATTTTTTCTTGTTATAGAATTATGGGCTGATAGTTTTTCCTTTGTCCTTTTAGTCCTTTAAAGATGTTCCACTGCCTTCTAGCTTCCGTGGTTTGTGATCAGTTCACAGTCATTCAACTTACCGTTCCCCTGTGTATAATTGGCGGCGCTCTCCTTAACTTTGTCTTTGATGTGCATAGGTGTGGTTTCACTTACATGCATTCTTCTTTCCTGGCTTCTTGAAAATATAAATATATGTCTTTTACCAAAATTAGGAAATTTTTCAGCCATTATTTCTTTAAACACAATTTTTGCCTTGTTCTTTCTCTCCTTTTTTTCTGGGACTCCAATTACCTGTTATGTAAAACTTTTTGATATCAACCCATGGGCCCCTGAGTTTATATTTTTCTTCAATATTTTTTCTCCTTCTACTTCAGATTTCTCACTGCTCACCAAAACTCTGTTTATTTTTTTATCTTTGTTCTTTTTTCTTCACATTGGATACTTTTATAATCATCTATTCTTCTGTCATCTCATCCTGTGGGCATTTTATTTCAAATAAATATTATCTCTTAAAGTTACAGAATTCATATACGTGATTCTTTTTCTCTGTTATATTTCTCTGATGAGGTTTATATCTTTTCATTCATTGCAAGCATATTTTCTTTTATGACCCTGAGCTTACTTGTGTTTGAGACTACAAACATCTGAGTTATTGGGGGGTTGCCTTTATTGTCTTTACCCTTAAGTAAGAGTCACATTTCCCTAGCTCTTCATGTATAAAATACGTTTGGATTACATTCTGGACATTTTGAATGTTATGTTGAGAGGACTTTGGATTGTCATATTCCTTCAAAAATTGTTAATATTTGGTTTAATAGGCGGTTAACTTAGTTCAACTCAAACTGTAAACTCTTACCTACTATGAGCAGCAGTTCAGGTCTCAGTGCAGATGCTTCCAGTCTGTCCCCCACATGCATGATTCTGGAGCCTGTTAGAGACTTGGGTGGAATTTAAACAGAATTGGGGCTCCTCCTTCCCTGGCTCACTCCTCTCCCAGATTTCTGCCCCATAGCTGCAGTCCAATTTACCTGGCCAGGAAGACAATAGGTTTTCTATCAGAGTTTTAGACACCACCACCACCCCCAACCCCTCCACCAGAGGCTACAGCTGCCCTAGGGGCAAAAGATCAAAACAGAAAACTTGTGAATGTACTTTGTAATACTTAGTAATACAATTAAAATAGTTAAGACGATAACTTTTATGTTTTGTGTGTTTTACAATTTTTTTAATGATTAAAAACCAGAAAACTCACTCATTGCTAGTAGCTTTCTCCAATTTTCCATTCCCTTCCTTGGTTGTTTTTTTAGGGGTGGTGGGTGGAAGGGGGTATTTGTCAGGAGTTATAGGTGTTATTGTGAGAGACTCAGTGTGTCAGGAACTTACTCATCCACATCAGAACCACAGTTCCTTAGATGCCTTTACGTCCACATTTTACAACCCACATTTTCTTTCCTCCCATCTGTGGAGAAACAAGCACAGAGCATTACATTTTGTGAGAGTTTGAATTATTCTAACTAGAAAAAGAGCAATAAGAATATTGACATAATGACTTGCTATGCGATATATAATTATTATTTCATAAAAGTATTACTTTATTATTAATATAATACTAATGTAATTTATTAAATTTATTTTCTTAAAATAAAGTTTTCTTTATAAAGATTTACACATTTTTCATTCCAATGACTGAGTGGATTACAAACTAAAATCCTATTGCCAAAAGACTTCTGTATTGGCTGATAATTAATAAAAACCATTTGTCAGCACATATATCTGAATTTCTATAATTGACCAATGTGCTATTATTTAAATATTCAGTGTCATTAAAATTTCAAGATTTTTTTTTACTTTATAACAATGTTCTCATTAAGAGGCAATGCTAATTCAAGGCCTGACAATCAGGACTTTGGGAACTTGAGCTAAATTTGGCTTAATCATCTGAAAAAGGCCAGATGGGCTGATATTTTAAGAGAAAACATTATCCTAAATATTAGGAGTAATGCTGAGAAATAAAAATCAGCATAAAAGCAGGACAATTCTACAGTTATTGTAGAATGCATTCTCTATACATTTATTTCCATGGAAAATTAGCCTCTAGTGATGTACACTATTAATTATGTAGAGCAGCACTGTCCAACAGAAATATAATTCAAGTCACATACACAAGTATATATTTTCTAGTAGCTACAGTAAACCAATAAGAAGAAACAGGTAAAATTGATTTTATTAGTATATTTTCTGTAACCCAGAATACCCAATAATTCATTTCAATGTTATCAAATAAAAGTACTAATGAGAAATTTTACACTTTATTTCTCATAAAAATATTTTTCAAATCTGGTGTGTATTTTCCACTTACAAGACATTTCAATTTAGGCTCTAAATTTTCATCGGAAACACTTGATTTATATTTCACATAATTTATAGCTTAAAAAATTGATTCATGTACCCAAGCTTTTTAAAAAGTTTTCCAGTAACTGAATTGAGTATCTGTTCTTAATTTAAAATTATAAAATTAAATAAAATTTAAAAGTACACTTCCTTGGTCACGCTAAGCCACATTTCAAGTGTTCAAGAGCCACATTTTGGCGAGTGGCTTCCACATTGCAAAGTGCAAGAGTGCAGCATGTAACACGTCATCCTCTGAAGGGAAATTTTTCCCGTGCCTCTCAAGTTCCTAGACACCTTCAATGAGAAAAACCCGGAATGAGGTAGAGGACAAGAAATATATAAACTGGGGGGTGGGGATGGGGACAAACAAAGCCTTCAGGTTTGCTTGGATTGCAACCTCTGACTGGTTCAATCTCGAGGTCACACGTGAGACCCCTGTTTGGACACTGAGGACAGGGCAACAAGATTCCAAAGTTTTTACCTGTGAGCATGATTTGTACCAAATTTATTTGACTATTGGGTCTTCCTCTGGTAAATTGAGGAGGCTGTAATCGCCCCTGTATTTCCAGAACTCATTAGCACTCATTAACCTCAAACACCTTTAATTATTTGGTCCCATCTATACCGTCTGTGTGTGAAACCCAGTGTAAGTTCCTAGAGAGTAAGGATAGAGTCTCAGGCTTCTGGGACCCTTAGCATCTACTAAGATACCCTCCCTGCAGGACATAGACACACGTACACGCAACCCATATTCTTGATGGAGACGATTGAACAGCGGTAAAGGGCCATTTATCTCGATGGAACTTTTTCACTCTCCGAGGCACTTCCACATGCATAATTTTCCCTAAAGAACAGGAAGAGTTAGTAGAGACAGATTTCAGGTAATGATTGTGGGGTGGATCTGACTGAACTCCACCCAACACCTATAGGTAAATGAGATCCCTTGTTTTCAAATAAGATGCTCCGTACTGATTTGACAGGCCCCTGTCTTTGCTTGGCAGTGGGAAAGAGATTTAGTCCCATCTGGTAATTGCATCCAGGCTAATAATTTTTGAGACATAGGTTTAACAGTGATGTCAGTAGGAGGCCTGAGTTGCTAACCCTGGCAAGGGTGCCATGGCAGAACCAGGAACATACCAGTCTGATCTGGTCGGCCATCACTTCCTGTTGGCATTCCCATACAGCTGTGGTGAGAATTAAGTTATATCGTTTTACCCAAATCACTCAGCCCAGTTTATGCCATAGTAAATTCTGTTTTTTAAAAAAGTACTATTCTGATTATGTTACCATAGAAGGGAGATGGCTTCATTCCCACTTCACAGATGGGAACATGGAAGTATGGAAACATTAACATTTTGAAGTGACAGAGATGACAAGTGAGGAGTCAGGGTTTGAATTGAGGTTGACTGACTCTCAGGCACTGACCTGCACTACCCTTCTACTAGGAATAGAAGCACTGACACTCCTTTGTGAAGAGAAAAAGTGAGAGTGTGCGTAGGTGGTGTAAGACTGGCCTGCCTGGGGCAGGGTCTTGTCTCAAGTAGAGTTATTTAGGCTGAAACTTCGTCCTTCTTGCACCTACTGCCTTCCTCGTGTGGCTACGTGACAGGAAACAACTGATTCTGCAAGTATTTAAGGGTGAGATTGACCGATCTGTCATCCTTTGTGTTCTCACAACACCCAGCACAGACACCTACTGCAGCCTTTGCAGTACTTTATTGCAATAAACTCCTCGTTTATCTGCCTCCTTTTTCTGTCTGTGAAGTCAGACCTGGTCTCTGATTCGTCCCAATCACCACCCCCTGGTTAGGCAGGTCAGCACATACAGAGATGCAGGTGGTTTTTACTATAAGTTTTCAGTGTCTGGTCCATCATAAATGCGTGGTAAATGTGAGCTGCAGTTGATTATATAAATTTTTATTATTCACTCACTTTTTTTCACTGTATTATTTATGCCCACGGAAGGTTTGCTGAGTGAATGATAAATACAGCACATTTTTGTACCTTCAACTGCAGACTATCGGGCACCCTCAAGACCAAATGACCGGCCAACATGTCTTCAAGCTCTGCCTGACCCAGAGACCAGACACCTCTTTAAGTCTCTGACCAGCCCTGACCGGTTTGGCTCAGTGGATGGAGCGTCGGCCTGCGGACTCAGGGGTCCCAGGTTCGATTCCGATCAAGGGCATGTACCTTGGTTGTGTGCACATCCCCAGTGGGGAGTGTGCAGGAGGCGGCTGAATTGATGTTTCTCTCTCATCGATGTTTCTAACTCTCTATCCCTCTCCCTTCCTCTCTGTGAAAAATCAATGAAATATATTTTAAATAAATAAATAAATAAGTCTCTGACCATATATATATATATATTATATATATATATATATATTAGTTGTTACATCATTCATTCATTTAACCAATATTGCCAAAGAATGAAAAATGCATTGTCTTCATTGGTTTTTAGCAACATAATAATTGTGCTATGTTCATCTTCCCAAGGGAGGGGGATTTTGATTTCAGCATAAAGCTTTAGGAAAATGACTTCTTAAATAAAAGAGTTATTTTTACTTTGCTCAATACTAAGTAGACAGAAAGCCATAAAGGGTGACACCCTCCCCCACTTTGGTTTCTAATAGAAACAAGCTAAGTTGCCAATATGCATCTAGTTACTTCAGGCTTGAGGGCGGACTTATTATAATAATAAAAAGTAGATCTTTTTACTTCCAGGAGCTCTTTCTCATTTAGTGTGTCTTGCAGCCTCATGGCACTTTGTGATCAGGCACGATATAGTCTTAGTTATAATGAATCACAGAAGGTCACGCAGTCCAGAAAGGAGGAGCTGGGATTGAGGTTAAGGTCATCTGCTGAGGCCTTTCCGAGATCTCCCTGCCACCCAGACACACAAGGGAACAGCCAAGTGACAACCCATTGAGTCTTTTCCTTTAGCTTTCTACTTTGAGAAATGTAAGTTTTTACCTGAAGTGAGAGAGCTTAACATCCATTTTTCTTTTTTAAGTATAGATTTTTTTTACTTCTTTTTAAAAATATATGTTTTGTATTGATTTTAGAGAGAGAGCAAGGGAGAGAGGAAGAGAGAAACATCAATGAGGAAAAGAAGCATCCATTGGCTGCCTCCCGCATGCCCTCCCCTGGGGATTGATTCTGCAACCCGGGCATGTGCTCTGACTGGGAATCCAACTTCTCGGTGATGGGAGAACACACAGCTGATTGACCCACACTGGCCAGGGCTTAAGTATAGATATAGTTCTAAGTTCAGCCCTAATTTGCTATGCAGAGCATGATTACCTCTTGATGTGATTAGCATTTGTCCTTTCCCGTTTTATTGTACCTAAAGTGATTGCAGATGACTCAGTGTGGAGGTACAGAGTACATGTTACAAAACTCATCTGCCCAGACCTCCGCAGTGTCCACTGCCTGCCAAGTGTGTGAACGGAGGAGCACAGAGTGTGTGGCTGAAAGCAGATGGTGTCACCCTCCATCTGGAGGGACCTCACCGGTCTGGAGAAGCCTTGACAAGATCTATCACTGTCCTCAAACCTGGGGTCATGAGCCTGGCCTGGGGCTTCCTCTTGGAGACTAGCTGCATGCTTGACGTGCAGTGTTTCTCAAGGGGCCTATAGCCATTTTAGGTGAGATGGTTCTTGGTGATATGACTGACCTGCCCAGGGCAGGATATTTAGTATCCTCGACTCTTGCCCAATCAAGGCCATTAGCAACTTCTAGTCATTGTGAGAAGCAAAATCCAACAAACAAACAGCACCCACCCACCCCCAGGAAACCCTCCCCATGAGGCAGTACTGGTCCTGGATGAGATTTTACAAATGCACAGGCTGCAGTCGTTGGCCAGGGATGTTCAGGAATATAAATATATGTAAGCTGCGGCTGGTAGGTGCAAGCCACTTCAAGGAGCCAGATGGTTTTTTAATGACACATGTGACATACATTCAAAGCATTTCTGATGACAAAATGATCTTGTCAGTTCTCAAATACAAACAGAGAGTTTGCCAGAAGTGTGTGACTTGCTTTTCTTCAATATAAAGACAGTGATCAGAGCTAACACCGATAGTAATTACTTCGTACCATGCACTGTTAAGTGCTTTGCTTATCTTAGTTCACTTAATGCTCCCAACAATCATCAATCCTGTGAGGTGACTATAGCAACATATCCCCATTTTACAGATGAGGAAACGGGCACAGAGAGGAAGTGGCTTGCCCAAGGTCACACAGGTAGTTAACCACAGGGTAGGATGTGAGCCAGGCTATGTGGCTCCAGAGCCAGATTTTAACCATTTGTGATTGGATAAAGAGCTCTCTACCCTCGGCACTCTGTGGCTATCAAGGTCTGCCTGCTTCCTCTCATACAAATACCCAGCTGTGAGATACATAGCGAATTGGGTTGCTCTGAGTTTGGAGTTCTCTGAGAGGCGATGGGTCCATTACAAGCATCAGGAACAGCACAGGGAATCATCTGTGTGGAAACTACGGTTGGGAAATTAGAAGCCTTTTGGTCTCATGACATCTTCATATTCTTAACCATGATTAATGGCCCTCAAGAGCTTTTATCCATATGGGTTATATCTGTCAATATTTACTGTATTAAAAATTAAAACACAAACGTTCAAATGCTTATTTTTTAATTTATATAATAACAGTAATAAACTCAATGTTAACATATGTAACATAATTTGACCCCCAAAAAATACATTTTCCAAAATAAAATTAGTGTGAGAAGTGGCCGTGCGTACCTCTTTGCAATCTCTTCCATGTCCGCCTCAATAGAAGACAGCTAGGTCCTCGCATCTGCTTCTGCCTTCAATCTGTTATGATGTGTTGTTTAGGTTAAAGCAGGTGAAGAAAAAAATATGGACTTACCCAGGTATGTAGTTGGAAAAGGAAGGAGTATTTCATAATCTTTTCAGATAATTGTAGATATTCTTCTCTAATACTATACCAAAGCTCCCTAAATAAAAGTTCCTTAAAGGTTAGTCACAATAAAGAATCTAAAATCACATGAGTGAACTTATAATACTCTGTTACACTAAAATTCTTCAGTCAGTTTTGCACTTTGAATGAGTCTTTTACCCATGGGTGACTACATAACATTATGCATTTAGTCATTTGGAAGATATTGATTGATTCATTGCTAAGTACACATTTCAAAAGCTGACATAATTCATTATGTGATCTCAAACAATCACATTCATTAATATCATTATCTACCTCATCAGAAAAGAATTGGTGTATTGATGTATTGTCAAGTTCACTGTGGCAGACACAAGTTCTCCAGAACTGAAAGCTTGGATTTTATTTTTGGCAACAAATGCTACTAGTTCTTTTCCGTGAAGTGACAGGCTTACTTAGAAAGAAAAAAAAAATGAGTGCCACACACTCAAGTTTGAATAAACATAGTTTGTCTGTCAATCATTCTTTTAAGTAAAATTGGCATTTCACGAAGAAAGGTCTAGTTCAGCTCCCAACTCATCTTAAATCACATGAATGCTTTTCCGAGAGACAAACCAGCATACCTTAATACAAAGGTGCTCCAGGAATACTTTCCATTTTGTCACACAGATATTAAAATACAGGCACCCAAGGATTGAGACTTAATGCAATTAATATTTACTGCATCATTAGAGTCATTCTTACATGGAGTTGGCCTTTTCATTTTTTTATTTCTGTGACTATATGTGGCAAAGAATGCAGTTAGGTGCTACTAAGACACCAACACTTTCATTCACCGTTGTTTTTATACCAGTAATGCAAATATCCACACAAATGGAAAAGTCAAATAATGTCTTAGTGTTAACAGGATGCCAAATTGGACTTTGTGGACCCTGCAGAAAGGGTCATGGGGACCCCAGGGATACACCGATGGCACTTTGAGAAGCGCTGTCCTAGAACAACACAACTGCCCAGTGATAAACCCCTGAAAGAACAAAGAGAGTGCCGCATTTAGATCCAGAGGGTTTAGACATCAGTCCTTCACCCGCTCCTTACTATCCAAGTGACCTCGGGTAAACCACTTAATCTCTCTGAGTCTCAGTTTCTTCATCTGAAAAAATGGAATCAACTCAATCTATAGTTCTAGGCTATTCAAGGGTAGGAACAAAATGTATTCTCAAGATCAGTTTTAGTCATTCATTTATTCATCAATGAATTCATTCACTCATAAATTTCCCCCAGACTCTTAATGGGAGGAATTAAGAGACAACCACATCGGTGCCTGCTGGTGTGTGTGTGGAGAGGCGTGTTACTGCAGAGGAAAAGGCATCTGGAGGCACAGAGGTGACTGGAGGGCTGACACCACTGGGGCTGGAGGCTGGGGCTCCCCTTCTGATCTGGACCTCACGGGGCCTCTTGGTGAAGCTGTAGCCACCTTCGACCACAGCCAGTGTTAGATGGCACTCAGGTCTGGCAGCTGCTGGCCTCATTTTCCCAGGGCTGGTCCCAAGGGCATGGTCATCTGGCTATTGCACTCCCACACGTAGTTCCCGGCACACCCGCTCTCCCACCCAAGGAAGTATGTTGGAAAGCAAGATTTTAAAAGTGATCTTTTTATATGGAAACCATTAAGTCTGATCTTTTCCCTTTTAAGTGCCTCATCCTCCCACTGCAGTGCTTTATTAATAATAACAAATTCTAGTGACAGGCCTCCCGAAAGATCAAGACAGCCCGATGTGTCACACACAGACACTGGGAACTGCAGCGTTAGATACTCGTCCTTCTCAGGGCTCCATCCTGGGGCTTTTCGTCCACAGTCTCTCTCTCTCTCTCTCTCTCTCTCTCTCTCTCTCTCTCTCGCTCGGCTTGTGGTGCTGTAAATTTGCTATTTGATGCTATTCTGAGTAAAGAAAAATTAACATTGTAATTTATTAGCATGAATTTTACCGTTGATATCTCTATACTGTGCAATGCCAGTTTCCCATGTAAGTATACGAGCAGTTAAGTGCTGTGCAGAATCTCTGAACATCACAGAAAATGCATTTTGTAGCTCACATATGCATATGTATTTAGTCCTTTACCAGATCAGTGTAAATGCCATGCAAACCAAACCCAACTATTTTTACTTCACTTCTTGATATGTACACACTCTCTACTAACACTCTCTCCCTTTGGCTGACAGATAGAAAAGACAGTCCAAACAGAAAAGGAACTGTGGGGTGTCTTATCTTTCCTCCTCCTGCCTGTCATCATTGTCAGCATACGTTGTTGGCTACTACCGAGAAGTAACAGGAGTGAGAAAGGACAGGACAGGGCTCTTTGGTTGGTCGTGTTTCTTAAAATACCCTGCCTTCTTTCTGTGGCCTAAACAATTTTGGTTCAAGCAGAAGGGATGGCCTGTCTGGGCTGTCAGCTCTCTGCTCACTGGGTCCTCAGTGCCACGGGCTTACCGTGTTATCCCTGAGTCCCGCGGAACTCCCATGCATCTGGTCCACCCGGGGCTGTGCTCAGGGGGCAACCTGGATGCTATACCTGAATGGGGCACAAGGACAATGAACGGGCACATTGCTCCCATCTCTCTGCTCCCAACATGCTCCATCGTCCACCCGACTTCATTTACAGAACACAAGTTCAAAGATAAAATTATTAAGGATTTCAAGATGGTGACAGCAGAAATTTAAACCAAGCTCAGGACCCGCTTGAGCCCGGGCCCTGTGTGGTTCTCTGGTCACATCCCCAACGTAGCCGGCCCTTCCCATTGCCTCTACGCCTGCCACTCTGGCCCTGATGTTCCTTCAGGGCCTGCTGTGTTCCTTCCTGCTGAGGCCCTGTGGGGTGCTGGCCCCACCGCCTGACACTCACTTCCCTTCCTCGCGGCCAGGCTGTGCTCCTCTGTCTCTTCCTGTGGTCTCAGCTCAGCGTCACATCCTGAGGTCACATCCTTAGGTTAGCCCTGCCTGCCGGCAGGTCAGGACTCTCCTAGCACCGCCCACCTACCACAGTCGCCACTCTTCACTCAGGGATGTGATTCTCTGGGGGCTCGTTTCCCTCCCCTACGGGACCGCCAGCAGCTTGTAGGCCAGGGCTGGGCTGGTTTTCTTCATCACTGTTTCACCAGTGCTGGGACATAGTCCCTAATAAATATTTACGAGGTGACTGGATGAATGAATGAACGAAAGTCTTTGCAGCAGGAACCTGGGTGTCAGATGAAGAGGTGGGATAAATGAGGGTGACATGAATTCCAGGTTTTGTTCCAAGGGGGGCTAAATCCTGTCTCCGTCTGAGCCGGTGAAAACTAGGTGAGCATTGCGCTGCCCTGGTCGACTGTCTCCTCCACTAAGTGCTGAGTGCCTAGGAGTGTCCTTATGGTTTCAGGTGTTCGAATCATTTTCTTTGTGTCTCCAGGCCCAGCATCGTGCCTGGCACTTCGCTCTCAGACGCTGCAGGGTGTATTGAATTGAATTGAGCTGAATTGAGTGAGATGAAAATATGTCGCCCTGAGGTTTACTTCATCTCACCCTCCCCTGGGCCTCCTCTTCCCCCCCTCATTCTCCTTTTCCTCCTTCCTCTCCTTTCCTCTGGTGAAGGATTTCTGAGTCTTGAGAACTACTTTAATTGCAATCAAGTGTTTCCAACAGAAAATTGCCCTCTTTTATTTTTGGTTTAACTGGTCTCTTCAAAGAGAAATGGTCTGATTAGTCTTATAATCGTGGCAGTGGTTGGCCACTTCAGATAATGTCCGAGAACCAGTTCAGACATTTTCGGTAGTAATATTCCTCTATTGGCATTGATCTTCGGATAGAATCACAAGGCAGGCACTTTAGAAGTTCATCCAGTTAAGCCCCAGATAATTCCGAGCAGAAATAGCTGGAGGATGGGATGAAACCTGTCCTCCCGCCCCGAGGGCTGCAGAGCAGCTCTGTCGGAGAGGCAGCAAGGAGCTGCTGGTGATCCCGAGAACACTGCCTCCTTGTTAGAGCCTGGCCCACATCTGTCTCTCCTGTCCATTACTCCACAACTCCATTTGAGAAATGGCCAGGAGGGGATGTAGTGAAAATGGAGTGTTCGTAATGAAATTGAGGATCAATGAAATCATAAAAAATCAAAAGCCTAAAGGTAAGTTTGTTATCGATCGGCCATCTCAGAAAATATAGTTAGTGAGAGATCAGGGCATGCTTCCTACATGTAAAACGGGGGATTTCTCCCTGAATGCGGCTTGAATGGGGATATAGAATGGGATGGGAAGAGGTCCCCACAGTGGTCCCTCAAAGGTTATGGGGCTGCCCAGGCCAAGTGGCTCAGCTGGTGGGAGCGTCGTCCTGTACACCAAAAGGTTGCCGGTTCGATTCCCAGTCAGGACACAGACCTCGTTTGTGAGCTTGATATTTGGTGCGGGAGCTTTAGGGAGGCAACCAATTGAAGTTTCTCTCTCGCATCGATGTTTCTCTCTCTCCTCCTCTCTCCCTTTCTCTCTCTCTAAAATCAATAAAAACATATCCTTGGGTGAGGATTAAAAATAAAAGTAACGGGGCTGCTTGGAGAGGGTGCAGTGAAATAGACAGGGCATGGACTTAGAAGTCAGCCACATCTGGGTTTTAGACCCACTTTAGCTCTGTGACCTTGACCAAGTAATGACCTACCTCTCTGATCTGTTTTCTTTTTTAAATTTGTACAAACTGGTATAAAACCTCTGCCTTGCAGGTTTGTTAGGAAGATTGAATGAGGTCACCTGAGTGGGGCTAGGTACAAAGCTCAGTACCTGGCACAGAGCAGGCATGCAGTCATGTTATCCCTTCTTCTCACAGTGTCACTTTGCAGCAGCGGGGCGGGTGCCTGGTCACCTTGAGGGTAGGGCCCCCCTAAACTGTGCACCCTAGGTGCCTCACTGGGGTTCCAGCAGTGCAGCTGGGGCAATGTCAGACCAGGGTTGGGGTATCTCAGGGTAGGTGCCCTCCTCCCAACACTATCTCCTGGATCATTTTACAAGTTACGTAATGGAGAGCCAGAGAAGCAGTATAATTTGACTAAATCATGGAGTAAGTGGCAAGCCTGGAATGTGAATCCAGACCTCCAGACCAAGCCTGCATTTAACTCCTTGCTGCCCAGGCCACGTGACACGCACACACCCCTTTGCACTCTGAACGGCCTTTCTGGACACCTGGACATTGTCTCCCCAACAAGTCTGTAAACTCCCTCAAGACAGAAGGGAATGTGTTTCAAATTTTCACCACCTCCCAAGGCACACAGTACAGGGCTTACTTGCAGTCAGGTTGCAAGAAACAAATATCCACCCTATTGAGACAAGGAAGGTATTTTCATGGCCTTATCATTTTAATGCAGAGAAATAGTTATAAGACACATTAACCCAGCTGAGGGGGAGAAATGCATTAATTTCACAACATGTTCAACCCTTTAAGAAGTTAGCTTCCCGAGCTCCACAGGGATTCTAGAACTCACACAGGCTCACCCCCACTGTTTTGAAATAAAATTGCAACTCAGAGTGGAGTCCCTCTCCCCACAGGGAAGCGGTGGGTGGAGAGACATGCAGGCGCAGGGGGAATGTGGCTGCCGCAACGTGGAGTGTGTAAACCTGGAGCAAAGGACAGAGCAGAACAGTGCGGCTCTTGGTTGGCGAGCAAACAAATCACCTAGAGACCCTGTTAAAACGCAGATTCTGACTCGGGAGGCCTGGGTGGGACCTGGGCATCTGCATTTCTAACTAGCTGCCAGGGATGCTCATGCTGCTGGCTCAGAGCGCACCCGTTCAGGTAGCAAGGATGTGGTCACAGGACCAAAGGCTGCGCACACTTGGGCCTTTCCTCCTTTCCTCTGCAGTCATTTGCCTTTTGACTATGGGCAATTGTTTCATTTTTTTTCTTTCTATTGGTCAGAGAGGAAGAGAGAGGGCGATAGAAACATCAATGATGAGAGAGCCACTGATTAGATGTCTCCTGCATGCCCCCCACTAGCTATGGAGTCCACAACCCAGGCATGTGCCCTGACCAGGAATCGAACCATGACCTCCTGGTTCATGGGTTGACGCTCAACCACTGAGCCACACTGGCCAATGTGAGCAAGTTTTTAGTGTCAGACTGGGCAGAGGGAAACCTGCTCGGAAAAGTAGGAAACCAGGATCATCAGCCACTCCCGCACGTGACTCTCCCCTTTTCTTCTCCCAGATACACTTGATGGGTGACACTTCCATGCGTGAATCACTTCGGTTTTACCATCCATGAAATGAACACGTTGGGCTGGGTCTCTGGAGGCCTCTTCTGGTCTGACAGTTCTGGGTGGAGGAAATGGCCTGGAGGCGTTAGCTTTGCAAATCTGGTGCAACGGAAGCTCCATCTGCAGTTGGGCGGTTCTCAGGATCCCCACTCACTGCTCCCCTTTCATCCCTCTGCAGGGGAGATTTGTGCGTTCAAGATCCACGGCCAGGAGCTGCCCTTTGAGGCCGTGGTGCTCAACAAGACATCGGGAGAGGGCCGGCTCCGTGCCAAGAGCCCCATCGACTGTGAGCTGCAGAAGGAGTACACATTCATCATCCAGGCCTACGACTGTGGCGCGGGGCCCCGGGAGACAGCCTGGAAGAAGTCACACAAGTGAGTCGCCTGACACAGTTCCTGGACCCCCCCCCCCCACTCTTGCCCACCATCTCTGTCACACACTACTCTACAGACATGTGTACCCAGTGGCCATACCATGGTGCTCCAGCCTACACAGCTGCTGGCCAGTTCCTAGGCCCCTGCAGGCACCGGTACCGGCCACTTTCTCCACCTGAAATCCACTACCCTCTGCTTCCCAGGGAGACAGCTCTGTTCCACCCTCAGAACTGAGTGCAGGCGTCCCTTCCTTGGGGAAGCCTTCCCTGAGCCAGCCCAGCCTGCAGACTTGTTGGGAGATTGGAACCTTTCCCTGGGTTCTGCCATGCCACATGCTTCTCTCTGTCCTAGCAACTCTTCATGTTGGGTTGTAACTCTCTCCCTAATGGACTTTGACTCAGAGACTAACACAGAATAAGAGTACTTAAATTCTTACTCATTGGAGGAGTGAGTGAACAGATGACGGATTGATGAGGGAGAGGAGAGACAGTCCAGAGGAAAGCTGTTGTCAAGGGCGACAAGGAAGGTCAATGAATGGGGAGGAGTTGGTCGGGGGTAGATTCATCGCAGGGGATCAGGACGAGGGCCGGTAGAAGGGTCTCCAGTGAGATGGCAGACAGAACGCTCAGACAACAACTGCCTGACCGGCTTGTGGTTTCTCCATTTTCTTGGTGTTGGGGCCTGAGTCGGTGTCCATGGGCGGCGCGGAAGATGGTACAATTGTTTCTTTACCACCATCTCTTCTTGTCTGTGTGTGGTTCCAGGGCCGTGGTCCATATCCAGGTGAAGGACGTCAATGAGTTTGCTCCCGCCTTCAAAGAGCCCGCCTACAAGGCTGTGGTGACCGAGGGCAAGATCTACGACAGCATCCTACAGGTGGAGGCCGTCGATGAGGACTGCTCCCCCCAGTACAGCCAGATCTGCAACTATGAAATTGTCACCACCGATGTCCCTTTTGCCATTGACAGAAATGGTGAGTGTCCTGAGAGGACCCCAGTGGGGGCAGGGAAACAACCCCCGCCCCCATTCTGAAGGCCAAGTGGGGGCCTGAATGTACTCAGCAGGCAATGCCTCCCATGCCATCCCTGATCTAGGCTCTATAACCCAGAACTCAGCCCTGCTCTGGAGAGATGGCCTGGCATTATTAGCAGCCCAGCCAGGTATAAAACACCCCCAAGGCACCTACTCAGTGGGTACAGCCTGTAGAGCTCACAAGGCCACTCATCTGCACACAGCTTGGTTTTCTGGTGGAATTTTTCAGTTGTCATCTAGACATGAGTCATGCCCTCAACTCAGCCATGTCTGAGTCCCTTTCTTACATAACCAGTTGTAACATCACCTCACACAACAATCTGTTTCCGGCTCCTAAACAAAGAGAAGGTAGAGATTTCTGAAACACCTTCTAAGCTGTAGATCCATTCAGGAATCTTAAAAGGTCTTGTCAAAGTCCTTTGAGAATTTCTACTCTACTGAGAATGAAGGATGGAAGAACCCTCCCACAACATCCCAATCTCAAACTGAACTTACTGAAGTAAAAACAGTCCTAATAAAGCCTTGTGGACATTTCTCCATCACCATTAATTAAAAACTCATTGTAGTGTAAACATGACAGCCAGAGGCCCAATCAATTCAGCCCCTTTTAACTGCAATTTTCAATAACTTGATATCAATCTAATGAAAATTATTTGTCAAGTATATTATTTCATTATTAGCACAAGTGTATGGGTTCATGTATATTACCCTTTGTTTCAAATAGGATTTAAGTTCTGCACAAAGACTCAAAAGCAGCAAAACCTGAAGTTCATCTATTCTGTAAATAATTATATTTATTGAGTGCCAAGCACAGTGCTTGGAACTGGGGATGGAGATAGAGTAGAACTTAAAACAGACATGGGCCTGTCCACATGGAGCTTACCATCTAGTGGGGGAAAATTCAAAATAAAAGATACAAAGTCAGGTGGCATCAAGGTTGGTATACAAAGCATGCCATGAGCCAGGGCTGGGCAACAAATTAGCTCTGAGCTTCCTGGTAGCCAAGACCTAGAGGGAAATATCATCGTCACCTGCTTGCAAGTCTTCAGTGATTCCAGTGCTTCTCGATGTTGAGACCAGGGAGAAACATACCCAGTGATAGTGTCTTCTGTATCCCTAGAACTGCAGCAGATTCCAGAAGGGAAGGAAGCCAAGGATAAACCCTCCTCCCTGACCTCCATTCGTCTGTGATGTGTCTTGTAAGAGGAAATCAGTATTCCTAACAGAAGGCAGTTTCCTTATAAAATGCTAAAATACCTGGACATTACCAGATGCTGATTGTGTAGGACACAAGATCAGTGCATAAAAAAGTAAGATATAAAATGCTAGACTTCAATTAACGTTTAGTTTGGGGCTGAGAAATAGATCATTTCAACTAGTAGAGCGCATCAGAACTGCTCTCTGATAGCTTTTCATACAGATGGGTGGCCCATCCCCACCCCACAGACATGTATCTCACAACACACACACACACACACACACACACACACACACACACCACTTCATAAAATATGAACAACTCTTTTGTATTTTTTCTGTTCCTCCATAACCAGCTGTTGGGTCTATGTCTGCAAAAACTAGCATTTGGGGAGTGACAAGTCCCTCATGAAGAGCAGGACTAGAGAAGGAGGTGTCTGTGATGAGTGGTCAAGCTCCCCTTGATCCCCTGCCTTAGTCCTGGAGAGCCACAAGCCAATGAGAGATGAGATGCAAATTCTTTCATCAGAGGGTAAACTGCCCCAGTCATGGAGATAATTACTCACCTTGATGAGCCATTTCACTAACATATGCCAATTTATTTCCCTCACTGTCTCATTAAAAGTGAGTAATGGTTCTTTGCCAGGCCTCTGCCTCCAACATTGGTTTACAACTTAAGATGAAGAGGAGAGTGGGCACTCCCAGGGAGTGTGGGCCCCTGACAGTGAGGTTTACAAGAACAGTTCTCCAAGTAATGAAGGTAGGACCCAGGGGCAGGCACAGAAACAGCTCCCATTCTAATGAGCTTCCCAATTGGCTCTTATCCATCACTCCTCCAGCGACCTTACAGGCTCCTTGAAGAAGTTCTTTGCATGCATATCAGAAAAAGTACTACTGAGTTGGGGCCCACTCACTGAGACTGCAGGGCTTCAGGTAGATGGCTCCTGCTCCCCCCCCCCCTGCCCCCCAACCTGCCAGGCTCTTTGTTTGTGAGGGAAGGAAGGGGAGCAGGGCACAGGGAGGACAGAATACAATGTGGAGTCAGAATGACCTGTCTTAAAGGAAGACTTGACCTCTTTCAACAGAAGTCCTCAGCCTCCCTCCCCTGTGAAATCAAAGCAGTAATAGTTCCTGCCTCCCTGTGGGGTTGTGAGGCCTCAGGGAGAGGCAGTGCCCGGAGATAATACCTGCAGGCACATAGGGAGTGCTCGATTCATGGTGCCATGATTACTTAGGTATTTGCTGGGGGATTGGGACATGACGGTTACTCACTCGGTTACTCACTCACTCCCCATGGGTTTCCAGGCTGAAATTATAAACAGGTAACTCTGAGCTGGTGACATCACCCACCTCCTGGGAAGTTCTAGATCGATTTCAGATGGCTGCCAGGCCCCCATCTTCTGGCATTTGGCTGGTCTCTCAGAGATCGGTAGGGCCTAGATGCTCATTTCCATTGAACAGATGGAAAAACTGAGTCCCCAAAGCATAAAGCGCTTGCCTGCCAGCACCTATCATGCAGGTGGCAGAGGTGGGACTAGAGCCTAGGTCCCCCGAGTGTTGGCCCCAAGGCCTTTCCACCAGTGACATCATCACGCTCCTTACTGATATTTGACAGGAATGCATGGCAATGGTCTTTAGGTTCAAAAACACAAAATTGCATCTTAATCCTACATCCATCCCTGCGTGTGTGCGTGTGCGTGTGTGTGTGTGTGTGTGTGTGTGTGATCCTTGACCAGTTGCTTAACCTTGCTCAGATCCTCATCAGTAAAATGGGAATTAAACATGTTGCCCATGATAGGGGTGAATAAACAGCAAAGGAGGCATTCACCAGAGCTTTGCCACAGCCAGACTCTCAACCACGTTTGAGACTGACCACAGAGGGTACAGCGGGGACTCAATGACACGCACTCACCACTGGACAGACTTGTCTGATTCTCAGGGGTGCCTGGTCTCAGCCAAGTTCTCTGCCAGCCGCTGCCCACAGAGTAATGGGGCTGATGCCTCTGAGTGAAGGGCACCCTGGAGTCGGTGTGTTCTTACAGTAAATGAAAACACTTCTTTTCCACCTGAATAGAAGAGCAGCACAAGCCCTCGTGGGAATTTTGGAAAGCATAGGAAAGTGTGAAGAAGAAAATCAGTCACGTATAATCCCACCAAAGATAACCACCATTAAACATTTTTTTAAAAGGTAACCACTAATGACACTTTACCAGTAGTTTTCTGACTTTTTAAATAAAAGTATGGCCCACATCTCTTGCTTTCCTTTATCCTCCCATTTTTTGCTTCACATTCGATAACATGGATTTTTTCCACCCTTAAAAGTGCTTCATAATGACCGCGTTCAGTGCTGAACAACACTCCATCTCACACAGATGCTTACCCTTAGCTCTCCCCTGCAACCAGACATGCCGTTTCTCTTCTATTTTTTCGAGGTAATAAATAATGCTGCGACGGACCTATTTTCACATGTATTTACAATTTTTCACAATAAACATCTGAAATTTTTCTGGAACCAATTTTTAGATGTGGAATTGCATGCCCCACAGGTGTGAATAATTGCAAAGTGACTGGCCCATATAGCTTTCCAAAAGGGTTGTTCCAAGTTCAGGTCCAGGGGAGGGAGTGTGCAGGTCACTGTGCTTGCCTCATTGCACCCTCCCCACCTGAGTTTTAAAAAATTGCCTTCACCAACTTGCAAGGTACAGGCTAACTGTTCTTTGAGAGTTAGCTGCCCAGGCTCATGTGGACAGGGGAATAGGCCCCAGGGGCAGCCATTCACCTGGGTTAACTGTGGACTCAGCTAACTGAGAAAGCACTACCAGGAGAAATCACTCAAATATGAGGGGGGAAATAGAATTGTAACAGAAGCAAAACGGATGGCTTCTTCCGAGCTATCGAAATGTGTTAAATGGGTGTCTTATCCAGATGTTGCCGTCCCCACAGGACGGTGGGTCCCAACATTGCCTCTCATGGTGACCCACTGCTGCACATCTGTGCTCTGAATCTTATCCTCACAGGCCTGAAGGTGGTGGTGGCGGAGAAAGTAAATTAGTTTCTCAGACAGTTTCATTAAGACAGTTACGGGAGAGGAGCGGCAACAAATTGAGCCCAGGATTGCCGGCCCGTGTGTTTATTTTTCTAGCACAATCAATAGTGTTTGGTCTGCTTAATGTCACACGGATTGTAAACCCTAAGCCTTCCTCTTCTCAGAGACGTATCTTTAGAGAGCCATTTCACTTGAAAGAGAGAGAAAGCTAAAACTTTTTGTTGAAAATTCAATCTGATGTCGCTGAAACCTCCTCCTCACGGTTATATTCCGGCGCCTGCACCTGCAGAATCCCTCCCCTGTGATAACTGTAACCACAAATGAGTTTGTTAAGGGAACCCCGAGGGAGTGTTACCAACCCGGTTCTGAGCCGTCCCGGACCTGTACGGGCTCCACGCTGAGACTGAAACAAATATTTGGGGGAAAATGAAAGGGATTCTGAATACCAGCCACAAGGCCAAAAATACCTCAAACCCGTTTTTATTCGGAGATTTTTGACTGGCTTTGTCAAAGTAAATCGTACTTCAAATCCGTGGCTGCAGTTGCATTTTTAGAAACAATTCAGAGAAGGTAGCAGAACAAATGATTTGAATGCTTGGTCCAATGTCATGGGCAACTTCATCCCTCCTCACCACCACTTGCCTCCACTCCCTCCTCCTCCTCCTCCTCACAGGCACTTACGTTTATTGCACCTGCTCCTGGACTACTACTGAGTACTGTTTAAGACTGGGTGACTGGTGGATCAACTTGTCCGATCTTTAAAACATTATGTGACTTTTCTATTCCCCAGGCTTTCTTGCCTTAGTCCCTGTTATCTCAATTCACATGAACAATAATCAGTTGGAATGGAAGAAAGCTCATTAGGTAGTTTTCCCTTAGTTTGGATGAAATCTAAGAATTTGTGTGAGTCAGCCATTCCACACTTGTTTATTTGCTTGTTAGTTTGTTTTGCCTTTAATTTCCACTTTCTTAATTTCACTTCTGGTAAAGGATGATGATAGCATTTGAGTTCTAATTTGCTGTCAGCTCCACCATCAGGAAAAAAATAATGCAAGAATGAAATCAGTCTCCACAAAGGAAGACTTGCATCTCTTGGAATCAAAAACTAAAAATTATTCAATGCACATTGGGCCTCTCATTAGTTTCTTGGAACCAAAATGGTATTTTAGCAAAAATCGTCAATTAAAGTTTTGCTTGTTATTTATCAAATATTTATTCCTGAGTCATAATCTCACACCCACAGGGATAAAAACACACAAATGGCTCATAAAAAACGGTTTGGTCTTTCTGGGAGAAGAAAAATGTCTTTGCCACCAGGGCAAGGAATCGGTTATTCTGTGCAGCTTTGCAAGAGAGGTCACACGTTTTCTTATTGATTTTACTTCCTATTTGGTAGCAAAATAATGTGAGAAGAGGCAGTGAACATTCCTGGCAATGAGCCCAGATGTTAAAAAATATGTGTCAGGACATTTCTGAATTCCATCTTTTTTCCCAGAGATTTCATGGCAGATGAGCTCTGGGCCTGACATCAGGGCCGCAGCCACATGGGGCACTTTGAGAGAGAGTTTTCCAACAACCCATCACTTACACACACAAACCAGTCGGGTCCCAAATGCGTGCTTGGGATTCAAAGCAGCCCTGCCCCACAGCTGGGGTGGCTCCAGTCAACTGATCCTGGAATCTGCCTGTGGAAGCCATGGCCTCCTGTACCCTTGACCTTACCAAGGGATAGGGAAGGGGCTCATTTCATTCTGGTGGAGGTTGGAGGAGTGGGGAAGGGATGTGGGAGAACGGCAGCGTGCTCAACTTGATCTGAAACAACACTGAATGTCTCTGTGTCCTCAGGCAACATCAGGAACACCGAGAAGCTGAGCTATGACAAGCAGCACCAGTACGAGATCCTGGTGACCGCCTACGACTGTGGCCAGAAGCCTGCCGCTCAGGACACCCTGGTGCAGGTGGACGTGAAGCCAGTGTGCAAGCCTGGCTGGCAAGGTGGGCCTGCTTTTGTCAGTCCTCTGAGGAAAGGCAGCTGGACCTATCCTCAAATCGGCATGACTTGGGGCTAGAGGGATTTTTAAAGTGCAGTCACTCTGCTGCAGGAAATAGAGTAGCTGGTTTATTCTGACAGCTCCTAGGGTTATAGTATCTCCATTTCACAGGTGAGAATGCCCGAGGTAACTTGTCTAAGGTCACATGCTCCGTTTGTCCAGTGTGCTCTTTCTCAGATCTCATGGCATCTTTGGATCAATAGTAATTACCCACGGTGCTCAGCAGGTGGCCAGCAGGTCTGTTCACTTTATTGCAGAGTGCTGAGTCGGGCTGGTGCATTTCAAATGTGGCCTCATTACTCAACACCCCGGGCAGGGGGGGCTTGCACAGAGGGCGTCCAGGCAGAGGCTGGAGAGCCACACCGGCCTCTAGGCTAAGGGATTTCTAAAATGTTGACTCTGGGAATGGCGAGACAATGCCTTGGATGGAGGATCTGCTTTGTGCTCACTTAGATCTTTAGGGCGCAGGGATAGAACAAAGGTCTGGGTTACCCTTCGATGGTGGAGGTTTGTCACCGAGCTAAGGGGAAACCAGGAGGCAAGGCCAGCTGCGTAGATAGTCTTACAGAGAATTGGATGCATGGTGCATGGAATAAGGACGGCTCTAGCAGTGACATTGATGGTTCCGGTGGCAGAGCAGTTACCTCTGGGCTACTATTTTGGCTGCTTGACTGCTCCTGTTTCTGCTTCGTGTGTTGATGTTATGGGAGGCTACTGCTTACCCATGTCTCACGGTGCTTTGTGGAGTCCTCCACTCTGTGGCTGCTGTTTATTGCCTTCCTTAGGTGTGTCTTTAAGCTTCAGGCCCCTGTTATATTTTCTCTCTCTCTCTCTCTCTCTCTCTCTCTCTCTCTCTCTCTCTCTCTTTGTGTGTGTGTGTGTGTGGGGGGGTAGGTGGGTGTATCTTTCATTCTTAAATTCCCTCACAGAGGGTGCAATTAGCTGTGTTGGTCACTCACATCCCTATGGGGCAGACTGATGCCAGGCCACCATCTAGGTCACTGGCCGGACTCTGAATGGTAGTCAGGCATTTATTCCTAATCCAATCTATCAGGGCCAGACTAGCAAGACCTCGGGGTGCAAAGCAAGGACACCTGGGGTCACTCCCCTCACAAGGCAGCTCTCAAAGTGCTCCTCTGCTGCACAACCTGTCCCCCTTAATCTTTCAACTGGAAAGCTGGGAGGAGCAATAAACCCACCTCTGGACAGAGTTAGGGTCATTTGCCTTTGAACAAAGAGGTGATGAGCTCAGTAAGACACATGAGACATGAAGAACAAAGTAGAGACGTCTTTGTGTCGGTCCATTTAGGATGAAGCAAGAAACAGAGAAAGAGGGACAAGCAAGCATGACAAGCTGTGTTCCCAACCTCAGGGAGCCTGAGCTCTGGTTGGGGATAATTCACTGAGGACCCTGAGGGCAAGATTCCATCTCTCCTGTTCACCAGCGAATTCTTCAGGCTTAGCACATGTCTGGTCCCGACGTTAGGTGCTCAAGAAATAGCTGTTGAAGAATAAATGAGCTAGCTGAGTGAAGAACTCCCCTTGTTTTATTTTAAGTTATAAGGACTGGCCCCAGTGAAGGTCGGGCTTTTGAAGAGAAAAGCCTGGAAAGAAGATAAAATCTTTCTAAGCATGAAAGAAGCTCACAAGGGGATTTTAAGCAGGAAAACCAAAGCCAAGCCTCGTCTGGAGAACGGTCCCAATGGCTTTTGTCTTTGATAAATGAGACACCTGTGACTTGGGATTACATTTCTGTAACTGTGTTTAAATGTAATTTTCTAACAGAGTTGGTGCTTGTTTCAGTGTTAAATGTATGCAAAGAAAAACATTTTAATAACGTTCAGTTCTGTGTGCGAAGGCTGAGGGGCACCTCCCCACTGGAGCACAATGCTCTTTGCAGCTCTAGACAGTGACCTCCTGAAGTAAAGACTGTGCCCATTCATCGTTGTGTCTCCAGCGCCCAGCACAGGGCCAGGCACAATTCAGGTGATTGGCAAGTGTTGAATGGACAAATGGTGAAAAAACATAACTTTCTGCCCTGGCCGGGTTGCTAAGTGGTTAGAGTATCAGCCCACCGACTGAAGTGTCCCAGGTTCAGTTCTGGTCAAGGGCATGTACCTCAGTTGCAGACTCAATCCCCAGCCCCAGGGCATGTGTGGGAGGCAACCAATCAATGTGTCTCTCTCCCATTGATGTTTTTCTCTATCTCTACCCTTCCCTTCCACTCTCTGTAAAAATGAATGGAAAAACACCCTAGGGTGAAGGTTAACTATATACGTATATGTATATGCATATGTGTATGCGTATATGTATATGTATATGTATATGTATATGTATATGTATATATAGCTTCCTGTGGAACAGAGAAAAGCGGGAAGCAGCAACTCCATGTATCAGTTCACCATGTCAGGCAAAGTGACTCAAGCATGTGTAACATCAGAATCAACCACTTTAGGTGGCTTCCCTGCCTTAGTCTGCCAGCCTTTGGTGGCAGAAGCTGGCATTGGATTCTGTGTCTCGACCTTCCTCCCTCCAGCTTACCCCTGTACACAGCTGTAGGTCCCTCTCCCAGCCATTGTCCCAGCAGGCTTTCAGATCATAGGGCCTCCAGCTTCTTAGGTATGTGGAGGTCAAAGTGCCTTCCTGCCATGCCTACTCCAGCCTCCATATCTACAGGAAAACCTTCTCTCCTTCCAGCATATGGCCCACTTTATTCTTCCACTTGGGCAACCTCATCTCTGACCAATCTTGGGGCCTGTTCTCTCTTCTACCCTCAGCCAGGGCTACAGCCTTGTAGCTGAAAATACATCTTTCTCCAGGGACAAGCAAACCACCACTTTTCCCAGATGTGTTTCTCGTCTGGCCCCTCTCCCAGCTTTGTAGGGCAAGCTGAGGGAGCCACAGTTTACTGGCTTTCTTTGCTAACTGCAGATGAGGCAGGCTGCTCCTCACTGTGAGAGGTAGCCAGTTCCTGGGGGAAAAGATTGGCTCTTCTTGAAGCTGGTGTGGGTGAAGACTGCACAGTATAGAATAGGAGAGGAGCACAGAGAGGGGAGGCCTTCAGGGCACCAGTGAACAGTATAAGGAAGCCAGTCTGGCTTGGGTTGGGACTGGGGAAAAGTGGGAAGCCAGATTGGAGCAATCAGCGGTAGGGTGGGGTGGGCAGTCAAGATTATGAATGCCAGAGTGGGGAGCTACAAAGTTTCCAAACTCTAGTCAACGGGAAACTCACAGAAGAGAACCCTTATACCCAAGGACCAAAGGTGGAGACTGCATAGAGACTGGTAGGAGGGGCAGAGGTGAGAAAGGGCTGGCCGGGCGCCCACAGACAGCAACTGAAGTCCTGGAGAGATATCTTAGCTGTGGAGGGGTGCCACTGAGAACTCTGGGATCTAATCCCCAAGCTGGGCTCCCCAGCAGAGAGCACCAAATCTGAGGAGGGTACCCACATAACATCTAGCTGTGAAAAGCAGCAGGGTGCTACTGCCAGGAAGTGGCAGCTGAAAGTTCGGGTACCCTCTTGAAAGGCCAATGCACAAAATTCCCTGTGGAGCCACCCACCTTGTGCTCTGGCAGAGGGAGGGTGAAGTGGACTGGAGCTGTGAGAGTAGAACCTGGTAAAGGAAAAAGTCACACAAGTTCAGGAGGCACAGAGATCCCAAATAAGAAGAACCCAAACAGACCTACACCCAGACACATCATAGTTAAAATGCCAAAAAATAAAGACAAAGAGAAATCTTAAAGGCAACAAAAGAAAACTGTTACCTACAACGGAGTTCCCATAAGGCTGAAACTTGATTTCTCTTCAAAAATTCTATAGACCAGAAGGGAATGGCATGAAGTACTCAAGGTAAGGAAAGCAAGGATCTGAGACCAAGATTACTATATCCAACAAGGCTTTTATTCAAAATAGACAGTCAAATAAAGAGCTTCCCAGACAAAAAAAAAAAAAAAAAAGGCTAAAGGAGTTTAACATCACCATGCCAGTATTACAAGAAATGCTAAAGGAATTGCTGAGAAGAAGAAACAGAGAAAGAAACCTAGCCATACAGAATTAAAATAGCTATAAATAAGTACCTCTCAATAATAACCCTAAAGGTAAATGGATTAAATGCCCCAATCAAAAGGGGTAGGGTAGCTGAATGAATACAAAAACATGACCTAACTATATGTTGTCTACAAGAGACCCACCTCAAAACAAAAGACACACACAGGATGAAAGTGAAGGGATAGAAAAAATTTTTCCATGCAAATGGAAAAGAAAAAAAAAGCTGGAGTAGCAATACTCATATCTGACAAAATAGACTTTAAAATGAAGGCCATCACAAGAGACAACAAAGGTCACTACATAATACTAAAGAGATCGATCCAACAAGAAGATATAACCCTGGTAAACATATATGCACCAAATATAGGTGCACCTAAATATATTAAAAAACTTCTGGAGGACTTTAACAGAGAGGTTGACAACAATATAGACATAGTAGGGGACTTTAATACCTGTCTGACTTCACTCAACAGATCTTCCAGACAAAAACTTAACAAGAACACAGAGACTCTAAAGGACACGCTGGATCAAATGGATTTAATAGACATTTATAGAACATTTTACCCCAACGCAATAGAATATACGTTGTTCTCAAGTGCACATGGATCATTCACAAAGATAGCAGGTGTGCCAGAAGAGGCAGAAGACCACATGTTAGTACACAAAACAAGTCTCTTCAAGTTCAAGAATATGAAATCATATCAAGCATCTTCTCAGATCACAGTGGAATGAAATTAGAAATCAGCTACAGTAAAAACACCCCAAATCATTCAAACACATGTAGGCTAAATAGCATGTTATTAAGCAATGAATGGGTTACCAATGAGATCAAGAAAGAAATCAAAAACTCCCTGGAAACAAATGAAAATGAACACACAACAACCCAAAATCTCTGGGACACAGCAAAAGCAGTCCTGAGAGGGAAGTTCATAGCAATACAGGCATACCTAAAAAAGCAACAACAACAAGAAAAATCAACAATAAACTACTTAACTCTACAACAAAAGAACTAGAAAGAGAACAACAAGAAAAACCCAGAGTAAGTAGAAGGAAGGAAATAATAAAGATTAGAGCAGAAATAAATGACATAGAAACTAAAAAAACAATACAAAAAAATCAATGAAACCAAGAACTGGATCTTTGAAAGGTTAAACAAAATTGATAAACCATTAGCCAGACTCATCAAGAAACAAAGAGAGAGGACCCAAATAAATAAAATCAGAAATGAAAGTGGAGAAGTAACCACAGACACCACAGAAATACAAAGGATTGTAAGAAAATACTATGAACAACTATATGCCAACAAGCTGAAAATGTGGATGAAATAGACAAATTCCTAGAAAAATACAACCTCCTGAAACTGAATCAGGAAGAATAAAAAAATCCGAATAGGCCAATAACAACCAATGAAAGAGAAGCAGTAATAAAAAAAATTCCCACAAAACAAAAGCCCAGGTCCAGACATCTTAACAGGGAAGTTTTTCCAAACATTCAAAGAAGAACTAACACCTATACTCCTCAAACTATTTCAGAAAATCCAAGAGGAAGGAACACTTCCAAACTCTTTTTATGAGGCAAGCATTATCCTAATTCCAAAACCAGATAAAGACACTACAAAGAACGAGAATTACAGGCAAATATCCCTGATGAACATAGATGCTAAAATCCTCAACAAAATATTAGCAAATTGCATCCAGCAATATATTAAAAAGACCATACACCATGATCAAGTGGGATTTATTCCAGGGATGCAAGGCTGGTACAATATTCGCAAATCAATAAACATGATACACCACAAACAAATTGAAAGGCAAAAATCACATGATCATATCAATAGGCGCAGAAAAGGCATTCAACAAAATCCAACACCCATTTTTGATAAAAACTCTCAGCAAAGTTGGAATAGAGGGAGCATATCTCAACATGATAAAGGCCATATATGACAAACCTATGACCAACATCATACTGGAAGTTCTAACCATAGCGATTAAACAAGAAGAAGAAATAAAAGGCATCCAAATTGGAAAAGAAGTAAAGCTGTCATTATTTGCAGATGACATGATAATGTACATAGAAAACCCCAAAGACTCTGTCAAAAAACTACTAGACTTAATAAATGAATTCTGCAATGTAGCAGGATACAAAATTAACACCCAGAAATCGATGGCTTTTTTTATACACCAATAATGAACTCACAGAAAGAGAAACTAAAAAAAAATCCCATTTACCATTGCACCAAAAAAATTAAGATACCTAGGAATAAACTTAACTAAGGAGGCAAAAGACCTATACTCGGTAAACTACAGGACATTGAAAAAAGAGATAGAGGGAGACATAAACAAATGGAAGAACATACCATGTTCATGGATTGGTAGAATCAGCATCATTAAAATGTCCATACTACCCAAAGCAATCTACAGATTCAATGCAATCCCCATTAAAATAACAATGCATATTTCAAAGATCTAGAACAAACTCTCCAAAAATTCATCTGGAATAAAAAAAAAAAGACCCTGAATAGCCACAGCAATCCTGAGAAAGAAGAACAAAGTTGGAGGGATCACAATACCAGATAACAAGCTATATTACAAAGCCACTGTTCTCAAAACTGCCTGGTATTGGCACAAGAACAGACATATAGATCAATGGAACAGAACAGAGAACCCAGAAATCTACCCAAGTCATCATACTCAATTAATATTTGACAAAGGAGGCAAGAGCTTA
>NW_005871056.1:10511216-10553129 GCF_000147115.1 Myotis lucifugus
TAAAAAGCTTCTGCACAGCAAAAGAAACCATCAACAAAACAACAAGAAAGCCACTGCATGGGAGAACATATTTGCCAATGTTATCTTTGATAAGGGTTTAATCTCCAAAATTTACAAAGGAACTCATACAACGTAACAAAAGGAAGATAAACAATCCAATAAAAAAAAAATGGCAAAGGACCTAAATAGACACTTTTCAAAAGAGGACATTCAGAAAGCCAAGAGACATATGAAAACATGCTCAAAGTCACTAATCATTCGAGAGATGCAAATCAAAACAACAATGAGATACAATCTCACACCTGTCAGAATGGCTATCATCAGCAAATCAACAAATGACAAGTGCTGTCGAGGTTGTGGAGACAAAGGCACCCTCTTGCACTGCTGGTGAGATTGCAGACTGGTGCAATCACTATGGAAAACAGTATGGAGTTTCCTCAAAAACTTAAAAATAGAACTCGCACTTGACCCAATAATCCCACTTCTAGGAATATACCCCAAGAAATCAGAAACACCAATCAGAAAGGATATATGTACCCCTATGTTCATAGCAGCACAATTTACAATAGCTAAGATTTGGAATCAGCCTAAGTGCCCATCAGCAGATGAGTGGATTAAAAAAAACTGTGGTACAGCTACACAATAGAATACTATGCTGCTGTAAAAAAGAAGGAACTCTTACCATTTGCAACAGCATGGATGGACCTGGAGGGCATCATGCTAAGTGAAATAAGCCAGTCAGAGAAAGATAAATATCACATGATCGCACTCATTTGTGGAATATAATGAACATAAACTGATGAACAAAAGTAGAGCCAGAGCGGGGAAAAATTTAGAATATAACAGAAGTAATCCTGTTATTTACAGATCTTTAATATTTCCTACAACTTTTGTGATATCATACTATGTTAGCACAGTTTTGGTAATATTATTATACTTAAAATCCTTTGTTTCTTGAAATATTAATGTTTACTGCATGTAATATTATTATATTTAAGATCATTTTCCTTGAATAATTATTTATTGCATGTAACATTATATTTAAAATTGTTTTTCTTGAGATATTGTTTATTGCACGTAACATTATTATATTTAAAATTGTTTTTCTTGAAATAAAAAAAAGTATAAAAAGGTCCCTAAACTCCTCAGCCCACCTGTGAGTGACAGGTCTGCAGACATGTGCCAGGTGTAATTGTCCGGAACAGAGGTTCCTCCCTGAGCTGACTTCTCACAGGCAACCAGAGTCACCAAGCAAACGCAGTTTGGCAGTTCAAATTCTTGTACCTGTTCCAAGTCATTTCCCTACAGGCAGGAGGGGGCTGCAGCCCATGAAAGCAGTCCATCATGTTCCGGAGCCTCTTGTCTCCTTGAGAATTCCCAGTCAGCACCGCTTCTCCTGCCAGCTGCCTCAGAGGACCAAGGGATCCTGCTCACAACTAGAGCCTTCTAGGGGCTTGATAAGACAGCAGTCAAGCCCATGCCAGTGGCCTCATTTTCCAGCCCAGCCTTTCCCAGCATGCTGCTGGCCTCCCCCCTCGCCCCCCAACCCCCACCCCCTTTGCATGGATAGGCATCCCAGACCCTGGCTCTGCTGCCCCCTGCCTTTTATATCTTGGCATCTCTGCTCAGGCTATGGTTTTCCATTCTCTGTCTCCTTTTATGGGTTGGTCTTACCTTCCCTGAAACAGTTTGAGTTCCCTGAGGGCAGAACCATGCTTCTCACAGCCCCTGGTACTTGCTAAACCTTCCATCCGTCACATGAGCATAAACTAAAAGCTCACTTACCAGCATCTCTCACCAAAGACAGAGTGGGGCTCAGTGGGAGGAGAAAAGCTTTGCACCCAGAAAATGACCCCAGGACATCACACATGTGCCGTCTTTGTCTTCTAGGAGTTTTGTCTAATCTGCATTTGTCTAATTCTGAGATTATGATTCTGATAAGTGAACTCTGCAGGGTTAGGTGGAGTTTCGTCAAAGGGAACATCACTCCCATTCTCAGTTGCCAGAGTCCCCAGAGTATCATCTAGACCTGTGTGAGTCGGAGGGTAAGTGAATCGCTTTGTCCTGTCCTGAGCTTTGAGAACCATGGTATCCCTGTCACCCGTTCAAGGAGATGAAAGGTCATAGTAGGAACAGGAAGAGGTGCGCCTGCAGCTGGCCACACGCTCTATGCCAGGAGTCCGGGTTTGCAGTCTTCTTGGTGTCGGTTTCCCTTCTGCCAAGCGGTGATAAATGCCCAAGCCTGGGCCCCTTGTGCTCTGAGGACCATCCTTCAGGAAGCGCAGAGCATCACAGAGGACACAGTGCCCTCGGAGTGACTGCGCAACAACAGCAGCGGTGGGACCCAGTGGAGATGACCCTGCTGACCCCTCCTTATGGGGCCACAGATTGTGTCAGAGGATCCTTCGTAATTCAGTTGCTAGTTTGGGTGGTTTTGTTTGTCTGGTTATGTTATGTTATGTTATGTTATGTTATGTTATGTTATGTTATGTTATGTTATGTTAGTTATGAGATACATACCTCCTTTATGCCTTCCTTTATTGTTTTTTACAGTCCCTTGGCCCATCACTTTCTATGTTTTAAGCTGGAAACTTTGTCTTTACAATACTTCCTTAGTATATGTCCCCTTTTATTGTTGCGAGTCAGATTTTGTGTTTATTACCTGTCCCTGCCAGTTTAGACCCAAAAATCAGTATTCTACTGTCCCTTTATGCAGAGACAATTCCCCTTTAAAGAACCACTTCAGACTTTGCTCGTGGCCCTTCACCACTTCCTTCCCAGACATGTTGCCGGCTGGACATCCAGTCCTACTGGTCTCAAGGCTCCCCTATCAAGAATCAGCTCTCCGGCCCAGCTGGCATGACTCAGTGGTTGAGTGTTGACCAGGAGGTCATGGTTGGATTTCTGGTCAAGGCACATGCCCAGGTTTTGGGCTTGATCCCAGTGTGGGGCATGTAGGAGGCAACGTATCAATGATTCTCTCTCATCATTGATGTCTCTATCTCTCCATCTCCCTTCCTCTCTGAAATCAATACAAATATTTTAAAAAATAAAAGTATCAGCTCTCCAGATTCAGACTCCTGCAGAACCTCATTTCTGCCTGCCTGCCTCGTCCCTGAGCATGATCCCGAGGCAATCATTACACCGGCCCAGCACCAGGTCACCCAGTACCACCAGCTCCCAGGGACTCTCCCACAGACCAACTCCTGTTCTTGCCACCTTCACAGTAAGGTGTCTCATTTCCAGTAGAAAGGAAAGGAGATACAGTCACACAATTGAACCATTTCTTCTCTGTTCTTTGGGTGTGAGTAATTCTGATGTGTCAGATGGTCTCAGTGCTTGTTCCATTCCAGGAATCAGGCCTTCTTTAGGAAGGAGGCGGGGTGTCATTTAGAAAAGAGCTTCTCAAACCTAAATGTGCACCTGAGCACCTGGTGTAATGCAGATTCTGACTTGGAAAGTCTGGGGTAGGTCTGGATGTTGCTGGTCCGTCCACACAGAAAATGTTTCCCACAACCCTACAGGGCAACTAACGCTTTTGTGTTGAAAGGATAGCGGCATGAAAGCTCTGGTTGAGATTAATTTTCCCTTAGCCATCTGCATTGGGAGATCACTAAAGCTGACACACATTACACTTGGGAAATATTTCCGTAGTGAATTTATTAACTCTTTACTGAAGACCCACTGTGTGCTGAAGATGGGATAGAGGTACACCAACCTACCAGGGCTCATAATTTAGAAGGACATGACGGCAATGCTGAGGACATCAGCTCTGTGGAGGGAGCTGTGGGCACACAGAGGAGAGCCTTGCAGGGTCCTCTAGGGGATGCACCTGGGCCAAATCTGGAAGCTAATAGTTTCAGTGCAAAGAGGAAGGGTGTTGCACACAAGGGAGCAGATGTCAGCAAGGCGGGCATTCCGTCATATGGCCCAGGTATGGAGAGAAGACGGAGAGGCCATTGGGGACCAGATCATGGAGGGGGGGCCTCCTGTGTTACCCCAAGGGCAGTGGGGAGCCCAGAGCTTTCATGCCTAAGCATGGTGAGGGCCTCTTGGGGAAGAAGGACTCCTTGGCCAACCACACAGGGGGCTACTGGGATGCAGAAATCGGGGCAGGGAGACCAGCTGAAAAGGATGATTGCTCCTGAGTGCACTTTTAGTAGGAGCGCTTCTAAAGTCCTATATTTATTCCAAAACCAATTCAAAGTGCTGCTCAGCAAAGGAGGCTAGATTTTCGGGCTAATTTCATGAGACTCTGTAGACAAGGAGATAGGTCGGCAGTCAGGCATGTCTGAGGTAGAAAAGACCCCTGCTAAGCCTTGTCAAGTGTATTTCCCAGTCCCCTCTACAGCTGTCCACCTGTCCACCTCCCTGCCGAGGAGAAAAAGCCCAGGCCCTCAGGGTCAGATGGCTGCACCCTGCCCTTTCCAAAAGTCAGACCAATTATTGATCAAGTGCACTGAAGAGCTGGCTGGGGTAGGAAAGGCATTGATTTTGAATCATAGGGTGATAAGCCCAGGAGGGTGCCCAGCTTTGCTGAGAGGAACAATTGAGCAGGGATCAGAGGTGCGGCTGTGTCCATCAGGTTTCATGACGATGTTACCCTTCTGCAGGCTGATGCGTGGGGACTTGGCCAGAAAGACAAAGGAGAGAACCCCCAGTTCTCTCCTTCACTGCCCTGCCGGGTGTTCAAGATCCCACCATTAGGGTACCAACATTTTGTTAAGTGCTTTTTACAGTTTAAGTGGTTTTAAAAAATCAAAAGAAGAATCATATTTTGTGGCACATGAATATTATATGAAATTCAAATGTTAGTGCCCATAAATAAAGTTTTATTGGCACACAGCCATGCTCATTTATTTACATACTAGAGGCCCAGTGCAGGAATTCATGCACAGGTGGAGTCCCTCAGCCTGGCCGGTGATCGAAGCCTATCGGTGGGCCGGGGGAAGGGACCCCAGGAGGTTGGCTGTGGGAGCGCAGTGACCACCAGGGGACAGCTCCTGCATTGAGCAGACACTCAATGCAGGAGCTGTCCCCTGGTGGTCAGTGTGCATCATAGCGACTGGTCGAGCCGCCGTTCTGGTCGTTCGGTAGTAAAGGTTGCTTAGGCTTTTATATATATAGATTAGCTCATGGCTGCTTTGACACTACCACAATAGAGCTGAATAGTTTTGACAGAGACCAGATGGCTTTCAAAGACTAAATATTTACTATCTAGTCCTTTACAGAAGTTTGCTGACAACTGCATGAAGCTATTATTTTCCATTGACACCTTCGTGAGAAGTAGTTTATTGGAGTACCTAGCACAGCCAAGAATGAATGGACATCAAATGGACATATGTAGATAGAGGCAAAAGAGTATAAAGTTCAAGGCAATTTTAGCACATTTTACAGGTGATGAAAACTTAGGCTAAGAGTGATTGAGTGACTTGCCCAAAAGCTAACCACTGGCAAATGGCAGAGATAGAATTCAAATTCATGTCAGTCTATCCCAGAGGGCACCAAAGTATCAGGAGGAAGGAAGAAGGATCGAACAAGGAGGTTGGGAATTCCCGAAGGAGCATGTAACCAGCTTCAACAGCCCATCTCAGAAAACTGTTCAGAAAAGACACAACCTGCGTGCCCGTAGGCAACATATTTAACCTCTCAGTCACCTTATCTATAAAATGGCAATGAAACTTACCTTGAAAGGGTAGCAAGAGTTGAATGAGAAAAGTAGCACCTAAGAGGTGCCCTAACATTCATTCTCTTTCCTGCCACCCCTCCCCACCACCAACTCACATCCCCTATTGAGCCTGGCCTAGTGCACTATCCCCTTGAAATTATAACTCATTTACAAATAATCCCATGCTTGTAGACTGCCTGCTCTCAGATACTATTTGCCTGAACCTAGAGTTGCCTCTGGTTATCTTATGGGCCAGAGAAACAAAACATGAGCCTGAGACTTGGGTGTTAAGCTTCAAACCCAAAGATTCTGGAGACTTCCTTTCTCTTGACTCTCCTCCTCATCAATGTTTTCTCCTTTCCTGCGTCTCCCTTCCCTACCTTCCTCTCCCCTCCCCTTTCATTCCCTCCCCGTTCTTGCTCTGGCTCCTTATCCCAAGCATAGCCCTGAACCCAACGCTGGAGAAGACAATGGGGTGTGGGGTGTGGGAGTTAATACAAAGTGGTGAAGGTGGAGCTGGGTTGGGGGTAAGGACTGGAGTCAGCCCTTAGCTCCATCATGATCCACAGGCTTTTGCTGAAACCACTTCCTTGGCTGACCTAGGCTACCTCAGCTGTAAAGAAGATCCTAATCCTTGGCCATATTATTTTTGTAGGATTGTTAAGAAGGCCGCAAGATGTTCTAGGTATGAAAGTGCTCTACAAAATGTAAATCACTGTACACACACACACACACACACACACACACTGAAATCCATAGAATTGGGTATGGCTGTGTGGTTTGACCATCAGGTCCTTGGTTTTGGAGCTTAAGACTGGGACTAAAAGGAGACAGTGGGCTGGGTAGAAAGAGCACAGTCCAGGGCCTGGAACCAGGCCTCAGTCCCAGCTCAGCTCTGCCCCGGTCTGCAGCCTTGGGAGAGTCTCTCCTGACAGGTCCAGCTTCCCCAGCAGAAAACAGGACAATGCGGGCTTCTTGTGAGGACAAGATGAAAGGCTGCGAGCAGCTCTTTTTAGTTCCCTTGATTTTGATGCTTAAAGTCACAATGGAGCAGTTTTCCTGAAAATAAAACACTGAGGCCTGAATTCCACTAACTCCACAGTGACCCAGGCAGGTGCTCTGGGTCTGCTCAGATCTGCCAGGCGAGCCCCGTGTTCCTGGCTGCGGCCTCGTGGGGCCCTCCTCCGTGAAGTACGACCTGTTTGGCATCACTAACATCCCCGATCATTAAGGGGAAGCAAACAGCTCTGTGCACGATGCTGATTTACCTACTCGGCGGCGACTCCATGTGCTTAAAGACCTGCTGGATAAAAGCGCCCAAGCTCCAGCCTGCTTCCACCTGCCCCTGTGGCTCCGGTGTGAGCCCTGGAAAATGGGCCTCAGGGTTTTTAGATCAGATCATCTCAACCCTGAGGAGGATGTGTGGGTGGACTGCTCACCCCAAACGGTACTCAAGCACAACGTAGTCACCACTGACAGTTTTCACTGTTTGCCAGGCCCCTTCTGAGGGTGTTGTATGCACGCTCTCGTTTACTCTTCACCACACCTGAAAGTGGTTATTTCCCCACTTTGCTAATGAGAACACTGAGGTTAAGATTCTTGCCACAAAGCAGGACCAGCAGCAACCCCACTCTTGTCTGTCTGCAGACATGGAGCTCCTGCCCTTTCACCTGCAATGCATCTCAAGGCAAAGGAGGACACACACCGACCATCTTTTGAGACCATTGGAGGAAAGCTATTTTGAGGAAAATTCTTCGGTTAGAATCCTTCCCTCGTGTTATGAAGAAAATGTGTCATTGCACGGCAGGGCAGCCTCGAGAGAGAGGTGTGGGTTGGGGGTATCACTCTGCCCCACAAGCCACAACTGGGACCAGCTTTCATTCAGGATCAAATAGCCATCCCTCGGGCGTCTTCCCTCTTTGGGGACCAGGAAGGGGTTGGGGCTTGCTTATGGACACACATGGCGAGAGGTAGAACCACAGCTGGTATCAGGTCTCCTGACTCAGAACCCCACTCTCTACCCTACCTCTCTGTGGACCTGGGTCTGCCCCTGAGCCTCATGTGGTCAGCCTACTGCCTCTTCCACTGACGGTTCTTGCAAAATATTTGCAGCCTGGTAGAGTTTATCCTTGCAGGGAGTCAGCAAAGGATAGGGCTTCAGAGGGCTTGCTCTAAAGCCGGAAAGATCAGGGTTCAAACTCAGGTTCCATCATGCAAGGAATAGCTCAGTGCTGCCAGTGAGGGAACTGAAGGAGAAGAAATTGAAGATTCTAAAGTCAGTTTAGGAGTCAGGCCAGCCTTTCAGTGCCATGTGCTGGCTGCGTGCTTTTGAGCAGGTTTGACTTCTCAGCCTCAATTGTTTCATTAGTGAAATGGCGTGCCTACCACCTCTTTCCTCAGGCAAATTGATAACACGTGTAAGAGGCCCAGCGAAGAGTCGTTAAATGGAGGTTTTCTTCCTGCTCTCTGCATGACTAATATAATATTGTATGTTAACTGTAATTGGAACATAAATTAATAAAAAAGTAAAGAAACCAGTCAGCTTAGAAACCAGTATCATCACCTGCACACTCCCAGACACGGGCTCTAGTGATGAATGTGACCCACAGCAGGCCACCCAGCTCTCCTTGCTGCACTCGCCCTCAATTAAAGTGGGCAGGACGCTGCCTCCTTCTCCCCACATGGATCTCCAAGACGCTTCTCTCTTCAAATGGCTCCTGGTGGGTAGAAGGACAGACTGGACAGTGATGAGGCAGCTCAGGTCTGCCAGGGAGCCCTGGATTCCCAAGGTTGAGTGTATTATGAGCCTTAAAATGCCAGTACAGGGGCTTGGAGCATTGATCCCACTCTAACGACTCGGCAGGACAGCTATGCTCACGGCACAGCAAAGAGGCTCTCAAAGCTGCATTCAATTCAAGGAAATTACCTCTGCAGTTCATCTGTGCCAGGTGGGAAGGAGTCCCGGATGAGGGCAAGCAGGTGAACCACTCATTCCAGGACCGGACGTCAGGGCAGTGACCAGGCAGGCAACCCAGGAGAGCTGCGAGAGCAGAGAGCCAGGGCGCCCGACCCTGTAGAAAACCTTCCCAAAGGGGGTGGCACTGAAGCTGAGATCTGAGGGCGTCAGTGCACTGCACCAGGTGCACTGAGGGGCGGGGAGGAGGCCACAATGGGAAAGAGCAGGGAGGAATAGCCACGGGAGAGCGGCACCTTCCAGGAATCGGTGTGTGTCCCTTGATCTGAGGTAAATGGACTTACGTTTGTCTTTTGTCTCCTTGTCTGTTTTCATGACTGATGTGGTGAGATTTCCAGTGCAGACAGTGCATGAAGTAGACAGAACTTTCCAGAGAGATTCTGTAGGGCTATGGGCATAACAACCTGGCTTCACCAAAGGTGGCAAGGCGGGCCTGAGTTGGGGGAAGGGGGGGGGGGCTTCTGCCTGCCTCTCCATGGAGCCCAGCCAGCCTGAGGCCCGACTGCCTTCAGACAAATATCTTCTCCCAGTGTGGGGTCCTTGGCCGGGAGACTGGCGTCCACTGGTCAGGCCAGACAGAGCAAGGCTTTGCCCTGGGTGCAGCAGGCGTGGGTAAGCGGGCTCCAGCAGAGGTGAAGGCTCAGGGAGGCCTATGGGGCCGGGAGCTGCCCAATCTCACTGTAGGCGAATGCAGGGCACCTGTCTGGGGCCCCTGGAAGCTAGTACACTGAGAGAGGACTCGCTTCTTTACTTTTTTATTAATTTATTTTCCAATTACAGTTAACATACAATATTATATTAGTTCCAGGTGTACAACATAGTGATTAGACACTTACATAACTTACAAAGTGCTCACCCCTGTAAGTCCAGTACCCATCCAACACCACACATAGTTATTACAATTTATTGACTATATTTCCTATGCTATACTTTACATTTTCATGATTGTTTTTAAAACTGACATTTGTATTTCTTAATCCCTTTCACCTTTAACACCCATTCCCCCAAACCCCCTCCCATCTGGCGACCATCAACTTGTTCTTTGTATCAGTGAATTTGTTTGTTTTGTTTCTTCATTTGTGTTTTAGATTTCCCATATGGTATTTGTCATATGGTATTTGTCTTCCTCTGTCTGACTTATTTCATTTAACCTAATAACCTCTAGGTTTATCCATGTTGTTGCAAATGTTAAGATTTCATTCATTTTTATGGCTGAGTAATATGCCATTGTATGTGTGTACCACATCTTCTTTATCCATTCGTCTAGCCATGTACACTTAGGTGGCTTTCATATCTTGACATTGTAAATAAAGATGCAATGAACATAGGCATGCATATATCTTTTCAAATTAGTGTTTTGGATTTCTTTGGATAAATACTTAGTATTTATCCAAATACTGGGTCATATGATAGTTCTATTTTTAATTTTTTGAGGAACCTCCATACTGTTTTCCACAGTGGCTGCGCCATTTGCAATTCCACCAACAGTGTGTGAGGGTTCCCTTTTCTCCACTTCCTTTCCAACACTGTTGTTGATGTTTTGATGCTAACCATTCCGATGGGTGTGAGGTGACACCTCATTGTGGCTTTAATTTGCATTTCCCTGATGATTAGTGACAATGAGCATCTTTTTATATGTCTATTGGCCATTTACATGTCCTCTTTGGAAAATGTCTATTCCTGCTCATTTTTTCTTCGGTTTGTTTGTTGGTTAGGTGTTGAGTTGTGTGAGTTCTTTATATATTTTGGATTTTAACCCCTTTATTAGATATATCACTGACAAATATATTCTCCCAATTAATAGGTTGTCTTTTTGTGTGTGTGTTTATAGTTTCCTTTGCTGTGCAAAAACTTTTTAATTTGATGTAGTTCCATTTGTTTATTTTTGTCTTTAACTTCCCTTGCCTGAGGAGACATATCCCCCCAAAATATTGCTAAGAGCTATGTCAAATACTGCCTAGGAATTTTGTGGTTTCAGGTCTTACATTTAAACCTTTAATCCAGTTAAATTTATTTTTGTTTGGTGTAAGAAAGTGGTTTAGTTTCATTTTCTTGCATGTATCTGTCCAGTTTTCTCAACACCATTTACTGAAGAGACTGTTTTTATTTACCCCATTGTATAATCTTGCCTCCTTTGTCATTGACTAATTTACCTTAACAGGCATGGGTTTATTTCTGAGCTTTCTATTTTGTTCATTGATCTGTGTCAGTTTTTATGGCAGTCCCATGCTGTTTTGATTACTATGGCTTTGTAATATAGTTTGATATTAGGTAGTGTGACACCTTCAACTTTGTCTTCTTTCTCAAGATTGCTTTGGTGATTCTGGATCCTTTGTGGTTCCATATAAATTTTAGGATTATTTGTTCTAGTTCTTTGAAGAATGCTATTGCCATTTGATAGGGATTGCATTGAATCTGTAGATTGCTGTAGATTAACATAATAATAATTATGTTAATTATTCTTATCCATAAGCACAATATAGCCTTCCATTTATTTGTGTCTTCACTTTTTCTTCTTCAATATGTTATAGTTTTCCAAGTGCAGGTCTTTTACCTCCTTGGTAAAATTTATTTCTAAGTATGTTATTCTTTTTGATGCATTGTAAATGGGATTGCTTTCTTAATTTCTTTTTCGTTATTCATTAGTTCAATATTGTTACATAAAAATGCAACTGATTTCTGAATATTAATTTTGTATCTTGCTTCTTTACTAAATTCATTTATTAGTTATAATCATTTGTGGTGGTGTCTTTAGGGTTCTCTCTATATAGTATCATGTAATCTGTAAATAATGGCAGTTTTATTTCTTTTTTTCCAAGTTGGATGCCATTTATTTATTTATTTGTTTATTTATTGGTCTGATTCCTGTGGCTAGGACTTTTAATAGTATGTTGAGTAAAAGTGATGAAAGTGGACATCCTTGTCTTGTTCCTGATCTTACAGAAAACGTTTTCAGCTTTTCAACTTTGAGTGTGATGTTAGCTATAGGTATGTCTTATATGACCTTTATTATATGAAGATATGTTTCCTCTATCCACACTTCACTGAAAGTTTTTATAGTGAATGGCTGTTGGATTTTGTCAAATGTTTTTTTCTATATCTATTGATTAGATATATGATTTTTATCCTTCATGTTATTTATGTGGTATACCATGTTAATTGATTTGTGGATATTAAACCAACTTTGCATCCCAGGAATAAATCCCACTTGATTATGATGTATGATTTTTTTTTAATGTATTGCTGAATTTGGTTTGCAAATATTTTGTCAAGGATTTTCGCCTCTATGTTCTTCAGGAATATTGGCCTATAAATTTTTTCTTTTATGTTTTTGTCTGATTTAGGTATCAAGGTAATGCTGGCCTCGTAAAATTAATTTGGGAGACTTTTCTTGAGAGGGCTCATTTCTGATAACCTGGTTGAGTCAGGTCGGTATGTAGCGTAAATGTGACCTCATTTGCAGCCACAGTTTAAGACAAGTCGGTTGTTTGGTTTCAGTAATGAGGCTTTATCACCTAGATAATGGTCCTTCTATTTTTATTTTTATTTTTTTTAAAAAGGTAAGCTTTGCAATCATGTACGACTGATCTACAGATTAAAGAGATTTACATTTCTGGAATATGGAAAGTATACATAAACCATTTTTACAAAAAGACTGGAAATGTGTGCATGAAAAACTATACTCTTGCATTGTAAATGCTTTTCAAAGCCGTAAAAGTAAAGATTCTTGAAGAATAGCTACTTTATCTTTCGCTAATCACACATTTGTCCCAAGATAAGAAAATTGCCTGGAAAATGCTCATGTTTATTGGACATAGGAGAGAAGAGCTTCTATAAATCCAAGAGAAAGTACCCTGGCTGGTTGAGTTAATGATTTCCCCTTTGGGGAAATTATCTTTCAGAAGGCCTGCTCTTAAATTGCCTGGTTTCCGTACCTCTCAGCATCATTTCTGCCAGATATGCTGCGGTTTGGGTACTGAAAAGTACGTGAACTGAGGGGATTCAAGAGGATGAAAGTGTTGGGGAGAAAGCAGCAGCAATGCTTTGGGCAAGGGTCCTGGTTTCTGAACACCATAGGGTTCACTTCAGTGGCAGCATTGGCTGCTACCCAACTGCCCAGGAGAGAGCTTGAAGCTAGGGTGAAAGGGGAGGCCACAGGGTTTAGAGTAATGATACCTAACACTAGAGGCTTACAGGGGAGCTAAGGCACTCATACAGGCATCAGAGAACCCTGAAGAAGAAATGACCCCTTCACAACAAGTGGACAGCCAGGATTGGGGTGCAGTGTCTAGCCATGGGGGCAGGACAGAACTTGGATCTCTGGGGCCCTAGAGAAGCAGCGTGCAGCCCTTAAACATAGCCCGGTAGACTGGCAGTAACACCTTCAATTCCGAGGGGCAGGACTGAGCAGGAGAATTCACAAAAAATGCAACAAGAAGCAAGTCCAGCCAGAGCAGGGTGCCAGGGGAGTTCCCTGAGCCCCAGAGTCTGCACACAGCACCTTTCACGAAGCACCTTGTCATTCATCCCCCAGGCATTTAGTGAGAACCCACTATATTCCAGGATTGTACCAGGCAGTGGATGTGTAAAACCAAATAAAACAGACACAGTCCCTGTGCTTGCAGGACGTCTGATGGGCGCAGGAAGTGGGTGGGTGGAGAGTTGCAGACAGACAAACAAGTACAGAAAAGAATGAATTGTTGGAAGCCAGCATGGTACCATGAATGACGGGAGATGATGCTCTGAGAAGGCGGGAGGCACTAAGTGACCTAGACTGACTCAAAGTCAGCACTCAGTTTTATTTATATGATGAGCAGAAATCACCTCTGTGTGTGAGGCACAGAGCACAGCCCAGGAGAGAGGAAGAGAACTCAGGAGCGTGTCCTGAAGGGAGCTCGCCACCTGTCTCACCTTGGGCATGTTGCATAGCCTTTCATGCTTGGAGCCCCAGAGCTTCATGGTGGTCAGGTCGGGAGAGGTGGCCCCACAAGCTGAACCCCTCTCTCCCCTCCATGATCCCTAGAGGGAACTTTTCCTCCCGTTCAAGGAGGAACAGCCACAGGAGGAACTGGGGGTGACTGAGCCCACCTTGTGGGCTGAGACAGAGCCATGGTTTGCTGTACATTAGATGAGCACAAGTGTTTTGTACAATCAACTCCAGTGCTGCTCCTGTAAACTTCCCAACCTGCCTCTCTGAGGAAAGGGAGAGCATTGGGGGGCGTCTCACTTCAGATCCAGTCTCTATCACAGTCCAGGTTGGAATGGTTGGCATCTTGACCTCCCTGCAGGAAGGGCGGGGCCTGAGCACAGCTTTGAGGCCTAACCTCTGTGCACAGGAACATCTGCCACTCCTCCTTCTCTGTTGTAGTTAATTAGGATAGCTCCTTTCAGTGGGAATTCAAAGGTAGTGAAATGCTCTTGTGAAAACAAAATATAGTCAATGGAAAAGGGTCAGGAATAAAGGAAAAGAAGATTCCTTACATTTGTACATTGAGTTCAGAGAGTTTGTGTTTTGGTTCTTTTTAAGTTGTGCCCATGTGTAATTGTTTGTAATTAGAGAAGACAAAACCACATGATTTACTCCTCAAAAATAATGTGCCTATAATGTGTTGGTTTTTTATCTGACATAAACCCTATCCGCAGCTCTGAAATAGGTGACAATATCACCAGTGTCTGCACGAGTAAACTCAGATGGAGAAGAAAATGACTGGCCCACAGTACATGGTAGCAAGTAGCACCACTGGATTCACAGCTGGGTCTGACGCATAGCCTGAGTTCCTCCCTTTAGGGTAGTTAATTAATATCCCCATTGTGCAGATAGAGAAACTGAGGCTCAGAAAGGTTATGCAACATGCCCAAGGTTACTCAGCAGGAAGGGCAGGACCAGCTATTTATGGGTCTCAATGCAAAATGAAAGTGGGGGGCTCCTTGTTTTAAAATTATTAATTTTAAGGCAGTGACAGCAGAGCATAGACCAACCATGGGGCCCTTCTGAGCATGAAGCTAGTCTTGGAGCCAGGATTGGATGCCCAGCCTCTGAATCTTCACCTCCTGCTACCTCCTTCCAGCTGAAAGTCCCACCTCACAGTTGCAGACAGCGGTTATGAAAATGTGAAGAGAAAACCTGGAATAATGTAAGAATGGTATAAAAATGATCATAGTAGTAGTAACAGCAGGCCTCTGTTCCTGGTGCTTTGCATGTTTTTTCTCCGATTCCCAAAGCAACAGTGCAAGGTAGATTTGTATTCATTCTGCAGATGAGAAAATAAAACCAGAGAGGTCTGGTGATTTACTCAAGGCCACACAACCAAAAAGAGGTAGAGCCAGGGTTCAAACCTGAGTCTGTTCAGCTGCAGACTTAACACTCCTCAATGTAATTAAATTGAAGCTAATTCCCCATGGTGTGGCCCTGTCAGAGGGGAGCCGCTGCATGGATGGCTCAGGAGGTGGCTATCAGGAGTGTTCTGATGTTCTGCAAATGAATACCAGGCCTAACCCAGCTGCCAAGTGACCTTTCCAAAGCACAGTCTGGAGACTTCATGCTCTCACTAAACCCCCATTTATGGGTCTTCCCTGGCCCTAAGATGAAATCCAAACCTCTTAGCTAGCATTCTGCACCTGACCTCTGCTTACCTCTCCAGCCCATCTCCGCTTCCTCAGGCACCTCCAATTCAGAGGCACTGGGTGGCCAGTGGAGATAAGAGTGCTTACTGCTGAGCAAAGGTAGCTCCGTAGCTTCCCTCTGTAGGAGAGGAAGTCTCTTGATACCCAAGGGAAAGTCACAAATCTCTTGGAGAAAGTCTTGAAGGATGCCAGATGGTTGATGCCTGCAGAGATTGGTTAGACTGTCAGCTGCCTGAACAATCGGTATTCAGGGAGGCCCCCTTCCCATCCCTCCTACTCCCCAGCCTCCCACATCCAGCCACTCACCCTGTAGGAATCCAGCAATTTCCTAAAATCCTGATGCTTCTTCAGCTGCTGAAAGCTGAGATCAGGAAGAGCTGGAGGCCCCAGAATGGGCACAGTTAGGGAAAGAAGAATGTTTTGACACACTTGTGTCTTTCTCTTTCATGCAGAATTGGAACAGTGGGCCTGAATGTCTTGGATTACAACAGCCCCCAAAGCCTATGCCTTCCAGAAGTCTCAGATTAGTTTATTTCCACCTCCAGGCATATATACGAGAATTCTACGTGGTTAACATTCCCCTAATAAGAAAACATATGTTCCCCAAATTTAATGGGAATTATAATAAAATCATCATGTTTCTAAATCTTTAATCCACAGAGAAGGATTTTAATTCCTGAAGGCATTCCACTGTTAGCTTTTTCAGGAACACTTACAGTGTGATTGAACCTGATTATTAAAACAATAGGTGGTCTGCTTCCTTTCTCTTCACTGAAGAAAAAAAAATTGAACCACAATTGGTAAACTAGTCTCTAGTTTATAAACTGAAAAGATTTTGTTTCCAAGCAGGACAGCTTAGAGAAGTTTGGGGAGCTTGTGAACCAGGAATGGAATGTTCCTATCATGAGACTTCAAGAGGAGGATCTCTGTGTTGGACCCTTAGCCTTAAGTGCTCACAACAAGCCCACAACGAGGTGTAATCATCTCACATCTACAGATGAGGCAATGGAGGCCTAGAGATGACAACTGCTTTGCAATGGTCACATGACCTGCATTTGGGGGAGTTGAGATTCAAGGCCAGTTATCTCCAGCCTTCAGTGTCAGAGCAGCCACAGGGCCCCCACAAACTGCTCTCAGGATCAAGCAGTGATGAAACAGGCAGCCCTTCTTGATTCCTTGCTAACCTCAGAGATTATCACCTTTTTCATTTTTATATCAGTATAAATTGAATGTTCAAAAAATGAATGTGTAAAAATTGCCATTGTTCTCAATTCTGGCAAATCCTCAGAATTATGGAGGAGTTATTTTAAAAGAGTTGTGTGGCCTTGGGCAAAGTCATGCCAACTTTCAGCCATGGTTTTGACATCTGTGCAATTAAGATAACACCCACTCACTGGTTGCTGGGCGGATTAAATGAAAAAATAGATGTAAAAGAGCTTAGCACCTTGTCAGTGCTTAATAATTGTAGGTCCCCTTATTTCCTGCAATAAATATTACTAAATAAACTAGAGGCCCAATGCACGAAGATTCGTGCAAGAATAGGCCTTCCTTCCCCTGGCTGCCAGCACCACCTTTGTTCCGGCCCAGAGTTGCCTTCTGCCTTCTCCCACTGCCCAGAGGCCCGGAGTGTCTGGGACAGGGTGGGGCAGAACACCTGCGTTGTTGCCATGGCGACGACGCAGGCATCCCGGCCCGGCCACTGCCATCTTTGGCATGTCAATTTGCATATTCCCTCCTTATTGGCTGTGGGCGCCACCACCTTTTGTTGTGAAGTGATGGTCAATTTGCATATTCTGTCTTTATTAGATAAGATGGTATTTGAACAATAATATAGGTATTGAATATGTCCCTTGTGTTTGGTGCTGAAACAACTCTGTATCTAATCCCCGCCACAACCTGGGTGGTAGATACTACTTGTACAGAAGAGGAAACTGAGGCTCAAGGAGGTTAAACAGGAAGTGGGACGACGGGGATTTGAACCCGCACACGCTGAAGTTAGAGGGCATATATTAACTATCACGCTATCCTACCCTCCAGGAAATAAGCATGGATAGACATTTCATGTGGCCAAGGCTGACCTTGATGACTTGCTTTTGCTCTTTTAATCCCCATCCAAATCCTTCTTGGGAAATGAATGATGTTTGTGTGAGTTCCCCACTCTCTTAAGGATACTACACTCAGAAAGCTTCATCAATTGCTTGCAATTTTGCCTGCTCCTCATAAACCCTCAAAAGCAAGCCTCATGAGGTCACCAGAGCAAGTGGCAGATGTGATGCTCCTGAAAACTCCTTTTGTGCCTGATTTCTCCACAGAGAGGGCCTTGCTCCTCTAGCCACAGGGCGATAAGAGGAATAAAAACTCAGCTAAGGCTGCCTCCACTGATTTTCCTTCAGTATTTATTTGCTTCTTTATTTGCACCTCTTCCAGAAAAGATTAGAGGTAGAATTTCCCATCAAAGATAACCAACAAAATATCTAGATGGGAAAAAAAATTATACACACACACACACACACACACGCACACACACACGCACGCACGCACACATGCGTACACACACACACACACACACTAGTATATGCCTGCAGTGCCCACAGAATAAAGAGGATATCAAGGTTTCCTGGTCTTCTCCAAAAGAAGAGGCTTCCAGAAGGGGGCGCTGTGGAACACCTCTGACACATGGTGTAGGTCTCACACCAAGGCCCTGTGCACAGAAACACTTTCTCCATTTTTTTTATCTGCTCCTCTAAAGGAAGGGAGGACCCAAGGAAAGAGGAGGGAGGGAGGGAAGGAAAAGAGACCTCCTCTTCATTGTCATTTCTTGTTAGGAAGCAAATTCTTCCACATCAATTCTGAACCAATTGCCCTGCTGAGAACAAAGAGAACCAAGCATGTCATGGCTGCGTTTGGGATGGCTGGCTCTGTAGGACTGAGAGCAGGGGCTGCGCACAGGCCGTGGGTTCTGTCTGTGGTTCAAGAAGGGCTGTCATGGCAACAGTCAATGTCAAGTGTCTGGGGCTCCCCAGATTCACGTGGCTAATATTTCCTGTGTTCTGAGCTAGATGTGGAAGCATAGAAAATAAACATCACAAAGCCTGACTTTAAAGAGTTCCCAGTTACTGGGAGAGGCAGGCACACAATGGATATCCTATAGGATCCATTAACACTTTCTACCACTATCTAGGGAGCATCTGTTCTGTGCCAGGTATTGATTCAGAGTGGCCATGAAGCGTGGAGTCTAATGTCATAGTCTACTGTTTAGGATGCTGAGAGAGCACAGGGGAGAGTTTCTACCCAGACTTGGGAAAATCCTGAAAAGTTGTGTGGAGATGCCAGGACAGAGGGGGTAGAAAGGAAGCTCCATGCAGAAGGAAGATCATGATCAAATGCATGATGGCATGAAAACATTTTATACATAGGACACTACAAGGCTGGGTGTGTGTGTCCATCCTTCAGTGGTTGGTCCTTAAGATTGAGCTTGGAGCCCCTGGAGCACGGGCTACAGCAGCTCCATAGGAAGGTGATGGGCCAGTCCAGGCCCAGCTCCTGGAGGCTATGAGGAAAACCGTGTAACTGGGTATGTCCTCTTTTATATATAGTCACCCTCATCCAAATGTCCTCCCATGGCAAGTTCCCTGGAGACGAATCTCACGCCCCTGATGTGCAATCTCTGCTCATGGCGTGCTCTGATAAACCCTTTAAAGAGCAGCTTGTTCAATTGGGGGTGGGGTGAGGGGGGGAGAGGAACATTTGTAATACCTTCAATGATAAAGATACATTTTTTATTTTATTTTATTTTTTAAAATATATTTTATTGATTTTTTACAGAGAGGAAGGGAGAGGGATAGAGAGTTAGAAACATCGATAAGAGAGAAACATTGTTCAGCTGCCTCCTGCACACCTCTTACTGGGGATGTGCCTGCAACCAAAGTTCATGCCCTTGACCGGAATCAAACCTGGGACCTTTCAGTCTGCGGGCCGACGCTCTATCCACTGAGCCAAACCTGTTAGGGCAAGATACATTTTTTAAAAAGAAAAAAAGAGCAGCTGGTTAATGTGGGGGTTCAGTTATTGAGCATGTGGCGAGGTTGCCGTGCAGGGAGATATGCTCCCCCCCTCCCCATTATGGACCAAACATCTCCTTTCTTCTCTCAAACATCAGTCAGGGCCCTACTGCAGGCCAGGCTCACATTGTCCTACTTGGTCATCACTCAACTCTGTAGGGTCAACGCAGTGGCCCCTATTTTATCAATGGGGTGCCTGAGGCCTGGAGATGTTCACTAACCTGCCCAAGGTCTTTCTGTCCTGATAGAGTCAAGCTGAGATCATAGCTATGTCTGCTTCACACATGCCTCTCTGGGGCTCTCTACACATGCATCCTTGGCATTCAGGCCTCAGCTCAGACGGGAACTCTCTCGTTCTAAAGAGGCCCCCTCTGCCACCGCTTTCATAGCACTAATCCTCTCTGCTAGGACAGCCCCAGCTTCTTCATCATCTGCCTCTCTCCCCCAACTCCATGAGGCCAGGACCTCTCTGGACTCCTTTATTGCTCTATCCAGGATGCTCCAAGCAGAGCCTGGGACTTGGAAACCCCCAACCAATGGTTGCTTCATGAACAAAGCCATCTGGCTGGCCCCTAAGCCCGGCCCTCTCCACTCTACTGGTGTAGCTCATACTGGTGGCCAGTGGCCCACTGGGAGCTTGTGAGGAGCCCCCTGGTGACTGCAGACTGACTCTCTGAGTCGAGGACTTTCTGGGCTTCTCATGGGTCAGGGCAAGCAATTGCATAGATTTTCATTTCTACTTCAATAAAAGGACTGTCCAGCAACATTCTATGTGACAAACATTTGAAATTCATAAATGAATAGATTTCATAAGTTATGTTTCTGGATGATTCAGACTCACTCTTCTTTCTACCCTCGAGTCAGCTTTAGGGTCACACCGACCTCTCGGACGCGCATCCTTGCAGAGCGTAGGATGCTCACTGTTGTCAGCAAGCACTGGTACCGGTCGCTGTGAGTGTTGCTCTGCATGGGCTCTGACTTTCGGTCGCTGGTATTGCTGTTTCAATCAGTTCATGTGTACACTCGTTTATCTTGGTTGCTTGCTGTGTTTCGTGTGGTGCCACCTTAATTGTGATTTTATTCCTCTCTAACGCTTTCTTGTCCCCAAATTATGTTTTCCACCAAAAAACAGTGAGGACCATCAGCCCTATGAAAGTGGGTCACAGGCCCGAGTGTTTGGGAAAGAATCCTTGCACCCCACCTCAGGACCTCGAGTGATTCATGAACCACCATTTTTTGTTTGTTTATGACAAGACATGTATGTTCCTAAAAATCGACACACTAGGGAAAATGAGGAAATTGGGCGAGGGGCACAACCCTCAGAAGCATCATCAGTGACGCATAACAAGGAGTGAAAGGAAAAACATGAGCACGGTTTTACACGGCTTCATGGCTAAGAAACAGGTGCTACAGAAAATACGGCACTTTACCTGGAAGAGGCCTGGCCTTTGCCTGTGGAAGTGGCCGTAGGAAAGGTTGCGGCTTGTGCGTTACTGTGAACGGGTGGAAGGAGGGTGGTCTGAACGGGATGGAAAGGCGTAGCCACAGGTGCAGTGGGCGCAGCTCCTAACAAGGTGGACCGAGGAGCTGGTAGATGTTGGAGGTGTGCACGTGTTGTACATTCCTGAATGGCTCACTTCAGCTGGGCACAGTTTCCTGCAGTCGCCCAGTATGTCTCAGCGAGGCAATTTTGCATAAACAAATGGGAAATTCCTGTCATCTTCGAATGATTCCCTCATATGTGAGTTGTGTTGGAACAAATTCACGTATTGAAAACAAGTGCCCTAGCAGAACTGGCTGTACCCGATTGACTTTCCTCCTCCCCTTGTTTATTCAGACTGGACCAAGAGGATCGAGTACCAGCCTGGCTCGGGGAGCGTGCCCCTGTTCCCCAGCATCCACCTGGAGACGTGCGATGGGGCCGTGTCCTCCATCCAGATCACCACGGAGCTGCAGACCAATTACATTGGGAAGGGATGTGACCGGGAGACCTACTCGGAGAAATCCCTTCAGAAACTATGTGGTAGGTTTTCCCCTGTGGGGATTTTCTTTAATTAATTGCTTTTAAATGATATATACAAAGCATATCTGATTATATTATGGGAGTGTCAGCCCTTCCCACCTCGTTGTGGCTCCTGGATGAATATTAAGTTTATTTCGTGTGGTTAAAGGGTCAGAAGGCACAGCTTTTGGCATCAGACACACCTGATCTGACCCCGCCATTTACCCATTGTGTGGGCAAGGGCGGTGACAAAGCCTCTATTCTTTATCAGTAAAACAGGGATTAATGACACAATGTGTTTAAGAGCACCTAGCGCAGGGCCTGAAGAAATACAGGTTTCCTTCCGCTGTTGGTTTATAGAGGCACCTGACAATATGAAGGGTGCTGTCAGTTACCTGGGGAGCAGGGGTCTCCTCTCCCCTGGACCAGCTACATAATTTGCAGTGCAAATGAAAATGTGGGACCCTTATGCAAAAAATCCTGAATAATTTTAGTAATAAAACCACAAAGCATTCAACCAAGCTGGGGGCTCTGTGGGGCTGCTCAGGTCGCATGCCGGTAAAGCCCGGCCTGGCTGCCCACATCAGAGAAGAAGGGCTTGGGTGGGGAAGGGGTGGGCAAAGTGAAGGTGTCCAAGTGTGGGGGAGGGGCCTGCCTCTGTGAGCGGGAGATGGTGCCACAGGAAGGAGCAGGCTGGGAACTAAGACAAGGGCTGAGAGAGGGAGGCCACCAGGACACTTGGCTTTATTGAGCCCCTACTTAATGCAGCCTGCCAGACTCTCCACATGCATCACTGTATTTACTTCTCTCGTCCTCGCTGTGAGAAGGGTGTTATTCGCCAACTTTCAAGATGGAACATGTGAGACCCAGAGAGAGAACATGACTTGTTCAAGGTCACACAGATAGAAAGTGACAGAGCCAGAATGCGAAGGTGGGCCTCTCAGAGGGAAAGTTTCTTTAGCTCAGAATCTGAGATGCTAGGCCAGGCCTCGGGAGCTAGGATGGGAACCCGTGCAGTCAGCCTGTGGAATGAGAGGATGCTCATTATGGTGGGAATGGTCCCGTAGACATGGTGAATGAGATTGTTGATGTGTTGATGGGCTTCATTCATCCCCACCCGAATATGTGTTATTTCTTCTTTGTTCTCTTCAAAAATACTCAGGAACTCACTTTGACTCTGCAGCAGTGCTATAGGGAGCTTAGTCTTGCACCAGGCCTGTATTTGGGGGCAACTACATTTCCACAAAGGGAATGGGGGCTCCTGACACAGTCTAGCCTGCCATCCCCTCCTGGGGGTCCCTCCACTACTGTCTTTGGAACATCTTCCCCCATCAACATTGTTTTACACACACATACACACACACCACCACCACACCCCACACCCCACACCCCCGCCATCAAAATGCTGTTGCCCAAAGAGCCAAGTGAAACGTTTGGAACTGAATGTGAAATAAGCCCTGCTTGGGTATCACCGTGTTTCATTTACTATGTCACCAGGCCGGCAAGGAAGGCCTGTGGGAACACAGACTTCTCCAGAATGATGTAGCTGAGCAGGGACATCGCCACACCGCCAACATCCCAAACAGCTCTTGCAAAATGGATATAAGCGGCCCGCAATATTCAGAAAACTGCCTCCAGTCCTCTCCCGCACTCTTCGGACAGAGAAGCCACCCCAGAGGACATCTTACTTTGAATGAATATCCCATTTCGCTCCCTGTGCACCTAAATGATCACCTAAATTATGAGTCCACACCACCCCGCGCCACCCTGTGGGTTACAGCCATTTCCTAAACGCCTCCAGGTTGCAAGGCAATGATGGAATCAGCTTGTTAAAGACCAGGTGGGCCCAAGGGCACACACTTGTGATTTGATTTTTGAATGTTGCTGGGAGAGATGAGGAGATAGGGAGAGTGAGAAGGATTTTCTGTGGGAAGAAACTTTAGCACAAAATTGCATCTGGTGTTAACACAGCTCACTCCTCTGGGCTGCCAGCTCGCCTTGCAGGAGGGCAGGTTAATTCGGTCAAGAAAGCAGTTTCCCTAAGGTGCGTGCAGGATTACCTGGTGCTCAGAGGGAGCCTAGGTTGAGAGACACCCGCGTGTCTCTTTGGTGACCTTCCCGATAGTGCCACCCTCCGCACTGATGGGAACTCTGTCTGAGTAGCCCTGAAGGGCAGGGCCACGCCAGCCGCCCTATTCCGAGTCTGGATCTTGAATTCCGCTGAGGTGGAGCTCAGGGAAAAGGGCAGGGGCAAATGAGGGGGACACAGATGCCCATCTGGTGCAAGAATCTCCTTCAGAACGAGGCAGCTCATCAGGCCCCGTGGTTTCTGCCAGGGAGGGAGACGCAGGCTGGTGGCTCCTCAAACGGAGCCTGGTTGTCATCTCTGACTCCTGCAGGACCCCGAGGTGCTGGAGACAAGCCTCTGTGTGCCTTCGGTGGATGGAGGCAGGTTTCTCGCAGGGTCTCTCAACCAGGGAACTGCCATGACACCGTAAGCCTCAGCATTCATGCATTTTTTAAATATATTTTATTGATTTTTAACAGAGAGGAAGGGAGAGAGATAGAGAGTTAGAAACATCGATGAGAGAGAAACATCGTTCAGCTGCCTCCTGCACATCTCCTACTGGGGATGTGCCCTCAACCCAGGTACATGCCCTTGACCGGAATCGAACCTGGGACCTTTCAGTCTGCAGGCCGACGCTCTATCCACTGAGCCAAACCGGTTTTGGCTCATGCATTTTTTTATTCTACAAATCTTTATTTGGGTGGAAACGAGGAGACCCATTAGGATGTTATTGCCACAGTCTGAGAAAGAGATAATGAGCTCTGAACCCGGGCAGTGGCAATCGGGATGAATTTAAGACAGAGTTAGGAGGCCAAATCGGCAAGATTTAATGATTTATTGGCTGTCAGGAGTGAGAAAGAAGGCATCTAAGATGACTCCGGGATGAGCATCTGGCTAGACGAGGGTGCCTCCCATGAGAGCTAGGAGCCCAGGGCAAGAGCAGGGTTAGGGGGCAATGGTGGCAGTCACCTGTGAAACCTCTAGGTGTGGTGCCTCGCTCTAGCCTTACCCTCGACCCTCCTGAAGACCTGCCTCCACCTGCCCATCCATCCTCACAGCCCATTTCTTACTGACATTCTGCCTCTTCTTGGCCAGCATGGCTCCTTTATCCCCACGCCTGGCTTGTTCCCATCCCTAAGGCTCATTCATGTTTCCTTCTGCTAGGATGCTCTCCCTCCCCCTTCATCATTCTAAACCCTTCCCTTTAGTCAGTATTCTCTGCCCTCTGTGCTCACTGGGGTGGCCGTCTGGGGTGCTGCCCTTGTGCCTTTGAATCCCCCCATCTCTTCTGTGATGCTGAGGTTGTGCAGGGACCCGGGCAGGGGTGTCTCCTCAGAGGAACTCGGATGTCTGGTCATTGCCCACCTGCTTCCTCCACCTGCAGCATCAGCTCCATGAGGAGCAGTGATAGCATCCTGGTGAGGGGGAGTCAGACAATAACTGCACAAAGCCTGCTGTCAGGAGGTAGCTGGCAGGTGCCTCTCTGGTTTTTTGCTTGTTTTCATTTATCTTTATTGTTGAAAGTATTACATATGCCCCCTTTTTCCTCATTGACCCCTTCTAGCCCAAACCCACCCCCTCACCCTGGCCTTCACCACCCTATTGTCTGTGTCCGTGGGTTATACATAGTGCATATAAGTACTTTGGTTGATCTCTTCCCACCCACCACCCACCCCTGCCTTCCCTCTGAGATGCCACAGTCTTTGTTCCCAGTGAAGTGCTGGACGCTGGGCGGCAGGCGTACTGCTGCCTGAGGTTTGTACACTGAGACTCTTCCACTCCGCCTTGAGGTAAAAATAATCAGGGCCCCGAACCCGTGTCCCCTTCATCTTGTGGGGCTGGACGTAGCCCCTACTGCCCTTGCTTTGCAAAGAGCCAGGCTTCTTGGAGAAGTTGGGCAAACTGCATACCATTTCCTCTTAATTCCGAGATTCAAGATGAAGGTCTCCGCGGTCTCAGCACCTGGCTTTCCGGAGGTGACGTGTCACGGAGCTGCCTTGAGTAGGAAATGCATGGGGGAACCTTTGGGAAGACCTCTTGGCCAAATTAGATTTGACATTAAAAAGGGCCCAGGAAAAGGCCTGCTTCAATGACCTCTAGTCACTGCATATTACGGTAAACAGAAAAGTAGTTTGTGACGCACACGCCTTCAGAGCCCCGAGGCCAGGGGCTGCTCCTCCTCGGGATCACAGGAGTGCTGGCAGCGGCGGCACCTCCCGCACCCGTCACCCCCTCAGCTCTTTTGTACGTGGAGGCGTGAACTGCGAGGACAGGTCTTGTTGAAGGAAAGGCCACAGGATAAGAGCTAGTAAATTAAGCGATGGATCTTTCAGAGCAGCTCAGGTCACTGGACATTACGTTGTTCTCAGAATTCACACGCTTATGAGCCAGGAGACTTTCATAGAGGATCCATTCATTCATTTAAGTATTTGTTAATTCAACAAATACCTATGGAGTGTCCACATGCTGTAAGGTAAGAAGACCACTTAATTCAGGCTCCTGGGGAAGACAGACGGGCCGAAAACTACACGTGGCAGCTTAATAGCTGCCCTTGCTGAGAATCACCGACAGAGGTTTTATACCCTCAGAATGGCCCCACTGCAGGGAGCTGGAGTCTCCAGTGCACCCCTAAAGAGCTGGGGCTCCCAAGGGACAGAGTTGGTCCCCTAGTCGTAGCCAGTGCTTCCATTCCCAGAGAGCTGAAGTGGGCCTCTTACTTTAAGGAAAACTTGTGCACACCCTTTGGGAATGTGATTAAATCATTAATCATACAGCAGCCAAAAGCTGCACACACTGACTCATGGATGGCGGCAGTGAGCAGTGAGTTCCTCTCCAGATATGCCTATTTCTTTAAGGTTTTTTAGGCAGCTACCATACAGCATGCCCCCTATCCTGGGGAGAAGGTTGTTGCCTACAGTGACCTTGCCCAGGCTGGTCAGCAACTGGTTATCTGTGGTCCTGCTCCAGGAACCTGGCTGACCGCTCATCCAAAGCCCGGCTTGCTTCACCTAAAGATCCTAGTTTCTGATTCCAAGGCCCTGGAGGAACCCCTCTTGTCCAGGATTTCAGAGGTAGAATGATAGTGTGATTGTAGGAACCATAGGGTGTGAGCTCCTGAGAGGACACCAGAAAGTTGTCCGTGTCCACGCTGAAGGTATGCAGATGGAGAAATGGGAATTCTAGCTGCTAACGTCACTTAAGTGGATTATCGGTCAGGATAGGAGGGTATGCTGTAGTAGCAGAGGACCCCCAAATCTCATTGGCTTAAAATAACAAAGGTTTACTTATTGTTTCTACCCCATGTTTTTCTTGGGTTGACTGTGACTCTGTTCCATGCTAGCTTCCCACTGGGATCAGGCTAAAGGAACAGCCTTTCCTAGAGCATGGTGGCTCTCATGGCACATGGAAGAGGCACATGGTGAACCATGGCCTGGCTCTCAGAGCATCTGCCCTGATATGGTACATGTCACTTGCACTCACATTTCATTGGTCAGAGCAGGTCACATGGCCAAGTGATATCAGTGGGTCAGAGAAGCATGTTGAGAGCAGGATGCACCCTCCCACCATGCAGTCCTAATAGGGTGTTTGTCAAGAGAGCCTCCCCGCTTCCCCTGAGACTCTCTGTCACTGGACTGCTCTACCCACCAAAAATAAAAGACTCTCTACTGCATCCCTAAAGGTAGGGCCCATTTCTGTCTACTTTATCGCTGCATTCTCACTGCAGTACCTGGCATAACTTAGACTTACACAAACAGTTATTGAAATAATGTGGAGATGGTATTGCCATTTGTGAGAGCAAGGCCTCTGTCCTTGATCACAATGGTTCTTCTCCCCTGAGACCTTTCCCGTGCTGTGGTGGACCATGAGGAGGCATATCCATCACCACTGCCACAGTCCCAGCTGGAGGTGCTAAGGATTCTCTGCCCTTACCACGACCTTCACCAAGAGCAGAATGCAAACCTTTCAGTTAAGAAGTCCAGACAGTGACAACTGCCCCCAGGCTCATTTGGGTTCTCACATCACAGTGTACTCTGGAATTTGCCTCATTCACCCCCGGCTCTATCTACTTGCTGGCTCAGAGAAGCTGCCCCACCCTGGGAGGGCTCAGGGACCTGGAATCAGACCTCACCTCTGATTCCCAGCCCTCCCCGGCCTCACCACCACTGCAGCTGCTGTGCCCAAGACCAGTGTGGCCTCTCAGGTGAGTCCCAGGGACTTTGTGGAAGAGTCCCAAGGAGCATCTGAAATACACCCAGATGTGCAGACGATGCCATACCATCTTTGCAAGTAATGCATCTGTTTGCCCACTGCTCTCCACAGAATCCCTCGGGGAGATGAGAGAGAGAGAGAGAAAAAAAAACAACTTTGAGAGAAGGCAAATCTCTATTTGTTTAATTGCATGGAGAAAAGAAATACAAGATGTTGAGTTTGCAGGAATCTGCACCATCTGCTTAAATGCAGCCTGATGCTTCCTTCCTTGTAGGCAACATCTGTGGATGCGGCAGGGTGGCCTGCTGCTCCCCGCCCCAGGGCAGACAAGGGAGCTCTGCATGGATGGCCTTGCAGGTCACACGCTGTCTTCAACGTGCCCTTCTGTAGACAGCGGCCTGTATAGGGAGCCGGGTCCTAGGTGATTGGTCTGTGCTTGGCAGGACACTCTACTGTGCGGTAGAAAGAACATTAGCTAGGTGTCTGAGGGCTGGGCCTGCCTCTAGCCTGCTGTGTGGCTGTATGAGCTTGGTCGTTTTCTCTCCCTGGGCCTCAGTTTCCATGTTTGTAGAATGGGCAGGAGGTTCTAAGGTTCCCCTCCAGGTTCAGTGACATGATGCGTGGGGGAGGTCTAAGGGGAGAGGAAAGAACTGGGAAGTCCTGATGACGGGCCCACTCCCCAGCTGGTTGTGATCCTGGGCTTGCTGAGCTTCAGGGTTCTTAGCTGCAAACTGGAATCAATGGTATTAATTGCATAGCTGAGTAACTAAGAAAAAGCACTGCAGTACTTAATTCTGGTCTGGCACACAGTGCCCCCGAAAAGTTCCCTAGGAAAATAATAATGAAGACCTGTAAAAATAAAGTTCTATATGCATATTTATCCTGATATATATGCTTTGAAATGGCATATATATATAATAAAGTTCTATATGCATATTTATCCTGATATATATGCTTTGAAATGGCATATATATATATATATATATATATATATATGCCATTTAAATATATATATTTATCCTGACCAGGGCTGGCCTTTGGCAAATGCAACCAATTTTGCCTCTCAATCTCTTTATGTATCACCCCCATCACTTCACACCTGTACATATATTGCACATCTCTTCCTCTATACAAACCTGTGTGGGGGGAAATTACAGGCAGCCCCTTCACTAGTCTAAGGTGCTAATTGCAGTGTGAATTCTATGGGAACATTTCCTTAACAACAGCAAGGTCCTTAGACAAAAAGGAACCTCAAGTTATAGGGTTCTGATCCCTGGCAGTCCCCACCATGCCTCCACTGTGTGCTGGCCGCCCACACACCTCTGCACTGGGCCCTGATACATGGCGTTGGCTGCACTGGCTGGAGCCAGAAGTCAGGAGCCCTGAGTCCTCAGCCTGTGTCTCCCTGGCCGCCTGAAGTTTCAGGAACCGACACACACTGTGTGTGCCCCAGTCGGCAGGCTGTCTTCATGCTGAACAAATCCTGGTGTTTTGTTGGATCAAAGAAACTGTTGCCATGTTGCTCTAGTCTAGGGGTTCTGAGAACTTGTTCCAAAGACCACAAATCTCCCAAATCACTCCAAGTCTTAGCCTGTTACCATCTTAGTAGCTTTCTTTCTTTTTTCTTTTTTAAATTTAATTTTATTGCTTAAAGTATTACAAAGAGTAGTACATATGTCTCCTTTTTTTTCCCCATTGACCTTCCCCCAGCCTCCCCTACCCCCCAGTATCTTGCGTCCATTGGTTATGCTAATATGCATGCATACAAATCCTTTGGTTGATCTCTTACCTCTCCCCCACCCCCCACCCGCCCCCGCAACCCTCCCCAGCCTTCCCACTGTAGTTTGACAGTCTGTTCAATGCTTTCTTTCATTCAAATAGCTCTGGAGGGTGATAACCCTTAAGGCTTAGTTAGTCATTAAAACATTAGTCTTGCCCTAGCCAGTTTGGCTCAGTGGATAGAGCATCAGCCTACAGACTGAAGGGTCCCAGGTTCGATTCTGGTCAAGGGAACATGCTCAGGTTGCGGGCTTGATCCCAAGTAGGCACATGCAGGAGGCAGCCGATCAATGATTATCTCTCACCATTAATGTTTCTATCTCTCCCTTCATCTCCCTTCCTCTCTGTGGTAAAAAACAAACAAACAAGCATTAGTCTGAATTAACAGATAGGTAAAATAGATACCAAAGGAGGCTCTAGGTCAGTGGTTCTCAACCTTCCTAATGCCACGACCCTTTAATACAGTTCCTCATGTTGTGGTGACCCCCAACCATAAAATTATTTTCGTTGCTACTTCATAACTGTAATTTTGCTACTGTTATGAATCGTAATGTAAATATCTGATATGCAGGATGTATTTTCATTGTTACAAATTGAATATAATTAAAGCATAGTGATTAATCACAAAAACAATATGTAATTATATATGTGTTTTCGGATGGTCTTAGGCGACCCCTGTGAAAGGGTCATTCGACCCCCAAAGGGGTCGTGACCCACAGGTTGAGAACCGCTGCTCTAGTGGAATGGGATGAGAACAAATACTGATGAGCGATGTGGGGCATGGACAAGAGGCTGGATGGGCAGGCTCACAGGAGCATTGGGCAAAGGGTCAGAATGTCTCTTGGAGGCACTAGATGGGAGGAAAGGCAGTTGGTTATACACATTAATGCAGTGTCTACTGTGTGTCAGACATGGTACCAACCAAACACTCTCGGAAATATGCATGTAAATAATGCAGTCAACACTGCCCACATTTGCTCTTGATGCACATAAGCCACAAGGTGATCATGAATTGGGAGACCGAACTCTTCCACACGCTCAGACTCTGCAGTTCTCAGAGGCCTCTCCGAGGTGAGCCTCTCACAGTGCTGAAGCGAGCATACTTTTCACACAGCATAACTTTCGATTGCAAGCCAGTGGGTGCTCAATCTCAGGCTCAATGGTCTCTTCCAAGGCTGGAGGCAAAACGGGCTGGGTTGAACATTTGCAAAGAAGTATATTGGTTTCCAGTACGGCACTTTCCTGAGGGACTTTCAAGGGTCATTTTAACTATAGGAGATGTTTGTCGTTGTTAACTTTGGAGCCCAATCCTTAGGCTCTGATACACAGAATTCAGAAGTCCATGATCCCTGACAAATAGCAAGCAGTTCACCCAACCACTGTCCATGACACTCATCAGCATTTATAACTAACTGGTCAGTCCTGAGCCAGGAGACAGCCCCACACAGTGGCCCCCAGCATCGTGCACACCTTAGGTTCCCTGGCTCTTCCTTCCTGACAGTATCAGGACGCCCCCTGCCCTCCTCCTTCCTGAGTAGCTGAGCCTTGCTCCCGTGTGGAACGCACGGATGTGGACAACATAAGGATGTGGCAGCATTTGAGCTTCAATGGGAAGTCGGTGGAGGCCCAAGGATTATCCCACTCACCGCAGCTCCACCCTCCACAAAGTTGCAGGTGTGGTTCTCCTAAGACACAAGTTCGCCCTTACACTGCCCCTGCTTCAGGTTAAGCCCCCATGCATTGGTCTGGAATCATAATGATAGCAGAAATAATTAATAATAATTATTATTATAATGATAAAGTTATAGCTAACATGGAGTGAGCATTCACCTTGTGGTGAGCATGCTGCTGCAAGCTCTAATGCAGTTTCTTATTCAGTCCTCACAACATCCCAGGCAGGGAGATAGTAGAAAGGGAGGTGGAACATCAGAAAGGTTAAGTGACTTGTGCACAGTAACAAGACTACAAGTCATTCTGCCAGGCATCAAATTCTGACTTCAGAACTCAACCACTATAGCATTCGGCCTAAACAAATGGTTGTATAAAAAGGAAAAAACAAAACAAAACAAACAAGTGCGTTGAATACAAAGTGGCTTACACTCCTCGTGGGATCAGGACCTAGACCTTCCCCTCACAGCCCTGATCACACTGTATCCCGTCGTCTGACCACTTGTTGGTCCTCCAGGTCGGGGGTGGTGCTGATTCTCCTTTACATCACTAGCACCTGCAGGGGGTCTTGGCATCTTGTCGGTGCTCAATCAATGGCTGACAGGTTAATGGATGGATGAGTATGTGAATGAATCCATGGATCCCAATAAACCCTGGCCTTCTCCAGGAACCTTGCCCACAGGGGAACCCCATTTTCCTGAATTCCTCCAGCACTTCTTCCTTGTATGATAGTTCATTGCACTCTGGCTTGCCACATGCAACACTTCTCTGTGTAAGTTCCTGATGCCTCCCCGAGCGGACCATAAGCATTTCCCAAGTCACCGAGCTCAGCGCTGGGCCAGACCTCTGAATAAGTGCACTGAGTACAGCTGAGCCTTGAACAATGTGGGGGCTGGGCGGGGGGGCTGACCCCCAATGCACTCAAAAATTCATGTATAACTTTTGACTTTCCAAAAACTTAACTTAATAGGCCACTGCTGACAGCAGCTTTACAAATAACATACATAGTTGATTAATATATTTTTTGAATATTATATGTATTAATATTTTGTTCTTACAATAAAGAAAGCTAGCGAAAAGAAAATGTGTTTAAGAAAATCATAAGGGAGAGAAGATACATTTGCAGGATTTATTGAAAAAAATCCACATATAATTGGACCCACACAGTTCAAATCATTGTTGCTCAAGGATCACCTATAGCTTATGCTGACCTAGGAGCAGAAAACAGAAGGCAAGGCCACCCACCCCCGGAGGAATGACCCTTTGTCCTTTTGTCCCCGCCCCTGCAGGAGCCTCCTCTGGCATCATCGACCTCCTGCCGTCCCCCAGCGCTGCCTCGAACTGGACTGCGGGACTGCTGGTGGACAGCAGCGAGATGATCTTCAAGTTTGACGGCAGGCAGGGTGCCAAGGTCCCTGACGGGATTGTGCCCAAGAACTTGACGGACCAGTTCACCATCACCATGTGGATGAAACACGGCCCCAGCCCTGGCGTGAGAGCCGAGAAGGAAACCATCCTCTGCAACTCAGACAAGACTGGTGAGTCTCGCCCGGCCCTTCGGTGCTGCCTGTGGTGTCCCAGCAGGTTAGGCAGAGACACAGCCACCGAAGATGTGGCAGAAAGGCAGGGGCGAGAGAGGGGCCCTGGGAAAGGCTTCTGGTCTCTCTGGCTGCTGATTCCTGGGCTCAGGGTAGAGTAGGACCAGGAAAAGGGGGAAAGTAGATGTGCAGACACAAAGAAGGCAAAAGCTGGCTCTGGGGTTGGTGGTTTTAACTGGATTCTTCAGAGCCCCCACCTCCCAGAAGCAGCTTGGGGCTGCTAGACACGATATGGGTGGGGTGCACCCTTACTTCAAGCAAAGCAGCGCCATCTTCATTGTATTATATACAGGGGTGGGCAAAGGAGGTTTCCAGTTGTGAGTACAATAAAGCTATTGTAATAATCATAACCTGCATGTCTTTTTCCATGAGAGCAACTGTAAACCTTTTTTTGCCCACCCCTGTATAGTAAGACTTCCAAACGTTTATTTTCAATAATAGGGCCCTGACAGTTTAAATGAGTAGTTTGAATGTCTGTGCCCTACATAATAATGGTGGCTGACCTGTGATGGGCATTTTCAGCATGCCGCCGTGCAAGGCAGTGCACAGCTTGGTGGTTAAAAACTCTCTACCGCTTATTGGCTGCATGACCTTTGACAAGTTGTCTCACCCCTCAGTGCCTCACTTTCCTGTCTATAAAATGGGCATTAGAATATTACCTACCTTGCAGGGTTTGGTGAGGATTAGGTGACTTAGTGTATGCATAGTGCTTTAGAAAGGGCCTGGCATACAGGAGCGCAATCTGTGTTAGCTGTTACTCTCCTCGTCAGGGTCTCACATCTCCACAAACAAGTTTATTAAAGCATCGCGGTGTTTCCTATTTTTAAGGATCAGGAAACATCCCTGGCAGGTTCAGGAACCTGTCCCAAGTTATACAGCCAGTAAGTATCAGAAGTAGAATGTAAGCTTAGAGTTAGCTAATTCTATCCTGTGCTCTTGTCAGTATGCCCCACATGTGCGCATGCATGTACGTACGTACACACACACACACACACACACACACACACACACACACTCTGACATCTTATGCAAAGTTTACAACTCCATCTTAAACTACAATTTCACAATTTCCCATTTCAAATACTGCTCTTGTTAAGTTACCCCAAACACATAACCACAGCAACGGGAAGACAGTACAGAAGGATGGCTGGCAGCTCAGCCCCTGCTGATGGACAGCCAGAGTTCGTAGGGTGTGACCTTTGAGAAGCTGCTAAGCTCTCCGGGCCTGTTTCCCCTGGTCACCTGCTCACTCGCCCCTCATTTGTGGAGCATGTTCCTCTTGCATTTCAATGAGCTCCACCATGTATGTCCTAGAACATTCCTCAGAACCAATTGTAAAAGAGAGACTGGAATGCCAGTGTCCTGGAGGTGTGCTAAGTGATGTGGCCGAAAGACTCCTCTGCTGAGACTGACACTGACACAAGGACCCTCTCCCCCCCAAACCCTCACTCTGTCTGCAGAAATGAACCGGCACCACTACGCCCTGTACGTGCACAACTGCCGCCTGGTCTTCCTCCTGCGGAAGGACTTCGACCAGGCCGACACCTTCCGCCCGGCCGAGTTCCACTGGAAGCTGGACCAGGTATGGCTCGCACCTGGCCCGTCGCCCCTGCTTATCCCTTTGCAGGGGGTGGGCGGTGTGCTCCAGTGATGATGGCAGTGGGTAGGCACCTCCGGGTTCTGGTCACTTGCTGATACTTAGAAGAATTAGCTCAGGGAGACAAAGAGCATCGTAAAGTCCGAATGGAAACTGCCACCTTAAAGACCAGGCAGAAGTGGGGGGGGGGGGGTCAGCTAACCTGCGTCTTGTCCTTTGGGTCTGCATTGAGCTCCTGGGAAGCTGGTTCTCTTTCCCTTCATCTGAGGCTCACTTTGTGATTGTTGTTAGCACATCTGTGTGTCGTAAATGCTCTGTGTCTCCCTCCTTGATGCTCTGTTATCTCCCTCGGATGAGGTGCAGCCTTGCTTTAGGTGGCACAGGTTGAGAGCAGGGGCCTGAGGACTTTGAAGTGAACAGTGACATGGCGCACTGTGAGCAACGCGTGCACTCTGAGCAACATGTGCTCTCGTCTGAAGAGGGAAACTATGACTCACTTCAGAGCCTAATGACTTGTGATCACAAGGACCACTGTGTCACACTTGTCAGTGACAAGTGAAGTGTCTCGTTTGAATCAAACGCTGTGAAGTGTCTATTTCTGACACTTGCAGCACTGAGATTGCGGAGGTGGCGCTCACTTCTCCGGGTGGCCGTGCCACTGACGAGGTGGCTGTGCAGCAAGCCTAGAGTTGGCCTTCAGTGGGATCTGAAGAGTGACTTTTTAGAAATGGTTTTAAATGACCAAGAGGGAGAGTGGCCAGCAGACAGGGAAGGGGAGTGCAGAATGGGTCTGCTTAGTGAAGCAGGTGGAAGGGTGCTCCTTCTATGGCCTTACTGCCTAGGGCAGTGATGGCGAACCTTTTGAGCTCGGCGTGTCAGCATTTTGAAAAACCCTAACTTAACTCACATATAGAAATTTTTTGATATTTGCAACCATAGTAAAACAAAGACTTATATTTTTGATATTTATTTTATATATTTAAATGCCATTTAACAAAGAAAAATCAAACAAAAAAATGAGTTCGCGTGTCACCTCTGACACACGTGTCATAGGTTCGCCATCACTGGCCTAGGGCCTCAGCAACTCCTTTTGCTTCTTTTTCTGCCCCACCCCTATCCTGAGTGCCTCTGGGGACCTCAGTCTTCTTTTCTCCCTCCAAAACCACTGTGTGTTCCTGCCTCACCTTGTCTAGGGCTGAATGTTCCATAATCCTTTCCCTTCTCTCTCCTTATGACCGCATCTTCCCCACCCTCTCCGGGTACTACCTAAGCTCCCAGGCCCCCAGTGCAGCTGACCTCAGAGAGTGTTCCTGGGCAGCGTTCCAGGAGGAATCCATTTACACTGAGATGAGAATGACGGCTGCCCCCTGGAACCCACACGGAAGCACAGGCCTGCGCGCTTTCATAGATTCATTAACCCCAGGCAGCCTCTTTGTGGTGGAACATCAGACAGTGCGCTAAGGGCGGGGAGGCCAAGCTTAGGGAAAGATGTCTGAGGGAGCCCAGGGCAACTGCCTAATCCACTCCCAATAAATCCCATTTTGCTGGATCCTGGGGTTTTGGAAATATGACATCTGACTAGTGTCTGTTTCTCTGAACTAGGAATTCTAGGTCTTGCCGAAGTGATGAAATCTTGACATTGTTTATTTGATTTCCCAGCCACCTCTCAGCTACCTTCTAAAGTGCCGTATGGCTTATACGAGATGTTTTTATATACACAATATGAATTGAGATGAATGAAAATAAATTCCATATTGTGAGGGCTTTTAATAAGAACACTGATCTAGTTAGTGCCTGGGATATTTATAGATGCCCTGCAGCCTTTTCTCTGATGGGATTGAGTGATACAGGCAAACGAAGTCACAGGGTTTGAAAATAAAACTGAGTGAGGAAGGAGTTCTGGTTCTACAAATAAAGATATGGTGAATCTAGGAATTCTGGAATGTGTCCCCAAAGTGGTGAGTTGAAGGGGGAGCTGAGATCCACTGAGCATCCTGCCAGGCAGCTGTGCGTGTGAGCTCATCCTGGTCTCTGCCACCATCCTGCCCAGCCCTACCCAAGGTCAGTACCTGCCCAAGGTCACGCAGCACACCAAGGGGAGGACCTGCCTTTTCCATGCTGCTGCTGCTTTGGTGAGCTTGCTAATTTAAAATTTAAAGTGTTTTCCATTTTTAAAATCTATCGTTATTGTTGAAAGTATTACTGATATCTCCCTTTCCCCCTATTGACCCTCTCCACGCCACACCCTCCCAGGCCCTCACTATTGTCTATGACTATGTCCATGGGTTATGCATATATGCTGTAAGTTCTTTGGTTAATCTCACCCCCCTTCCCTCTGAGATTCATTCGTCTGTTCCATGCTTCTATGTCTCTGGATCTATTTTGCTCATCAGTTTATTTTGTTCATTAGTTTCCGCATCTGAGTGCTATCATGTGATGCTTGTCTTTCTCTGACTGGCTTATCTTGCTTAGCATAATACTCTCCAGGTCCCTTAATGCTGTCTCAAAGAGTAAGAGATCCATCTTTTTTTACAGCTGCATAGTATTCTATTGTTTAAATGTACCACAGCTCTTTCATGGGCACTTGGACTGTTTCCAGATCTTAGCTATTGTAAATAGCGCTTCTATGAACATAGGGGTGCATATATGCTTAAGATATATTCCTAGAAGTGGGATCACTGGGTCAAATGGCAGTTCCATTTTTAATTTTTTGAGGAAATTCCATACTCTTTTCCTTAATGGCTGCACCAGTCTGCGTTCCCACCAGCAGTGTGCTAGGATTCCCTTTTCTCCACATCCTCACCAACACTTGTCATTTGTTGATGATAGCCATTCTGGCAGGTGTGAGGTGATACCTCATTGTTGTTTTAAATGCTCAAAGTCACTAATCGTCAGAGAGATGCACATTAAAGTGTTTTAATTTTTAAATTTAAAGTATTTTAATTTAGAGATCAGAATTGTCACTGAGATGCAAAATATTTACAGACTGTATGAAACTGTCCAATCTTCACATTGCTCACACTTGGTCTCCTTTGTCTTAATCAGCTAGGGCTGCCATAACAAAACGCCATGGATGGGGTGGCTTTGACAATAGACATTCATTTCTCACAGTTCCAGAGGCTGGGAGGTCCATGATCAAGGTGCTGGCCAGTTCCGTTCCCAGGGAGGGCTCTCTTCCTGACTTGCAGCAGTTGCCTTCTTGCTGTGTCCCCACCTGGTAGAGAAAGAGAGCTCTGGGACCTTTTCCTCTTCTTAGAAGGCACCAGCCCCATGGGATTGGGGCCCTACCCTATGACCTCATTTAACCTTCATTGCCTCCTAAGGCCCTGACTCCAAATGCAGCCAGGAGATACGGGCTTGGAAAAGCCCCCAGGAGGGGCAGCATCTGAAGGGAGTGTGGAGGGCTCAGTGGAGCCAGGCGGGCGGAGAGCTGAGCAGGAAGGAGGGCCATCTGCAGGGAACTGTCAGCTTCCAGTGTGGCAGGGCTGAGGAATGAGGCAGAAACGGAAAACCTTGGCAGTTAGGACCCAAGTTTGGAGGAGCAGGTGGAATTCAATCCCAAGAGGCCTTTTATATCATGCTATTGAGTTGGTACTGTATCCCCAAAAGAATTGGCCACAAATTGAGCCATTTTGCTATATAAAGAAGACTAAGAATTTCCGGGATGGGTAAATGTGAAGAAGGCTATATGAAATTCCTAAAATGTATCAAATGTAAACCAGTATACTCAGGCCAAGTCATTCAATGGGACCAGGGGTGGGAGTCGCATTAGAAGCAGAGTCTCCCCTTCCTCTCTCCACAGCCGGGCAGGGACAGCAAGCACTTGACGGATGCTGCTGTGGGCGTTGAAACCAGAGCATGCAAAGCAGGAAGGCTTCCATATAGCTCTTCAGGAGGCGCCCACAGAGAGAGGCAGGTGCCCCAGAGGAGCTGTGCTCTTCCCGCAGCCCAGCCCTTAGCCCCACGCCCCAGAGGGCCTTTGCCGGGGTGGACAGACTGCCAGGTCAGTCCATCAGCAGGCAGCTCCAGGAGATGCCCCTGAAAACCCCATGCACCTCAGTCAAGGGATCCTAATGATGAGGAGAACGTCATTTTAATGGGATTTTTACTTATGATCTGCTAACGCAAATCCCTGCAGCCAGCTGTTAATCATGGGCAGACCCAGACTAGAGCAGAGGAGGATGCCCGGCTGCCAGCTCACACGGGAGAGGGTTAGTCATTGGCAGCCCCTTCCAGCTTTAGTATTATTTAGATACGATTGACTCGGTGTCACGAGTTCTAATGATCTTCCCTTTGGACTTGTTGGTGCTCAGAGGGAAACCTGCTGGTGTTTTACGGCGTGTCTCAGTGTCTCAGTTCCTGGGAGGCCCAGCTTGAGTGACAGCCTCAGTTGACCAGCACGAAGACAGGTGCCCCCAGCTCCTAGGAGGGAAAAATATGCATCTCTGAAAAATTGCACAGGATGCAGAAGTGGGCTCACTCTGGTGGCCCCGTTGCCTTTTCTGCGCCAGCACTTGTGACAGGCACCAGGAAGAGGGAAGTGAGATGTGACCCTGCCTGGGTCTGCGCACAGCCCTCCCTGCCCAGGTTATGGGCCCCAGTAGAACATCCTGTGGGAGCACCAGCTCTAGTGATCATGACAGGGAGAAGCAACACAGGGAGTGAAGAGGCCTCACTGGGTGGAGGCTGTTCCCCACTGGAGATGAAGTTAGCGCACAGCTCCAGACCACCCGAATCCAGGCCTGGTGTTGCACCTCCAATTGTTCAGAAGTTGGAAATCGGATTTTTGTGTGAAATCTCTCAATTTTTAATATTTTTCTCATTTAAAAACATTTATCATCAGACCAAACAAATGGTCTACAGTATGCCTTTATGCTCTGGTCACCAGTTTGAGATGACAGATAAAAAACAGACAAAATAAAACCAGTTATTTTGACAAAGGAAAACTATGCTACAGTAGGTCTATATGAGAAGTTGGATCTTCTTAACAAGGCCCACCTGTCCTTTGTAAACACCTCCTGCTCTCCTAGCCCCCACCCCACCACACCCTCCTTTAAGAATGCTGGCTTTCCAGGGGTGAGATCAGGGGTGGGCATGTCTGGTCTCCACCATCCCCTCACCACACCCAGAGGGAAGAGGCAGGTGGGAGTGGGGCAAGGTCCCCTGGTCCCAGGCCCTTGGTGTTGGAGGTGGTCTTCCTTCCTCTTGCATAAAGAGGAGAGTAAGTCACAGGCTCAGTTCTCCCCGGAAAAAATAACAGCTAAGATTTTACCCAAATGCTCACATCTGTCTTGGGCCAACGCCTTTGCCTATCAAGTCCATTCTACTTGCCTAGGATTCTAAAGCTCCTAGAAAAAGCTGCAAGTGAATAAATCCTTTATTCTTGGTGAGGAACAAGTGTTAGGATGATGCAGAGTCAGTTTACTCGTATCTGCTCTTTCAGCCACACTGGGAGTCAAATGGGTTAGTTCAATCATTATTATAGCCAAGTGCCAAGGAGTTAATTGGAAAATGGTCAGTCCAGTCCAGACCAGTCATCTTAATGAGCACAATAATTGGGCATTGTCAGCACTCTAATTTCCGCTATTACAGACTAACTCTTAGACACGTTGGCCATGTTCCCTCGAACGCAGTGCCTCCCACCGGCTCCCTGGCCTGCCCTGCACACTGGCCTTCAGGGAGCCCACTTTCCTTCAGGAACCCGTGTCCTCAACAAAGTGGGGAGGATGCCTAGCACCTTTTTTTTCTCTCCTTTAGGCGGAACACCTGCTTTTTCTAAGATGCCAACTTGCAGGGTGGTTCTGAATGAATAATGGATGAGGAGAGGTACAAATGCAGTGACTCCCACTTCTTTATTTCTCTACAGAACATAAATCAGGGTCCCTGACAAGCCCCCACTTCTCTCAGAGTCCCTCTCCCTTCTCTTTCCATCTCCATGAGCTTCCAGACATTTGGGAGCAGGTGGCTTCCACAGGTTCATGTTGTTGGCAGGGAGGGTCTCAGACCCACCCAGGACACTTACTCCTCCCGGATCAGGACTGCGCAGTGGCTGGATTTTCTGCTCTCTGGAAGGGTCACTGTTGACATGGTTAGCTCATTGGTTCTGTTTTCTTTATAGAGGGTGCCCACCCATGGCCTAAGCCATGTCTCCTCCACCCTGAAGTCCCTTCCATGGCAACCTTTCATCATGCCCATCTCTGCTGATCACCTCTATGCCGGGACACCTCTCCTGGGCTCCCCAGGGCCCCCTGTCAGCTACTTGTGATCGACAGAATAGTGTCTCCCAAAGATGGCTACCTCCTCATCTCTGAAACCTGTGGATATGTTACCTTAACATGACAAAAGGGTCTTTACAGGTGTGATTACATTAAAGATCAGGTATTATCTAGATTCTAGAGAATCTCATTGGTGTATGAACTCTGTCTCCCCCGTTGATACACCATGAGATTCTCTAGATAATCTGCCCTCCCCCTGAACCACAGAAACCGGCTTCACTGGGGTCCCCTCTCAAGCTCGCCCCTCACTTTTCTGCCCCAGGGCTTGATCCAAGACAAGAGGATAGTCCAGAATGGGCCGCACTGTCGCCCTGCAGCACCCTTGCCCACAGGGGCAAGGAGCAGCTGGGCTTGGAGGTGGAGAGCACTTCTGGGTGGCTTCCCGCACTCTTCTCAGGAGTCTCAGGGCAAGGGTGCCATCCTATTGGTTTGTCCTCTTTCCCTAACTCACTCTCTCACTTTGTCTTTTATCCTCCCTGGAACCACCTCCCAAGTGAACTCTGCCCTGGTTCGTCCCTATACCTCAGGGAAGGTTCCCATCTATAGTGGGCGGTTAACATACTGCAGCTGCTGTTAGTATTGGGAAGAAATGGGAGTATTCTGCAGAGTTCCACAGGCAGAACCATGACTGAAAGGAGGATGTTATCATGACACTAACTCGCACAAATAAAAGGAAGGAAGGGAAGTCCAGCAACGTGCAGTTCAGTGTTGCCACATGTTACTGGAGCTGACCCTGGTCCTCACCAGCAGTAAGATCTGATGACAAGTGGATCATTCAGTGTGTGTCCTATTGTGAACATAGTCTCCACAACCCACTGAGGGTTCCATAGTCTTACTTATCAATATGTCTTGAGCCATTGTTGGGAGATCTGACTCTCGGGGCTTTCTTGGACATCCATTATTACTCAAAGGACGTCCTTTAATGCCTCTGAAGAGCCTGTGCTTGTAGAGAATTCAGAGCTGCGGGAATGTCATTCTCCTCCCTGCTGCAATCTCACCAGCTTCTCCCACCTTCTCATTCTGACTTGTAAACAGCTGTTCCGTTTAAACAAATCAAAGGTACGAATTATTCTACCCCTTTCTCCCTTTCCTGGCAGACCCAGCTCCTTTCTGGTCTCTCTTCCCCTGACGAGCACCTGCTCAGCAGTTCCTTTGACTCCTGTGAAATCATTATTTGTGCTTTAGCCTGTACATCTGCCCAGAGGCAATGAATGCTTTTTTTTTCCAGTAGACATCCTAAAATGCATATTTAAAATCAGTATCTCTCATTTTAATGTTGAGAGGAAATAATGTCAACACAATTAAAATATTTAGTGAATCAAATCACCTTTTCAATAATAAATGATGATGGCAAGCCTTGGGGTGGTCCCCTTGAGCAGCATGAAACGGG
>NW_005871056.1:10554012-10560035 GCF_000147115.1 Myotis lucifugus
AATTCTGGTACTCATCCCCTCATCTAGGAGACACGAGGCAAAGGCACTGACCACCGTGCAGTCCCCACGTAGAGAGGAGAATTGGAACCACATTGCTTCAGTTCTTAATTTGCGCCAGGCACTTTCTTTCAATTCTAACAAAAACCTTGCCATTGAGGCATAAAACCCAAGTTAGGGATGGAGAATGGGCAACATAGCAGGGTACATGCCATATCTCTTGTCTAATAAATCATAGAACCTTAAATATGACCTCAAAACACACAGACTCCAAGAGAGTAAAAAGCACCATTATTGACTTAGGAGAATTTACAGCTTGAGGGGATACACAAGATAATAAGAATGAACCAGTATCCATACTGATCCCTACGTGTTTAGAACAGGGCATGGATGTCCATCCAGAAGCAGAGTTCAAGTTCAAAGGGTCAGGAATCACATTTTAGCATCTTTTAAAGAAAAGATCAACTTGCTCCTGAGGTACCTGATGAGAGGGCAACTCATCCCATGAAACAAGAGAAGGCTGGGGAGTTGATTTCTCAGGGAAGACCACCCCTTTCCGGAAGTCTTGCTAAGCAATAACCCTGGAGGCCCCGGGTGTAAGATTAATTTGCCCCAGCTTACTCCCAATCTCCTGTAAGTCATCTGTTTGCATCCTTAATGTCTAAACATGCAAATATTGCTGCACTTACTGCTCATTAGTTTAGTTAAAGGAAGTGCCCTTTAATTATGCCTTTAAATAATGAACCTCCTCCATCACCTTGACAATCAGTGCATATTTAGAAGCAAGCAAGGCCTCATTATGAAACAGCCCCTGCGTCCCTTGGTTACTTAGAGGATGGTAGCTTCCTTGCGGCAATAGAAATGGGAGTCTAAAGACAAACAAGCCTTGTGATTGCATTAAGTCCTCGTAGCTGTAGATGCCAGAATGGCAAACAGTTAGCCAGTGATATATTACATGTGAGGGAAAGAAGGGAAACAGCATTTTTTGAGAGGCTATTGTGTACCAATCCCTAGACTCATTGATTTACATACATTACGTCTAAGCTGCAGTTACTTTTGAAGTTATTTCTTAACTTCATTTTACACATATTGAAATTGAGGCTCTGAAAGATGAAGCAGTTTGCCTGAGGTGTTGGACCAAGTCCACCATTCTCCGAAGCTCCATGTTCCTTTCCCTTTGGTACATCTGTGGACAAGTGTTTATGTGCCTTGGCAGAACTGGGAACCCTCCCAGGCTTCACCCTATTTCTCTATCCATTGATCTCAGCAGAAACGCAAAGGAATAGTTTGCCTCCATGTAACTGCTAGACACAGGCAGACTGGACAGTGCCATGTTTGCGCCTGTCTGCATGGCTCTGGGAATAAAGCAGGATGTGCCATGGACAGGCAAGTCCTGACTCCAGTGTCCAAGATCAAGACAGAGGACAGTGCTAGGGCCATCCCTGTGCTTGACCCTATGGCTCCACATGCCTTCTTCTCTTTGGTGGGTAGGTGGTAACTGCCCATGTGCTCAGGGGAAGGATAGGACTCTTTCTTCTTCAATAGGGAAATCTGAGTCTGCCTTCTTGCCATGATATGAAACATTAAATTCCAGTAGCCCTTGTCCTCTGTGTAGACTGCCTGGAAACAGAGCTTGGTGTGAGCTTGCAATTTGGTCTGCTTCTGTTAAGAGAGCCACATACCTTTTCTGTCAAATGCAACCTTGTCAGAAGGTTTCATTCCCATCAGAAATACTAGGGGAGAAGGGGGCTTTAGCTATGTGGGCACAAAGCAAAGAGAGACGCATACCTATTTACCTAGACTCACATCAAAAGTGAGCCCATAATTAAGGCATAAATGTGAATTGAGACTTGAATTGCTCGAAGGATTACCTGATATCATCTACTTATATTTTTCATCTTAAGTATATAAATAAAATGAGCCTTCCAAGCCAAGAGTAAAAATATACCTTAAGGTTTATTCCAGAATACTAAAAAATATCCCTCTGCATATCTAGCAAAAATGTGTCACATTGGGAACAAAAAAATAATAATGACAAGGAAAGAAAGCATTCTGTAGTGGGCAGAGCACAGAGCCGGGCTGTGTCTACACTCTGCCCCAAGAAGTCAGGCAATCATTCACTCACTCGCTTATCAACAAATCTTGATCAAGAGTAAATTAAAAATTAACAAACATGTTTCATCAAGGAGCAGGGAGAGCCATGCAGGCTTTGGAGTCTCTCAGACCTGAGACTCCAGCTCAGCTCTGCCCCATGTTCTCCTGTGTGACGGTGGGCGAGTCAGTTCACCTCTCTGAGCCTCAGCTTCCTCATCTGTGATGTGAGGGGAATTGTAAACACCTGGGAAATGTTACGAGGATTTTAATATAATGAATGTAAAGCAAGGTTAATAAGGAAGTGGCAACAGGGTATTTGACCCATGGAAGTGTTTTATTGGGCCAGCGCCAATATACATCGATAAGTAGACAGGTCTCTGATCTCATTATCCAGACTGTCATCTTCAAGTATCATTTGCACTAACAGAAACAGCTGGTTTTGGGTTTGAGGCAGAAAGGTAAGGGGATGAGCCTGGGTCCAGTTGCCTGTTCGCAGGAAATCTAGGACAGAGCAACACTTTGAACTGCATGTGAGTGTGCAACTAACAAAACCGGACTGGAAGCTCCATAGGTCCCATTCCTGGGTTCTCCAACAGAGAAATTTAAGGAAAAGAAAGCAATGGAGGAGGGTTCTGTAGGTTAAAAAAGACTGACAAATGTAACAAATTCGCTTTTCAAAGGGAGAAATTGAACTATAGTGACTGGGGATTTAGATTTGAGTGATGACTGTGGAGAAGTGAAGACTGTGAAGGTCAGGAGAGGGGACCCTCCCAGGAGGAGGGTGGCTGCCCCTGGGGTGGGGCTCAGGGTGGGCTGCTGGGACCTGGCAAACTCATTTCTCGGCCTGGGTAGTGGCTGGAAGGATGTGCGCCCTATGATAGTTCCTCACTTTCTATGCTTGTTGCAGTGGCTCTCTGCATCTCCTCTTATGTTACAACTAGAGGCCTGGTGCATGAAATTCGTGCACAGGTAGGGTTCCTAGGCCTGGCCTGTGATCAGGGCCTATTGGAGCCTTCCTTCCCCCGGCTGCCGCAGCCAGCCAGGGCCTTCCTTTGTTCTGTGCCGCCTCCTGGTGGTCAGTGCACGTCATAGCAGGCTGTCAAACTCCCAAGCAGACAATTTGCATATTAGCCTTTTATTATATAGGATTTTTAAAAAGTAACTTAAAAAGGAAGAACTCTGTGTGCTGGAGGCGGTGCCAGTTGCTATGGCTCAATCCTAGCCCTGAAGGAGCTTAGGGTTGAATGGGAGAGAAGGGTCATTAGAATACCCTGATGGGGCGAGGAGAGGGGGAAATGCAGAAAGAAGCCTGGTAGGGAAGGATCACCCACCAACCCTGGGGGTGGGAGGCCCAGGCTACAGGGGTGACGCTGACAGTGTTTTGACTCTAATGAGCTCCGATACAGGCTCAGTGGGGGCTGCAGGCTGGCAACTGCTCTTCGGCTGGCACCTTGCCACCCACTTTGCACAGCTTCACCTCAGTGTCTCAGTTCATTCTCCCCAGGCGTCATTCCCCTCTCACTCCGACCGTCAGGAAACTGGCTTAGAGAGGGTATAAACAACTGGCCAGTAAAGAGAGGAGCTGAGAATTGAACCATACCGACACTCTTTTTCCAGGGGAGTAGAGGGCCTAGGGTCCCTGACCGGTCCACGTGGTTTAGTCTGTAGGAGCAGGGCAGCCCAGGGCCAGGAGTTAAAGGGCTTAGCGATAGAAAAGCACAAATAAGATTTTTAAAAATGTATCTTTATTGTTGAAAGTGTTACAGATGTGCCCCTTTTTTTCCCATTGACGCCCCACCCCCACCCCGCACCCACCCCTCTCAGTCCTCACCACGCTATTGTCTGCATCCATGGGTTATGCATATCTGCATATAAGTTCCCAGGTTAATCTCTCCCCACCCCTCCATCCCCTCCATCCCTCTGAGATCCATCAGTCTGTTCCATGCTTCTGTGTCTCTATTTTGTTCATCAGCTTATTTTTAAAAACTAATTTCACCAAGTGAAATAGAAAAGTGGAGTTTGTTCTCATGAGAATACCAAGTGTGGCAAGGGTGCGTTACAGGCGTGCTGCTAGGGGCGCATGTGATTGTCACAGACTGGCCTGCAGTCCCCGTCCCAGGCGCCCCTGGGAGAGGAAGGACAGCTGAACGTGTGGTATACCTGGAGGAAGTATAAGGCCTCACGAGGGCAGAAGAAAGTGTGTGGAAGTGGGAGCATGGGTTTAAACAGAAAACCTCAAGTTCCCATCTCACTGCGGTGACTAGTGTGGGAGCTTCGCGATATTGCCCAACCCCTCCACGCTCCCTGTCTTCATGTATAAAATGAGCTATATGAGCAGTAGATAATGTGCATAAAGCAGCAGATTCATGCCAGATGATGATAAATTGCATCGTTTTATCATTGTCTTTATTTCCCTTTGTTTTGCCCGTACTGGAGATCAGTCTTGGCTTAACCAGTCCACATCTCCTAGAGGATTCTGGAATTCTGGGCTTTATGGAAACAAAAGGCCGTGCCCTCTGGCATGCTTTTCTGTGGATGGCAGCCCAACTTAATGGCTAAGTGCATGGATTTTGGAACCTGATTTCCTGAATCCCAGCTCTGCCACTACTGGCTGTGTGGACCTCGGGGGAGCTGACTGAGGTCACCGTGCCTCAGTTTCCCCATCTGTAAAAAGGGATAGAATGACACTTACTTCATAAGATGGGGAGGATTAAAAGTGATCATATAGCACATTGCACCGCCTGTTGCTTCTGCATTTAGGAGCTAAAGAGAAGCCATCCCTAAGCGCCCAGCACAGTGGTCCCTGCCGGTCTGATGGGAGCCTTCACTGGGCATCCCAAGCAGCATCGAGTGCTGAACACTGACACCATCCTCAGCTCAGTCACCATGGGGCAGAGCCCACACCCCACAGGGCTCCCACAGCCCAGCCTGTCTGAGATGTGGCTGCGAGCACTCGTGCTAACGTCTGATTGAAGAAGCCAGGGTGGTCCTCTTTACACATTATTACTCCACGTGGCGCCATTTCTGTATTTCATCTCACCACAGCTTATCTAGGGAGAGAGAACAGTTAAAGCCTGTTCATGTCATAAGATTTGAACACAGCCTTAACTCCTTCCGGTCATCTGTCCCTAATATACTTAGGCTTTTCATCACAGGAGTAAAGCACAATTGGTCACTTCAGGTCTTGGAAAACATCCTTTACACCACAGCCAGAGTCAAGTGATAATTTGTTTTTCCATGTCTTCACATGTCCCACCAGCAGACAAAAATCTAGGGCCTTCAGAAGGCCCAAACAGGCACCTCACAGAAATTATACAAGTGGCCAAGAAACACATGAAAAGGGGCTCCAATTTATTAGACATAAGGGAAATGCAAATTAAATTCACAAGGAGTCATCCTAAACATTCACTGGAATGCCTAAGAAAGAAAAGAGAAAAGAAAAAAAAGATGTGGGTACATGTGAAATAAAGTCAGTATTTTAATAAAGTGGAAAAAAAAGAAAAAATATTTGGCAGAACCGCTGGACCTCTTGCGTATTGCTGGTGAGAATATAAATGTACAACCACGTTGGCAAACTGGCAGTTCCTCCAGAGTGGACCCAGAAGTTTTACTCCTCATTTTCCAAGCAGCGGAAACACAGCCATACATTCACTAAAAGACATAAACAATGCTTGGGAGACTAATCAGTCTCGGAAAATGCTAGCTGAATGAATTAAAAGTTATTCGAGAGCACTCTAAAACTTGTCCCTGTCCTTGAGTAACCCCAGAGTGGAATCTCATCATGGAACACACTTTTCCTGAGTGTATACTGTGTTCTGGGTTCCATGCTAAGCACTAGGAATACAGGGCTGAGTCAGGGTACCCTTCCCCTCCCAGGAGACCCTAGTGCTTTGCACTTCCTCAAGGAAATTTGGTTGAATGCATGTCACTGT
>NW_005871056.1:10560826-10562391 GCF_000147115.1 Myotis lucifugus
GCTCATGTTTCTCTGCTGCACTCCTGGCTGGGCTTACCTCTTTGGCCTTTAATTATTCCGGTCTCTGACATGGCGTTATCTCTGACACTTTGGGATGAAAGTGTGATTTGCTATTCAGAGGTTTCAGCAAAAATCACACTCCAGTCAGCAAATTGAGAGTCTAATAAAGGAGCAGAGGGTTAGGGAGAGGCATTGAAAGGATGTCTTTAAAGTGTTTTTAATTAAATCTGTGTTATTATTTAGGACGGTGGAGAAGCATTTACATGCATTATGGGGTTTGCTTGGATTCTCCGCCCTGCTGTTCTTATAGCTGTGGCATTCGTCATGGAACCTAAGGGCATTCTGTCAAGTTTGCTTCTTCGGTCAGATATGTTGTGAGCAGCACCAGCTGTGCGTACCTGCTTTATTCTAGGCATGAAGCTAGGTTCTGTGGGGTCACAAAGAGATCTTTGTCAACGTTCCCGCCCTATCATATCAGGAGCTAGGTGACTGCCAGGTTGTAATAAAACAGAAGGGAGAAGAGAGGATCAAAGGAATGAACATTACTGAGTCTTTCTCTGCTAGGATCTGCTTTACCTGCATTTATTCTTTTAATCATCACAGCGGTCATTATCCCCATTTCACAGAAGGGAGAGCTGAGACTCAGAGCATTGAAGTGGCTTATCCTAAGCCACACAGCTCCTTAATGGTCTAAGAGCCTGTGTTCTTTCCACTGAACACACTGCCTCCTGGTGGGGCTGAGGGCTTGTGTCCACTATTGTGAAGGCTGGCCTTACCCACAGCTGTGAATCCCATTGTCCATCGTACTAGTCAGAGGAGGAAGGCATGTCTATAGGCTCATTCTCCACCAGGAATCCCTGCCCATATTCAGCTCGCTTTTCTCTGGCCCTCAGACTAGAGGACCTCCTATTAAAACTCTGTCACTTCCTGTGCTCTGCCTTCAAAGCATTTGTCACAATTTAGAATATATAGTGTTTGTATGATTATTTAATACTAGAGGCCCGGATTCATGCACCCATGGGGTCCCTCGGCATGGCCTGTGGGAATTGGGCTGAAATCAGCATGTGGTAGTGCGAGAAGTGGCAGGCAGCTGGGGAGGAGCCTGAGCCCAGGCCAGGCTCCTGCTCATCTGCCACAGCTCGGCCTCTCGGCTGCGGTCTCCACACGCCCATGACCAAGAAGCAGCCATGGGCTCGTGCCCAGTCAGTCCTGATCCCGGTCTGGTCCGGATGGGGGAGGGGCACGCAGGGGGAGTGTCCATGGGAGAGGCTCACGCTGCCACAGCTGAGCTCGCCAGCCATGAGCCCAGCATCTGGCACAAGCGCTCCCGCTGTGGGAGCACACTGACCACCAGGGGGCAGCTCCTGCATTGAATGTCTGCCCCCTGGTGGTCAGTGCACATCATAGCAACCGGTCGAATGGTCACTTAGGCTTTTATATATAGAGATTTGCCTTTCCTACAGACTGAGCTTCATGAGGGCAGAAACCTCCTCTGTTGTGGTTACCACTAAATCTCCAGCGTTGTTAGCACAGTAACTGTACAGAGTCTTTGTAGAATAACACAT
>NW_005871056.1:10562491-10633860 GCF_000147115.1 Myotis lucifugus
TAAAAAAGGGAGGGAGGGAGGAAGAATGAAAGGGAGAGAAAGGAGGAAGGAAGGAAGGAAGGAAGGAAGGAAGGAAGGAAGGAAGGAAGGAAGGAAGGAAGGAAGGAAGGAAAGAGGGAGGGAAGGAAGGAGAGAGGGAAAGAGAGAAAGAGAAATTTGTTCCTCGTGATTGCTATAGCCCTCCCCAGTATTCTTTTTCTCTGTACTTCTCTAAAATTTGTAGCCAGTAAAAACAAACATAGCAGCCTAGAGTTTAGTTATTCTCCAAAATGACTGAAATATGGGGGAAAAATTGGTATATCTCCTAGTCCCTAGGATCCCCAAACCATGGAGCCTTGAGTAACTTTGAGGGTTTTTTTAATTCCTTGCCCTGCTAGCTATGTCACACACGTAGTCTGCATGTACTTCTGGGTTTCAAACGGTATGGTCATTAATAAAATAACATATTCATATAAATGTAAAGGGTAGCTTTAGGTCACTATCTTATTCTCTCAGAACTTAGGTATTAAAACAACTATATGTAATACCTGACATGCTTGAAATTCAAAAGCAGCCCTCGTTGTAGCTCAAAATACACTTACTCTACACTTAGTCCTTGAATTAAGATAGACCATCTGAGAACCACATTGTACTTGGACTTCATCCCAGGGCTCCTCTCAGAATAGTTCTATCAATAGCGGTCTCTACTGAACACTCACCGTGTGCTGAGTGTCACTGCGCAGCTTTCACTCATCATCTTGTTTATCCTGACTTACCACGATCCACTGGACAAATGAAGAACGCCGAGACTTGGGGCATTTCATTTGCCCGAGGGCACACAGGCGGTGGCAGAACTGGAAATCATAGCTAAACCCGTGCCACTTCCAAGCCTTTGATGCCAACCCCTGCACTGTAATACCTCATTAGCTCCATGATTTTACTGGCACACACCTTGATGTTAACCTTTCAGCTCACTTTGAAGGGTATTATAAGAACCAGCCCCCAAACTCATTGTTAGATTCATAAAGGGTGAGGCTGAGGACAGTGGTGTGTGCATCACACAATGTCTTCTTTTGAGAACCCCCAGGAGAGACTTCTGTCTGGACTCAGTATAAGAAAAAAAGCTCCACTTCTGTCCCACAGAAGGTTCCTTTCCCTGCTGTGGCCGTGGTGAGGCAGTGTGACTCATCGAGCATCCTCTTCTCCTTGGCTTCTACCACGCTGGGCACCACGGGCTGCAGCCGCTGCTGAAACGGTGCGGACCCTTTCAGCATATATTTAGGGGACAAACCACGTGCACTCACTCCAAGACTTCCCCTAACGTCCTATTTTAGCCTGAGCCCCCAGAAAGCAAAGCCTGAGGCAGAAGTGTATGAGTTTGCCCTTTACAGTAAGGTATGCAAGCCCAGGGAGGTGATTGTGAGGGAAGGGGAGTGAGGCAGGGAATGAGGGAGAGAAATAAAAGGTGTGTGATCAAGCTGGACACGGCTTGTGATCAAGTTCAGCTGACGGCTCTTCCAGCGCAGTGATGAACTGTTCCCAATGAACTACCGGGTGGTACGTGAGGAGAGCAGGAAAGGGAAAGGAGTGTGTGCACTGGCCCCTGTCTCCCGTTGGCCAATACTTCAGACGCATTCATGCCCCTGGATGTCTGGGTGGCATGACTCCTGCTGTGCCGTGTGCCTCAGAGATGACCGGGGACCCCGACAGCAGAGTGACGAGCTATAGGACTATGCCTTTGGGAAGTCCATCCCTGGGCAGCAGCTGGGGTGCCCATGCAGAGGTGTTTACACCAGGGCAGCTGGGACCAATGGTGGCCGTGCCCCTCCCCATCTCCTCTCTCAAAGAGATGGTGCCCAGATCCGAGTTGCCCCAAAGAGGGGTCTGACAGACTTTCCATCTACTTTTCCTTCCCACGGTTCCTTTTCTTTCCTGACTTCTTTTTATATTGTGTATTGATTTTATCCTCACAAGCCACATTTAATCTGTTTTAGATGGGCCAGAGTATAAATAAGATGCAATCGTTACTTGTGTGCTAATCTGGTCTCTCCACTAAGAGTCATATTACCAAGGGACCCCTTCTCTTTCATCCCCAAGAGTGGCTAAAGTGGACCCTTGAGATGACTCGACACAGCCAGTAGCTGTTGTCACCCCCTCTCTTCACACAACAAGGCAGCCCTGAACTCGCATGTCATGCCAACTCGAAGGCTTTTGTTTGCTGAAGTGTTTGTTTTCTCAGCCTTGGTTACATTTGTCTTTGGAAATTTGCAAGGACAGCATGTCCTTGGGATCTCCAACACTGAGATTGTGTCTGGCATCGTGGCCACTGGATGAATTCTTTTTGCCCTCACCCAAATAGATAACAAAGATTATGTCATAATAATTGCTTATTGAGCATTTGCTAGATGCCAGCACTTCCCTGGCTGGTTTACCTTTTTCAATCGCACATAACTCGGCTCTTGCCACCTGCGACTCAATATATTCCTATTCCTCCCTGACTCTGAAAAAGCCTGGAGGCCCCATCCACCCAAGGTTGAGCCCTTGGAGAGTGGGCTTTCTCCACATGCCTCTTTTTCCAGATCCCTTGGTCTCAAGGTTTGCCTTTTCGGTGTGTGACTCTCAGCCCCATCAGTAGACCGCAGCAAAACAGTCTACCTTTCTGGGCTTGGCAGCCAGGCGGCCTTTAATTACCGAATGTCTTCACGGTCCCCACAGTGTGATTAGTTTGACTGGGCCTTGTAATTAAATGGTCAGCCAAGCACATGGGAGGGAGGATGCCTTGGGCTGGGGCATGCTTTTCTTCCTTTCTCTGCGCTGAGGGCCTGAGACTGCAACCTCGGGAACAAAGACCCACTTGGTGCTGAGCTGCCCCTACGGCCTGGGAAGCTGGGGCAGCATCTGGAGACAGAGAAGCCGCTCTCTGTGCAGGGCAGCTCTGCTCATTGGCAGAATTGCCGCAGCGTCGTGGGTGGTATAATCCCTCCACCTCTGCATACTTCTCACTGAGTATCTCCGATTAGCCTGCCAGGTCCCTAAAGCTCTACCCCTTGCCGTTCTTGGGTACAGATACCTAAACCCACTGTTGAAATGCACCGGCTTTCATTGAGGGGAGGGCTGGGGTAAAAATAAAGGCATTTCCTGGGGAGTCAGGGAGGCTCAGGTTAGGGGCTCCCAAGTGGGGACTCGGGAATTCAGAGCCAGCTTGTGATCCCAAAGATTCTGGACATAAATACCAGCTTATTCCCCCACTCAGCATAACACACAGGCGTTTACTCTAATTGCATATCAGAGGCTGGTTCAAAACCAGTCTTGCTGGTAATTATTTAAGGGCCCAGAAAATATCTGGGAATTGAGAAAACAAACCAAGCCAAAATAATAACAACAACAACAACTGAGAGAGATCACCACAGAGGAAACACATATGTGAAAATTGGGCATACACCCAGAACATCTGTGAGGGAGAGAAACTTTCTAATAGATATGGGCGATCCCACCATGGAAGCAAGGCAAACCATTGACATAGGATTCTACAGTCGTGAATCTAAAACATGGATTGGGTTAGAGCATGAGAAATTGGATTAAGTACTCCTGAATCATATGCAGAGTTTGTTCTATTTGATTAGTGTTGTGTTGTTACTGATGGTTCGGCTTTCATGTTTGTTAGTTGGTTGGAAACAGCCAGCCAAGGAAGAAACGCCATCTAGAATTCAGGAGACTTGACTCTGTCCCAGTCCCCACACTCCATAGCTGCCTCTGTTGAAATCATTGTGCTTCTGCAGGCCTTACTTCTTTTGTAGAATGCATATAATATTTACCCATTCATCCTCTAGGGACTCTGAGGAAAAAGCAGGATAATATTGTCATTACTGATGGTTAGTAAGGATCTGTTATTAATACAAGTTAATCCTAAATCTGATGAGGAATGAGGTGGGGATGAATAAATAAGATATAAATTAATGGGTTTAAAGGCAGTAATGATAGTGAGTGCCAGACTTGCTCCTCTCTTGCTTCTAGTTGATTATTGGGGTGAAGGGAGGACCCTCTGATGCTACTTAATGGAGTGAGTCTGGCTGTTGAGAGAGCCAGTTCTTCACTTGTCTGGTGCAGAAGGCACTTCCCCAAATCAATCAATCCTTTCACCCACTTTGCTTTTGCTTGCTCATGCTCTCTCTCTCCTCCCTCTCCCTCCCTTCTTCTCTCCCTCTCCTGAGAACTTCCTAGCTGGCTTCCTCCATAGGCTAAGGGATTGAAGATCCAGTCCAGACAGGGATGTTTGTAAGATCACTCAAATGCCCTTTGCAGGGCATCAGCTCCCAAGGCTGCCATGTAAGGGAAAACACCCTGCATCAGTCCTCCAGCAAAGCTGTAGGAGCAGCCCTGCCCTGCCCGGCCTGAGGTACAGGGAAGACGGACTCCCCTGGCAGCTGAATGCTTAGGGATTACATGGAATGCTTCTGGAAGCCAAATCTCCACTTGTTTTTTTCTTCTTGAGTGATAGTACCTCATAATGGTTTAGGGAAGAGGTTCCCAAACTTTAATGTGCAGGCAAATTGGCTACAGATCCTGTTAGAATGCAGATTCTGATGTGGAAGGCGGGTGGGGTCTGAGATTCCAGTTTCTAATCAGTTCCCAGGTGATGCTAGATATTAAAGCTGCTGATTGGGGCTAACTCTTTGAGCAGCAAGGCTTTCCAAAAGGGCTCTAGACACAAACTCATGTGTGACCTTGGGCAAGTTACCTAAACTCGCTGAGTCTCAGTTTATCTGTAAAGAGTTTGTCTCCCAAGAGTTGTTGGGAGAACTAAGTAAGTTCTTTGTCCAGTGAGTGGCACAAACCAAGTGAGAGAGGGCAGTACTCACGGCGTTGTTGACTACAGTTGATGAAATGGGAGCCTTCTCCTAAGACAGCCTTTCCCTGGGAAGACATTTCAGAGAATTTGAAGAGCACATCTTTCAGGCTTAACCATGCCTGGGTCCAAGGCCAGCGAATTCCATACTCTGAGTGGAAAGCCTTGTAGCAATGAAACACACCTCAGACAGGCTGAGAGGTCCGTGCTTGCGTAAGGTGTGAACAAAAGACAGCTGCTGAGCTCTCCACATCACAATGCACCTTTTCCATGCAGAGGGGCTCTGTGGGCATTTCAGGAAAATGAGCCCTGAATTAAATGCATTTAGTTCATGGGGAACCTTGCGGTAGGTCTCCAGCTGTGTTGTCCTTGGCATCAGTGAAGGATTTCGGGATTGGGGGGGAGAGTGATACCATTGTGATCAGCTAGTTATTAATAACTAGAGGCCTAATGCACGGAATTCGTGCAAGAGTAGGCCTTCCTTCCCCCAGCTGCCGGCACTGGCTTTGCTCTGGCCGCCAGCAGGCACCCAGGACCTGGGCTTCCCTCCACCCCGGATGCCCCGGCTTCATCCGGAATCACATCCGGAATGATGTCTGGTCTAATTAGCATATTATGCTTTTATTATTATAGATAGAGAAGGAGCAAAGCGGGAAAGCCAGACAGTATAGGCACTTCATTTGGGCACCTTCACCAGGAAGCTGAAATTTTGCACTCCCCAGGGAACCCCATAGGGAAGATAGATGCAGGGCCAGTAAAGTTGGGGGGACTAAGGAAGGTACTTGCCTGCCAGTCAAACCTGGAACAAAGGTGATTGGCCAGAATTGGTGTGAGCACTGCAAGTGCACCGAAATTCAGGAATATATAATCCTCTAAACAAAGGAACTTTCTCCTGTTGCTCTTGTTGCTTGGGGTGTGTTGTCTTGATTCTCTTGCATTTGCCCATGTGGCCCACAGCCATGTGGACCCCCACATGCAATAGACTGCAATGGGAAATACAAGCTAAGCTAGCCTGATGCTGTATTGGACCCAGCTCCAACATGGAAAGGAAGCTCTGGGCACTGGCTCTAATTTTAGCTCTACTGAAGCCCCAGCTACACTTTTTCTATGACTGGACTAAGGGAACTGGGGCTTTGGAAATTCAGGGATTTAATTCCATGCAAATGCAACTCACTTATTCTCCCGTGTGCGTCTCAGAAAATTCCTTTTCTCAGAATATCGCAAGAACCCCAACCTCAGCAACAACCAAGGGAGACAAGGCCCTCTCCTGTCTGTTAACAGGAGTAGTGTGGGGAATAAAGTGGTGGGAGCTGGCCTTGGAGGGCTGACAGGGTGGGAGAAGTAAGAGGAGGGGAGAGTAGAACAGAAGTGCAGTATAAGAATGGAGCCTACTACAAAAAAAAGTGAGGAAAGCAGTGTTTTTGGAGGAACAGTTACAATTTACCACAGACTTGGAGCTTCAAAGAACACAAATTTCACATCTTACAGTTTGGAGGTCAGAAGTCTGAAATGGGTCTCAGAGAGCTGACATCCAGGTGTCAAAGGGCTGTGTTCCTTCTAAAGGTTCTGTGGGAGAATCGGTTTCCTTGTCCTTCCCATCTTCTGGAGGCCACCACATTCCTTGCTCATGGCCCCTTTATCTTTAGAGTCAGCAGCTACATCTCTCCAACCTCTGCTTTCATCATCACCTCACCTTCTCTGCCTGCCTGCCTCCTTCTTTCACTGATACACCCTTGTGATTACATCGAGCCCACCTGGATCATCCAGGATCCTGTCCCATCTCAAAATCCTATACTTGATCACTCCGAGGAGTCCCTTTGCCATGCAAGGTGACACAGTCATAGGTTTCAGGGCTGAGACTCCAGGCTCCCCAAGCAGGATCTCAGCTTCTTCCTCACATGGCAGGGTGCCTGGTGCATGGGCAACCTCCATGCATATTTATTAAATGAATGAATGAATGAATGAATGAGTGACAAACAAATGGTTCTCAGACTCTTTAATGGGAGCCTTTTAAAGTTATTTAACAAGAGATTCTTCTATTTAAAGTAGCACTTCCTAAACATATATAACATTGCAGAGTTTACTCTTATCATATGAGAGTCGAAGAATTTTTTTTCCTTATACAAAAAGAATATGGTGACCCACCATGTAGCCACTTTGCTTTTCCTATCATGGTCAGTGATAGGCTCGAATGCTGTGCACATCCTCTGAGCACTTTCTGTGTCCCTAGCCCTGCACTTTGGGAACATGGTAGGAACAAAAGAAAGCTGTTTGGGGTTGAATTGTGTCCCTCCAAAAAAGATGTTAAAGTCTTAACCTTCAATACCTCAGAATGTGACCTTATTTCCACATAGGGTTGTTTCAAATGAAATTAGTTAAGATGAGGTCATACTTAACTGTAGGATGGGCCCCTAATCCATATGACCTGTGTCCTTATAAGAAGATGGCCACGTGAAGGCACACACACATAGGGAGGTGGCCACGTGAATACACACACACAGGAGAAGGCCACGTGAAGATACACACACACGGGGAGAAGGCCATGTGAAAATACACACATAGGGAGAAGGCCATGTGAAAATACACACATAGGGAGATGGCCATGTGAAAATACACACACACACACAGGGAGAAGGCCATGTGAAAATACACACACACATAGGGAGAGAAGAAGGCCATGTGAAGACACACACACACAGGGAGAAGGCCACGTGAAGACACACACACACACACACAGAAGAAGGCCATGTGAAGATACATACACACAGGGAGAAGGCCATGTGAAAATACACACACACACATAGGGAGAAGGCCATGTGAAGATACACACACACACATAGGGAGAAGGCCATGTGAAAATACACACACACACACACACACACACACACAGGGAGAAGGCCATGTGAAGACAAACACACACGGGAGAAGGCCACGTGGAGATGGAGGATGGAGCGATGCATCTATAAATCAAGGAAGCCTGTGGCCACCAGAGCCTAGGGGGGACGCATGGAGCAGATTTTCACTCAGAAGGGCCACCCTGCCAATACCTTGATTTCAGACTCCTAGCCTGCAGAACTCTAATACACAGTAAGTTGCTTTCAGCCACCCTGTGGGTGGTAGTTTGTGGTAGCAGTCCTAGCAGACGAATACAGAGACCAACACGGAGGCATGGACTTGGGCATTCTCAGCATTGTTCGAAGGCTTTGTGAAATCCAGTCCCTGGATAGTGTAGCTTGAGTGAAGCCAGGATGAATGAGTGCCACTTATCTCAGTGAATGTGGAGGGCCATTTATATTTTCTGACATGTGCAATCAGACTGAACTTGGAACCAGCACATGTTTTGCACCTAATCAGCACTCAGAAAGTCCACATTGAGTGATTAATCTGGGCATAGAGCTGATTGGACTACCCACACCTTTTCTCCAAAGCAAGGAGGGTTGGTGCTGGTGTAGTGGGGAGAGGGGTATTGCCAGATTTCAGACTGTTCCCAGAGCTTTGTATGAGACTAAAACCCAGGTTTGAAAACTCCACTTGGCAAATATCCACAACAGCCTGGTCTTAAGATCTTGGATGTTCTAATGGATTTTAAACTGCCTCTGTTCCCTAAAGATTTCTACAAATTCTCCCAGACCTAATGGACTGACCTGTCATTCAAGGAGAATACCCGATTTCTCTGCTGTAGATTTCCAAGCTGAAGCAACCTGTTCCCGGGCCTTCCCTGGAGGCCCCTGTGAAATGCAAATCACTGGCCTACCCACAGAAATCGCTCTGCAGGGGGAACAGGTGATCCACAAGAAGCCACAGTGGATCTTTTCGGGAGCAGTGTGTGAGGCCCACTGGCAGGCTTTAGTTACAGTCAGCACTCAGATTCCACCAGAGCAAGATCAGTGCGGGAAGCCGTGTAGCAGAGGGTCTGTGTGCAGCTCCAACAGCTCCGATGGAAGCGCACAGCTGCTCTTCCGGGAGCTGACAGACACACACCAGGCGGACGTGTGGCTGAAGGCCAGGCCAACCAGCCAGGTGGTGGCTGGTTTGAGGAGCCAACCCCTGAGGAGGTCCTTGTGAGATTTGAAATGCAGGACGCACTTGCTGACTGGCACGTGCTATGTCTTTGGAGATGGAAACACTTAACCAGTTCCATTCAAAATCAGCTCAATTTCCAAAGGGGGCAGAATTTGTTATTTGAATTATTCAGAGGAGGTTTATTTACCAGCACCAAAATAGGAGATATGTCAACTAAATTATAATTATGTTTCTCTAAAGATATCCACTGAGATTCTTTTTTTTTAACTTGCAAGGAGAAGTCAGGCTGTGTATTTATGGAGAGTCAGCCTTAATATTCTGAGTGACAGAATGAAAAATTAATTTTCTTCAAATACATTACTGAATAGTTAACTACATCTCAGTAAGCTATTTGCTTAATATACTGAGGTCCTCTTCCGAGGGCCTATGATTTATCCTTATCTTTGCCAAGAGATAACTTTCAAAAGCACGGGCCTAAGGATGGGAAACAGGAGTTCTGGGCTCCAGCCCTGCCACCAACCAGCTGTCTCACCTTGAGCAAGTCCCCGCTGCTCCCTGGGCCCGGCAGGCTGGTAAAGTGCTTAAAAGGACCCAGAGCCCAAACAGCAGCAGAAGAGAGACGTGTGAAGAAAGAGAGGTGGGTGGTGAAGATTTCTGTTGGGTCCCCTTTTCTTCAGAAGGTCCTTTGGCACTTGGTACCCAGGGTTTGATCCCCATCGTAGCTGAAAGGCTGTGTGCCAAGTAACAGAGAAAGTGGCTTCAGGGGTCTTTGCAGAGCGTGGCTGCTGTTTATTCGTGCCACCAGCATTCATCAAGAACCGACTGCATACCTGAACGTATAGACGTGGTCTTTGCCCTCATGGGTCCCAGAGTCAAGGACTGGCCTGACCAATGGGAGAGCCACTGGCCATGTGTGTCTATCAAGCACTTGAAATGTGGCAAGTCTGGACTGAGAGGCGCTGTACATGGAACACACACAACGGATTGCAAAGGCTTAGTAAGAAAAACAAAGTACAGTATCTTAATGAGTTTTAATATTGCTTACAGGTGTGCCTAACTTTTTTGTGCTTCTCTTTATTGCACTTTGCAGATATTGCATTCTTTTTTTATTTTTTACAAATTGAACATTTGTGGCAACCCTGCATCAAGCAAGTCTATCCATTCTTCCAATAGCATTTGCTTACTTCATGTCTCTGTGTCACATTTTGGTAATTCTCGCAGTATTTCCAACTTTTTCATTACTACTGTATTTGTAAGATGATCTGTGATCATTGATCTTTGATCTTACTATTATAATTGTTTGGGGGGCCACAAACCATGCCTATATAGGATGGCAAACTTAATTGGTAAATGCTGTATGTGTTCTGACGGCTCCACTGAGCAGCCATTGCCCCATCTCTCCCTCTCCTTGGGCCTCCCTATTTCCTGAAACACAACAGCATTGAAATTAGGCCAATTAATAACCCTACAATGGCCTCTAAGTGTTCAAGTGAAAAACAAGAGTTACATATTTCTCATTTAAAAGCTAGTAATGATAACGCTCAGTGAGGAAAGCATGTCAAGAGCCAAGATAGACCAAAAGCTAGGCCTTTTGTACCAGTTAGCCAAGTTGTGAATGCAAAGGAGAAGTTATTGAAGGAAATTAAAAGTACTACTCCAGGAACACGCTAGTGATAAGAAAGTGTAATAGCCTTATTGCTGACATGGAGAAAGTTTTAGTGCTCTGAAAAGAAGATCAAACCAGCCACAACATTCTTCAGCCAGACTCTCTTTAATTCTATGAAGGTTGAGAGAAGAAAAGTCTGAAGCTAGCAGAAGTTGGTTCCTGACATTTAAGGAAAAAAGCCGTCTCCATAACATAAAAGTGCAAGGTGAAGCAGCAAGTGCTGATGTGGAAGCTGCAGCAAATTATACAGAAGATCTAAGTTAATTAATGAACATAGTGACACTAAACAACAGATTTTCAATGTAGATGAAACATTGTTATATTGGGAGAAGATGCCATCTAGGACTTTCATAGTTAGAGAGGAGCAGTAAATGTCTGGCTTCAAAGTTTCAGAGGACAGGCTGACTCTCTTGACAGGGACTAATGCAACTGGTGACTTTAAAGTTGAAGCCAATGCTCATTTATTACTCTGCAAATCCTAAGACCCTTAAGAATTATGTCAAATGTACACTGCTATGCTCTATAAATAGAACAGTAAAGCTTGGATGACAGCACATCTGTTTACAGTATGGTTCACTGAATATTTTAAGCCCACTGTTGAGACATACTGCTCAGAAAACAAGATCCCTTTCAAAATATTACTGCTCATCAACAATGCACCTGGTCACCCAAGAGCTCTGACGGAGCTCTAGTACAGTGAGATTAATGTTGTTTTCGTACCCAATAACACAAGAGCTATTCTGTAGCCCATGGATCAAGGAATAATTTTTTACTTTCAAGTCATATTATTTAAGAACTACATTTCGAAGGCTATAGCTGCCATAGGTGGTGATTCCTCTGATGGATCAAAGTACATTGAAAACCTTCTAGAAAGGATTCACAGTTCACCATTCAAGAACATTCATGATTCAATGGAAGAGGTCAAACTATCAACATTAGCAGGATTTTGGAAGAAGTTGATGCCAACCTTTATAGATGACTTTGGGGAGTTCAAGACTTCAGTGGAGTAAATAACTGCAAATGTGGTGGAAATAGCAAGAGAACTAGAATTAGAAGTGGAGCTTGGAGATGTGACTGAATTGCTGCATTCTCAGGATAAAACTTGAATGGAAGGGGAATTGCTTCTTATGGATGAGCAAAGAAAGTGGTTTTTTGAGATGGGATCTACTCCTGAGGACAATGCTCTGACGATTGTTGAAATGACAGCAAAGACTTTGTAATACATTAACTTAGTTGACAGAGCAATGGCAGGATTTGAGAAGGTTGACCCCAATTTCAAAAGAAGCTCTTACTGTGGATAAAATGCCATCAGACAGCATCATGTGCAACAGAGAAATTGTTCATGAAAGGAAGAGTCAATCAATGCAGCAAACCTCATTGTCATCCCATTTTAAGAAATTTCCACAGCCACTCCATTCTTCAATTACCACCCTGATTAGTCAGCAGCCATCAACATTAAAGTAAGACCCTCCACCAGCAAAAAAAAAAAAAAGACTTCCTGAAAGCTCAGATGATGGTTAGCATTTTTTTAGCAACAAGGTATTTTTTAATAAGCCATGTACATTTTTTGGACATTATGCTCTTGTACACTTAAGGCTATAGTATAGTATAGACATAACTTCTGTGTGTCTTGAGAAACCAAAAAATTCATGTGACTTTCTTTATGACAATATTCACTTTATTGCGGTAGTCTGTATCCCAACCCGCAGTCTCTCAGAGGTTGCCCGTACACATCGAAATGACAAATAGATACATTGGATTAAGTGCAGTATATTATTAAAGTCAATATTGCTTGGGTTGTTTTGTTTTGTTTTGTTTTTAGTTATTTGAAGTGACCACTGGAAAGTGTGAAATTATGCTTGTGCCTTGCGTGTTGTGGGGGACTTAGGAGGGTAGGGTGGGCAGAGGATAGTGCAGGCTGGCACAGTCGAAGTAGCCCAGGTGGCATGGTGAACAGAGACGCAGCACAAGTTGGTTGGGCATGTCCTGGACCAAATGGGGGGAGGTCAGAAAGTTCAAGAACAATGTAAGCACTTGAGGGTAATAAGGGGTGGGCATAATACCCTAGGAACACCTACATTTTTTGAGCACTCACTGTGCCAGGCACTATTCTAAGTGGTGTAGATGTACTAACTCATTTAGTCCTCGCAACCCCATGAGTTATCAGTTAGTTGCTATTATCATTTCCATTCTGTAGATGAAGGAACTGAGGCACAGAAAGGGGATGAGATTTGCCTGAGATCACACTGCCCGGAAGTGGTCAAATTAGAATTTGAACCCTGGAGGCTTGGCTCTGGAGCCTCAGTCTTGAATTACAGCCTCTCTCTAGGGTACAGCTGAGGGGTGAACACTTTGTCTGTGGGGGATAGGGATCCCCACAGATTTGGTGCAGCACAGAGCCCAGTCTGAGTAGACAGGAAGACTAACCTGGGGACAGGGAGTTGGGGGTGCCCTGGGAGCATACTGGCAGCAGTGGGGCTGGAAAAGGATAGAGGCTGACACTTCCCTGGCACCTACTCTGCCAGATCCCCTGCCCAGCATCTCACAGACTCTCCCTTAGCCCTCTGTGTTCCAGCCACAGGCCATTGCCTGCACAGTTCCTCCGCCTCGAACGTTCTTACCCCCACTGGCCCGTTCCCCTGCCTCCTTTCCTTCGCCATCACTTCCTGACTCTAGACCAGTGATGGCGAACCTATGACACGCGTGTCAGAGGTGACACGTGAACTCATTTTTTTGGTTGATTTTTCTTTGTTAAATGGCATTTAAATATATAAAATAAATATCAAAAATATAAATCTTTGTTTTACTATGGTTGCAAATATCAAAAAATTTCTATATGTGACACGGCACCAGAGTTAAGTTAGGGTTTTTCAAAATGCTGACACGCCAAGCTCAAAAGGTTCGCCATCACTGCTCTAGAAGAAGGTCACATCTCCCAATGATGGGCTCATACATTCCTACCCTTCATAGTCTTTCTTTCAAATATAATGTTGCATTTAGTTATATGAGTTTTTTTTTATTTTCTGTCTATTCCCTTAGAAAGGAACTGCATGTGTTTTTGCTCACTTTATATACTCAACCCCTACAATAATTCCTGACCTATAATTGCTACCAGTAAATATCCATTGAATAAATAAATCTTCCTACAGCATAGGTAGTCTAACTGCTTTACAGATGAAGAATATTCCTAGCTCAGAAACCACACTTCGACAGCAGCTGCCCAAGGAGTCTAGCTAATAGGAATCTGTTTAACTCTGTTAAGTGAGCTTTTTCAAAGCATTTTGACCCTGGACTCTTTCGTTCATGGTTCATGTTGCAGGAAATGTTTGTCAAAACTCCACTTGGGAAAGAAGCCTGACAGGGTCTGAAGACAACACTTTCCCAAGCGGTAGCCTGTGGGCGGCCTCATCTCCCCCGGCTGGTCCTGGTCCTCTCCCTCCCTCCCCAGGGAGACTGACCACAACCCCCCTTCACTGAGAGCAACTTTCTGTCCTAACCTCTGACACCCATGTCAACCCCATCAACCTACCTCCTGGGCTTTGCAGACTGTAGATCAGCCCCAGGCTGAGCAAGAGAAGCTTTCACTTGAATGAGAGGCTAATTGAAGTGCGTTTTCAATATATGACCATCAGTAAGAGCTGGAAGTTGAACAGTCTTCCCAGGGTGGAGATGGAAGAGCTGGTTGACATTGTTTAAAGGCAGTGGTGGGAACAAATAACCCAGCTGGTCCATAAGCTGATCTCATCGGCAAAAACCATAGCATGGTGCCAGGGGAGCAGCATGTCCTCAGTGCCTATGATACAGGTGTGTTTGCCCTCCCCATGGATGAGTTTAAATCCCAGGTGCTAGCAATTCTTGTACAAGTGGCTCAGAGTGCAAGGACAGCTTTCCAGGATGGTTTTGGGGCTTTGCCCAAATATTGCTCAACCCAATTACAAACGGGCTGGTCTCTCTGACACAGCCTACCTTTCATGTTTCCTCTCCGCCGCCCAGGGTCAGCAATTGCTTTCTGACAGGAGGCCCGGTGGGTGCTCTCTGAGCTGTCATAATCACCTTCCGCTGAAAATACACTGCGCTTCTCCCTGCCAGTTCGGAAGCGCCGGCGACCTCCTGGGGAGATCTTAAATAGATTTGCAAATAAGACTGGCATCTTTGCTTTGGCATGAAGTTGATCTTGGCATTAACCAAAACCTCATCCTTCTAATGTTCCAGAACAGTGGCCTGAGGCCAAACGGCCTTGCTAGTCTGCTGTGAGAACAAGATTTGCCTGGTTTCAACCCTCCGGGTTCAGCAGCTCTGCATTTCCGGAAACAAAGTTCCGTTTTGGCCCACCCTTCGTGTATCTCCTGTGGGCCAGGGGGTTACGTAGCTCTATGTGTCCATTGTCATCTGAATTTCACAGATGATGAGGCTGTTGAAGTAAAGAATGGCTTTCTAGAACGCAAGGCAGTAAAATAGTTACATACTCCTTAGCGGGCACACAAAGCCCTCAGGAGCCCAGCCCAGCCCTCCCCACCAGCTCACCTCCACCTCACACATCTGTCAGGGTGTCCGTGGAATGTGTCCTTCCATCAGCCAAAGAATCCAGAGCTCTTAACTGCTTTATCAAGTTGCTCATTTTGCTACAATCTCCTCTGTCTTCCAATTCCCCGATTCTGTTTTCAGCTTTCTAGTTTATGTGTAACCCATAGATCTAGTTCAACAACTCTCCTTTATTTCTGGAATTTTTATCTGGTGCGTTTTCCAACCTGCCTTCTCCTACTCCCTTTCAAATTGCTCCATCCTGTGTGGTTCCTGAATGTGAATGTGATCACTTCTTTTGTCTGTTTGTTCTCATGCACGCAGAGTCCTTTCCTCTTTGTTTTGTAAGTTTTCACTCGGAGCTCATCTCTGACAGGAACTGTCCTGCTCAGACCCTGGGTTGTGGGGACCCCTCCCTAGGGAGAGGTTGTTTGTTTGTTTTTCTTCTTAGGGCGAGGTTTTGAGTATGTTTTTGGGGTCCCTGCAGACCTCATGCACACATTTTTAAGTTATTTCTGTGTTCCGGATTTCCACACCGTGTGGGCTGGTACCTTTGGACTCTGTGCATGGATATGCGTTCCAGGCTGGTTGGCTGGCTTCCTGCGTTCCTAGGTCGATGGCAGTGGTCGTCCCAGGACTGGGCTTGAGGCAATCCCTTTCAGCTGTGGGCTTTGTGCAGACATACCTGCCCGCTGGGCTTTTCTTGCACAGAGGACCCGAGTCTCCATTCCTCATTCCCATGGGCTTGGAAACCATGACTGAATAGTGTGGGCCACAGCCCCTCAAGCGGCCACTGTTTCAACTCTCAGATGCAACTTTGGTTTTTTCCTTTTGTTTGCTTTTATATCTAAGGATTTCTCTTCCCAGCTCTTATTTTCGTTTTATTTTGTTTTATTGTTGTTACATTTTATCCACATCTCAATGTATTTGGAAAAGGAAAGGGGTTTCCCTATCTGCTTAGGCTGAAAATATGTGCTAAGTGTTGGGTATGGTTTATTTTAGCTTGATTGACACAATCAACCTGTGACATATATACGATTAATATCCTCACTTAACAGGTGAAGGGACCCAGAATTAGGAAGGTCCAATAGTTTCCCAAAATCCAGAACACAATTCCCCAGAAATCGCTAAAGTAGGTGTGATACCAGCCCACTACCCACAGGCCTGGCCTGCATGGACCCCCTCTGGCCCCTCCTTTGCTGCCCTGCCCACCTCATCCTGCCACTCCCTCCAGCCATGGCAGCTGGTCACGAGCAGGCTGCTTGCTCTGTTTCACCCACACTCACACCACAGCTTTCTCACCATTCCCCTGCTACAGTGGTCCCCCCTCCCTGATAAATGCTTTCCACCTTGCAGTAGCCTCTCCCTGACACACTTTCTCAACCTCACCCCTCTCTGGTACATATTGTAAGTTCTGAGTACGAGTGAGGGTGGAGGGGTGAGAATGGACAAGAGAGGCATCGTCAGAACTTGGCAGTAAGTTAACTGGAGGGAAAGAAGAGTTGGGGCGTCCCAAGCAATGCCCAGGGTTCTGGCTTGGACGACAGGCCAGATGAGGAAACATTCGCTGAGGGGGATCCAGGAGGAGGCGCCGCTGAGGCTGGAGCACAGAGGGTGTTCAACTCCGTGTTGGACACAGTGAGTTTGAAAAGCCTGTAGAACATCGAGTGGGGCCATTCAGGGACAACGACATACAAGTGCATCACGTAAGAGTTCAGCCTCTGCTGTGAGGGTGTGTGTGTGTGTGTGTGTGTGTGTGTGTGTGTGTGTGTGTGTTAGTGAGTATGTGGAGCTGCGCCACTGGTTGTGTGTGAAATGGAAAGACACACGGGGGGTGTGTGTGTGTTACACCTACTGCTTATAATTCCTTGAGATTAGAAACTTTGTCATTTCTTCCCTTTATTTCCAAAGGTGCCTAAGACACAGCTGGCCCTCCTACTTTGTAAGATTGCAGCAAGGATTAAATAGGATCAGGAATCTGAAAAAGCTGCTTCAAAATGGAAAAATGTGTTCTAAGATTTGTTGTTGTTATGACGACCATCCTCCTCCTCTGGCCCGGAAACGCCCAGATCTCCCGTTGCCTACGGAATAGAAGTAGTCCGCGTCCTCGGGGCTCAGTTCCACATCTACCCTTGCAGCCTCATCGCCCACTCCTCACCTTTCCCAAGCCAGCCTGACCCTCCCAGCTGTGTCTTTGCCCCTGTCCTCCTGCCAGTGCAATCAGACGCCCTCTCCTCCACAGGGTGAACCTGGGACCTTGAAAAACCTGTGCAGGCATGAGTCCCAACAAGGGTTTTGTCAATTCTGTGACTGGACTGGAAGCTCCATAGAGCAAGTGCTTTCTTTCATTCACAGAGCAGGACGCACATTCAGTAAACATCTGCAGAAGCGAACGAATGCGTGAGCCTCCACATGCCCCGACCTAGTACTTTCCTTGGCAGTAGAAAAGCGAGATGGGTGATTCAAGGAATAAAAGGCGTCTGCTCCCTGCACCTGGAATGTTGTGCTTGCCGTCTATTCCGAGTGGCATCTTAACATTCCTTCCATATCCACCCTACACACCCCCTTCTCCCTGCCGGAAGCCCTCTCTCCCCTCCCTGGGACCTCACAGTGCTCTGCACCTTGTCTATCACTCTCATCTCCATTCCTGTTCCATTGGAGTCTTTTGTGTACCTGATGCCATTAGACTGGAGCCCTTGAAGGCAAAGCAGGTGTCTGACAAGCACTGCGCCCTGTGCAGCCCCTAGCGCACTCCCTAACACACAGTGGTTGGTACATAAATGCACCTCGCCTTGAACGGTGGGGACCAACTCAGAACTTCAATGTAGCATTTAAAGCTCAACCACCCAGCCTGCTCTCCCCTCTCGTGGAGGCTTCCCTGGCCCCTGGCTCACCCTGAAGTACAAGCCTACTCCCTACTCCCTACTCAGACCTCCTCTGACATGGCCCTGCTACAACTCCTCCACATCTGGCCCTGGGTCTCTGGTCTCTGATTCACTCCCAGCTAAGCATCCGCCCCCCCCACCCCCCCATCAGGAGCACACCTGTGGGTTCAGAGAGCAGGGGGTCTTTGGTCCAGCGGAGGCTCTGGGCACCAGGGGATGACATTGAACATGCTTGGTGCAGCTGCATTCTCCAGCGAGTCACAATCAATTGGGAATTGAAGTTCTCTCCCCCAGGAAAGAACTTTGCCTACTCCCCTTCTTTCTCGGTTGAGCTATGCATGGACACATTGACTTCTGCCTCCTCCCGGCTCGATCGTTTTTCAGCTGTGGTTTTTCCCTGCAGTTCTAGCCGAGGGTTAATACGGGTTTTCTTCTTGATCGTAGATCCACATTTATGAAACCCTAATGAGGCATTTCCTTTAGCTGCCTTCCTAGATTACTTGGTGCGAGGAGTCCGCAGGCATAAAGCTAGGCTGAGCTAAAGGCCTGCTTGGATGCCCAATTAGAAGCTGACGGGGGAAGTTTCTAATCATTCCCACCTCGGAGTCTTGACTCAGGCTGCTCCCCACTCCCAGAGGCCCTGCCCTTCTGACCTTGGATACTATCCTTCTTGCCATCTTTTGTGACCCACATAAAATCCAAACGGCCAGGATTTTCTATTTTTTTAATAGAAAATGTAGTAAGGGTGCAATGCACTACTCTGAGGGCAGAGGCATCTAAGGCACAACCCTTTGCAGGAAAAAAAAAATTGACAATATGTATCAAGAGCCTACAAAATACCTCCAACCTTTGACCCAGTAATTCCACTTCCAGGAATCGTTCCTGTGGATTTAATCAGAAATGCAGACAAATATTTATACAACAAGAAATTCATTGCAGTATCATTTATAATTGCAGGTGCATATGAATACCTGATAATTGGGAACATTTAAGTAGATTATAGCATATCCATATTATACCGCCATGTAAAATGAAGCTGGTGAAGGCATTTTAATGCTGATGTTAAGTAAAAGCAGCAAACTTCCAAATGGTTTGTGCAGGTGATCCGAACAAGCCTTCCCAGCTATGGTTTTGTTTTCAGGGATGCTATAAACGGAAAGGCCCATTTCCAGCAAGGTGGGAAAGTTATTGCAGGCGCATAGGGTGAGGCTGCTGGGAGTCTTGGATATGCTAATGAAGTGGGAAATTCACGTAAAACGAGGCTGCGTGTACAAGGTCACTGTTTTACGCAGACAGCCCCTGGGACTGCCATTCACGCTTCAGAAAAGCTGGGCGGGGTGCCTAGGAAAGATGTACTACCGGGAGGGGTCGCTGCTGCTGCCGAGCTGTGGAATTATCTCACTTCTCCCTGGGAACTTTGTATACTATCCTACGAAGATGTGATAAGTGTTATGAAAGAAAGGGAGCCAGCGGACCGCCCTCCTACCAGCGTGGGCAGACGTGGAGTGCTGTAGGGGCAGCGGGCACCTGGATCCAACAGGGCAGTCATGCTCCAGAGGGTGGTCCTGGGGGAGGGGGGTGGTGGCAGCCAGGATAGGGGCGACCCCCAGGGCTGCCTGGTTGATGCTCATGCTCTGCCTACATTTCAAAGGGCACGGGATATGTCAGGGTCCCTCTGCACTCAGCCTGACCAGAGGTTTCCTGATGCCTCGGAGGACATCCCCGGGTGTCAACCATAGTCCAGGTTCTGGAATCTGCTGCCTGGCTGATTGCAAACCTCACGTCCAGGGTGCCCTGGGCCTCCTCAGATTGATGCCTCCTCTTCCTCGTTCCTCACTCTCCCATCACCCCTAGACTCTGCCTCCAGGTCTTCCTTTGTGCCACATCTACACGCCTGCAGCAGGCCCACCCAGTCACGCAGGCCCAGCCTGTGGGCTCTGCACCCCGCCCAGCGTCTGGTCTCGGGCCTGGAGCAGGAGGGGAGTGTAATTGGGTTAGGGCCTCTGGTGAGCTGTAACAGGCGCCGGGCTGTACAGTCAGTGGAGCGTAACAGGACTTTGGAGAATCTGCCTGGGCCCCTTCTGCTTATCTTCCACGGACCCCTAAAATATTCATCAGGCTTTATCAGCCTAATGGGCTTCAAAAGGAGCAATTTTCTGAGACATGAGATAGGACAATATAAAAAGAACATTAAGGAAAAATTCTTACTGCAAAATGAAAGGGAAAAGATCATTTAGCGTCCCCGTTGGTGTTATCTATTCATGAGAAACAGCGCGTTTAATCCATTGTGGGATGTGGGGAGGGCTTTGATGCCCTCACCTTGGGGTCACCTTCACGCAGAACTCATCTGTCTCTGCTGCCACAGATGGCAGGGGCCATGGAGACAAGAGGATACAGATGAGAGACATTTCGGAGATGGACTCCGTGGGGCGCCGAGGGATGACAGGGACAGGGAGTGTGGAAGAGAGAAAGTCTAACGTGACTTCCAAGGCACTCACTCAGGGGATTAGCGGGGAGCATTGTTCCTCAGCCTTTCTTTCTTGTATGCTTCCGATCTTCCTTCCCCCAAATACCCCAGTCTTGGTTTAACATTTTGGAGCATGCCGGGAGTTCAGCCCCTTGAGGTCAGGAACTGTGACTCCCTCCTAGTCCCCAATGTTCCTACCGATTAGGGTTCAGTTTTGGTTCCCAGCCCTAAGACCATAAGTCTTAGTGGTCAGGAGGACCACGTCCAGGCCAGGAGGACCTATTTGTGGTCCTTCTAAGCCTCCCCAGGTGCTCCAAGGTAGGACAAGGCCGAGTCCTCTGAAGGAAGACTGTCTCTCTCAGAATTGATTTTGCTTGAGTTAAACAGAGCATGAGATTACAGCAGCACCCCAGGCAAAGCTTCACACAGAGACAAAGGAATTGGGGGGTTCCTTTTCTTCTGCGTCTCGTCCCTCTTCCTCTTCCCATGTTCATTGCCTTTCTCTTACTCCTTTTTAACTCCTAATTCTTTCCTCTTCCATTTTCTTCTTTTTACCTTTCTCATCCCCTTCTCCATCTTCATTTCTACTTTTGATCTAGCCTGTTTCCTTTTATAGCTCAGTCTATCCCCAAACTTAGAAAAATAATTTTAATTTAATTTCTCTCTAGTAAGAAAAATTTTATACAAAGCAAATTTAAGCTGACACTTCCCCACCTGTCCACCAAGAGCTTGCCAGCCTATATAGCTGGTAATTACGTGACCTGCCCTCACTCAGATGTTTGCCTGATGATTGCATTCTCAGGCATTCCTCTACCCCATGGTTTGCCCCATCCTGTTTGATGTGAGCTTGTATAACTTCAGTGTTTATCAATCACTATGTTCATTGAGTTCTTTGCAATAAAAATTGTTGACCCAAAAATGCCTTCTCCACTTTTGATAATCTGAATAAAAGCCTGTTTACTATTTCATTGCATATTCAATTTTAAGTGTTGCTTCTCTTTCTTTTCATTAGATTTGTGACAAAGAGTGGCATTACTATGTCATCAATGTGGAGTTTCCTGTGGTTACCTTATACATGGATGGAGCAACGTATGAACCATACCTGGTGACCAACGATTGGCCCATTCATCCATCTCACATAGCCATGCAACTAACGGTCGGCGCATGTTGGCAAGGTAATCCTAACTCAAGTCCTTCTCCCTGGCCCATCTGTGTGCAGCCCATGAAAGGTACTGATAGAGAAAAGGGCACAGCAAATGGTGTTGGAATTGGCCAAGAAAATGTACTATCACTTACTAATAAAACAGGACTTATAAAAATATGGATTCATCTAGACACTAAGCTTGTGTAATAATAAAATACTTAGCTTGAAACCAGATTTTAATTTTAGATCATCATGAGCAGTTCTATGGTTGCCTCTGAGTTGCTAATGCCTTTTATTGTTCTGGAACCTTAGCCAGTTTCGGACTGGGGCTATGAATAGGAAAAGGTTGAATACAGAATCCTGTATCAAAATGGCAGTTGGCTCTCTAAAGTATCACACTGGCCACACAAGTTGCCCAAGCCCCCACCCCTCTGTTCATGGAAGTCACGGGGCTGTGGGCAATGAATTTCCCACAGGCATGAGGCCATGGGAGGCCACTCTCAAGTTCAAAGCTCTCTGCTCCCTTCTCACTTCCTTTCCTCCAACACACAAACCCAGGCTAGTCTTCTGTTTGGAATCAGGAAAAGCAGCTCTCCAAAGAACAGGCATGTAACCCTTCTTTCTCTCACTCGGATCCTTTGGACTCTGTTTTTGCTCCCTTAAGGGCTGTGGTGCTTTGAAGTCCCAGTGAGAGAGCAGAGGGGAAAGAAAGCACTCCCCAAATAAGCAGATTAGTCCTTTGCGATGACCCACCTCATGGTGATGGATTCTGTGAAAATACTAAGGTTTGTGACTTGGACCATTCACCATGGAGGACTGAAGGGAGAGGTGGGTTATGATATAAGAATATGCTTTCAGAAGACCAGCCAACCAGAGGGTGAGCTAGAGGAGACTAGGCCCCTCTGGAACAAAGAGTGAGTTCTGGAGCGAGCGATGGGGTCAGTGCATACACTGGTAGTGCAGCTCTGGGAGCAGGAATACAAAACCCAGGAAGGAAACAGAGCACGAATGAGGCAAGGAAAGAAAAAGTGTTTTTGAGCTGAGGTCACCTACTAGATGTCTGACATATGTCACATGATAGTCAAAAGTTCCTGAAACATTTCAATAGAACTTGACGAGGGTTTCCTCAGTATGTCAGAATTCCCTAGGATATCAGGAAAGAGAGACTGTCATCTGGCAAGAGTCCATGAAACTAATTAGTATAGCAAGGCACTGACTCAGAGGTTGCACAGGAATCATTAGTCACTGAGCACAGCTGTGCCAGAGCGATGGCCCCCTGGTGTGGCTCGATGCCCTACCCAGCACCACAGCCAGCCCGTGGATATTCTGGAGCACAGCCTGGATACTTCCCATACTATATGAGGGTCCTACTCCTGTCCTGACCATGCACCTTACCATGACGTTCCTGAATGGTCCTCAGAGACCATATCTGGATTCCTGTCACCCAGCCTGCACTGGAAACCTGCCCCCAATTCTGCAAGGCCAGTTATAACCACTGCTGTCTACTTTCATGCTCGCTGGGTAGGAAAACAATCCCACCAAAATAAAAAGTGATTTCATAAAGAATTAATATGATCTCTTTGAATCAAAAATAGACTAAGTGGTACTGCAGTGACAAGCAAGCCCCAATTTTCAGTTCCTTAAAATAATTCTTGTTTCATGTTCATTGCAAATCAATGGAGGCTCTTCTCTGCTTTCACTTCATCTGCATCCCAAGCAGACAGGGCAGGTACACTGCTGGCTACTGAGGAAGAAGAAAAAGAAAGCACAGGCTCTTGAAGTTTTCACCTACACGTGACACCAATCATTTTTACTCACATTTTATTGGCCAAAGCAAGTCATATGGCCATACTGAAGGACAGGGAAGTGAAATCTATAATGTGGCTGGGAGAAAAACCGAAAATATTTTATGAACAGCATTAATGAGCACCACAGACTGTCCACTTGGTCAACAGATATTTTTTTGACTGTCCTTCCCACATTAAAAAAATTCCAACCACCCTTCCCTAAATGAGACAACCCCAAGTCCCACCTGTTACTGGCTCCCAGCTCAGGGTCCAGGCTTTCTGAGTGATTCCTGGTGACCTCTTCATCAGGATGAGATACATGGGAGGTTCCATACCCAGCATAGATGTGGCTTCACTTGATCTAGATATGCACTAATAGAAAGAATTATTTTTCACAACCATAACCATTATCCTCTACACACACACACACACACACACACACACACACACACTATGCAACAGTGAAATGAGACAGAATAACTGAAAAACAATTCCACTAAGAAAGAGGAAGAATTTGAGAAATACAGCAGTCTTTGGTCCATAGCAATTCTGAAATCCCTCTGGGCTAATGCTCCGCAGGCCTCTACCCTAGGGTGGGGAGGGTTGTCTGTGGCCCTGGAATCCATTCTCAGTGAGGTGTTTCCTTCTCTAGTACTCTAGGCCACATCTAACGATAGAATTGTCACTTGAGAAATAGCTCTCATATTGTATCTGATTACAATTTATTTGAAGGCTATTCTGCAAAAAAAATGTTTTCAAACATTAAAACAAAGTATATGTTTATTTTACAAGAATGTGAGAGAAAGAATGATTACTAAGGTATTCACTGAATATTTCTGTCCTCTTCCCAGATAGATGTTAGGACCAATCTTTGTTGGAGTTAGGTGTGGTCATGTGACTTGCTTTGGCCAATTAAATGTGAGTAGAAGTCCTTAATGTCATTTCTTGGTGGATATTTTTAGAGCCAGTGTTGCAAGGAGACTCTTTACATACATGGGATGTCTAGAGTCACGTCAGAAAGTGTTGTTAGTCACAGCTGTAGATAAAGAAACGGAGGCTCTGACAGGCCACCCAACGTCACCCCATAAAGTCAGCCTGACCCCACATCTTCAAAGCATGTCCTCCTTTCACTGTGGCTCACTGCCCCTATTGCTAGTTGATCATTAAGTTGATGTAATTACATGTTTAGGAAAATGCAGGAGCTGATGTACATTGACACAAACACTATAAACCCTTTACCTTCTGACACATCTGACAGCCCTGGAACTAAAAAGCCACAGGAACGCTGCATGCCCTTTGCTAATCCCCTGCTGTATACTCCCTTCAGTGGCCCTCCACAAACAAAAAAGAATTTAGGCTTTGGAAATAGAAAAGTTTGAGTCAAATCCAAATCCCAGCCCTGCCACTTTCCAGCTGTGTGGACCCAGCAGAAATCCTAACTTCCCTGAGCTTTTATTCTCTTATGCATAAAACTTGGATGACACCCAATTCACAGTTGCTATGAGTTAGGTTTGGGGCACATGCAGTGTGCTTGGCATGTTTGGGTCAAATGAAAGTGACGATTTGAAAACATCTGTGGTCCCCTCCTCCACCTGCCCTCTGCTCCTTGCACTTAAACTCAACATGGCAGACACTTGGCAAGATCTTGGCACTCGATGACTTCTGTGATTCCAGCCTCCCCAGGGCTCCTTGCATGCACTGACTTTGATCTACTTCCCCAGGACTAACCCTCACACGCAGACCTGCCCTCTCAGCTCCATCTGTAGAACAGAAAGGTCACTGAGGCTCCAGAATAGTCAGAAAACAAGTCTTGGAAGATAGAACTTGTGGTATAGGCAAGAATCTGATCATGCAAAGTTTGGGCCTTGGGGAAGATTTGGGTATCTTCCCTGAGAGGAATGACAATCCATTAATACATTTTCGGCATCGGAGAAAATCCTTTGACTCTTTAAAATTGGGCTTTGTAGGACGAATAGGAGTTCACTAGAGATATAAGGAAGGCAACAGCCTGTGACATGGCAGGGAAACTTGATGCGGTCATGCTCAGGGTACCTTATCACTAGAATGTACGTGCACCAGAATGAGTGGAGAAGAGGCTGGGAAAAGAGTTGAGACCAGACCGTAGGATGTCATGCTGCCTTGTTAAGGAGCCTGGATTCGCATGAATGCTCATATCCTCCTCGGAGCCACATTTTGTCTTGGAAGGACACATCCCAAGCTCTTTCAATAGGACATGGTGCTGTGAAGTTAATGGCCTACACTGCAGCCCTCATCCCAGCATGTTTCTAAACCTTCCAGAGCCCACTTATCTCGGTACCATAAGCCCTCTGTGTGGACCTCCAATTGGGGCTGCAATTGAGGGGAGTTGTTCAGGTGCGTTTGAGGTTGGCAAGGGAACTGGCTCCCATTTGTGAAATGTCCAATTGGGGCTTAACAATGGGGATGGAAATTATTGTGTAGCAGCTGCTCGCTGGGTGCTCCTGGGAACTGGCTCTCGCACTGTTGCCGGGCAGTGCTCTGCAGCCCCAATTAGCCTACTGTGTTCTTTTAGTGAATTCAAAGCCAAAGTAATCAGTGGACCTTCATTTTCATTGGTATTTTCCTAGTAATTAAAAAATTTGAAAGTTCATTTACACTTAAGAAATGTCACCAGCACAGCCTAGAGCACATAGCATACCTTATTTGTGGAAAAATGGTGGTCAGGATGAGCCCCATGTCACAAAGGAGCCCTTCTTTCTCCGTGTGGCCAATGCACACCCCCTCACCATCGTCTCGGTGCTTGGTTTCATGGGTTCTCAGGACAGAATCAGACCCTCCCTCGAGGCCACACTCGGTCTGCGCAGGCTCAGGAACTGCTGCCTGTAAACAAATACCAGGTTCCTTGTCTCTTTCTGGGTCAGGCCTTGGGAGAGGATCATTTAAAGACTAATTAATTTGTCCTTTTCCTTCTATCTCCTGCTCATGCACTTCTAACAACAAACATTCAAGTTCTACTCATAAATAATAAAAATGGTACACTCACATCTGCTTCACCCCTGGACCCGTTAACTGGGCCCAATCACCCCGGTCCTCTAACCCAGCTTTCAGGGGAGTGACCCAGGAAGGCTGCAGACTGTGCCAGACCAGGGCCTTAGGGGGCCCCTGGGGGTTTAGGGAGATGCCCTCGCAGGCAACACTTCAGGGCACCTCTTCCCACACTGCAGCCAGAGCAGCTGTTTTATCTATTGTAACAGCATCTGGGCAAGAGTGCTTTTAACAAAATGATAAAACATGGCACCCCCTCAAGAAGCCACTGCCCAGCTCCCTGCATCCCTAGAGTCTGTGCCTGGTCTTCTTGGTAGATCTCAGTCTTCTTGGTAGATCTCATCCCCCTCCACTGGGGACTCTCCTCCAGCATCCTGAGCCTCGGTATTCCTGGGGTGTCCAGCTTTGCCCACTCTTGACCGTGACATCCCCCTGGTTTCTCTACCCTAGCGCCTGGTCTTACTGAGTCCCACCCCTACTTAACGAGAAAAGCAGCAGGAGGTAGAAAAGGGGATGGTTCTATAAATTGGAACCTGTTAGGGACACACACAGAACCCCCATTGTGGCGTTCGGGGGGGAGCCAAGGCACAGAATCGGAATGGTCAGAAAAGGGGTGGAAGGCAGAAATAGCCCTGAGAGTTGCAGGAATGAGAGCGTGTGATCCTGAGCCGGGGGAGAATGGGAACCGCACGTGGTCCTGAGGCCTGGTGTGCATTCCCAGGTCCCTTTCTGCCAGACACTAAAATAGTGCAGACACGTGAAGTACATGCCTTTATTTAATCAGCTTGGTCTAATGCAGTACAAATTATCTTAATAAAGTCTGTGTTGAAATTATTCTCCATCCCTAGGGTCTGAGCTCTGCAAGAAAGAGGCACGTGCCAGTGCAGTCTGCCTTGCGTTCAGGTGGCATTTCCCACAGGCGGCTTGAAGCGGCTCTGGTGCCGCAGGGCCCCTCCCACAAGGAGGCCAGGGTCAAGCTTGAGAGTCACCGTGCCTGTTAGCTTATTAGAAGCTCTCCAAAGCCCACCAACAAAGCAATCAGTTTGACATTTCCTAACTAAATTCCTTCATCTTATCTCACTGTGGAGCTGCCCTTTGTGGAGTAGTGGCCCAGGATACTCTTTGGAAAACATCCCACTGGAGTTATTTATTTATTTATTTATTTTAATTTTATTTTATTGTTTAAAGTATTACAAATAGTAGTACATATGTCTCCTTTTTTCCCATTGACCTTCCCCCAGCCTTGCCCCCCAGCACATGCTCTCACCCCCTCCCCGCAGTGTCCTGTGTCCCTTGGTCATGCTTATATGCATGCATACAAGTCCTCCGGTTGATCCCACTGGAGTTATTAATGCAGGTCTCCAGCCCCTACTAGGCCATGAGTTTGCAGAAGGTCAGGACCGTCTGCTCTCCCGGATTCTCCTCTCTTCCCCTTTCCCCCTGCTCCAGGACCTAGAGGAGGTCAATAATTAACGTTTGTTTAGTTACAGCCCATTTCCCAGGCTGTTTTGACGCAAGTGTATGTATGGGTCATGGTCCAACACACAGGAATGATTATCAGGGTGTCCCTCAGCATTGTCTGTATTTAAAAATCAAGGAAAGATTGTTCTAGGCCCTGGAGTTCATTTGACATGAGCGTGCATTGGTTTAAAGGGAACACGCATTAAATCAGCTTTAAAATTCAGTGATTCATGCCTGGAAACACAGTATAATTGGGTTATAATTCTAACTGGATCTTCTTTTGAAGATTATATTAATTAGAATATTTGGCAAGGACCTTAGAGTAAAAACAGTATCATTTTCGCTTCTCTGAATGACACACCAGAGGGGAGGAAAAGAAGAGAGAAAGGCCACTGAAAAGAGAGATGGAGAAACTCGCATGGTGTAACCCTGCCTAGGAGTTCCTTGGCTCTTCATGCCACTGGAACTAGCTGCCCTTTGAGCTCCTGCTCTGTGCTGACTTCTTTGCACCTTTTCCTTTAACACCAGGCGGCGTGGGTATGATTACAATTCCCATCTTGCTGATGGGAAAACTGAGACTTAGACCCTTGGCAAGGGTCGCAGAGTCTGCATTTGCACCCAGGTCTGTGCCACCACAGTCCCCAGCCTTCCTTATGCTGCGACCCCACCTCTGCTTCTAGGGTCATGTGAAGCCAGATGGTGTTTCACAGCCAAGGAAGGAAGGCAGAGGGTTCCGGAACCTGGGGGTGAATCAATTGCCCCAACTTTCTGGGCATTTTTTCCCACAGAGCATACGAAGTCAAGCTGAGGGCTGAAGGCAGGCACAGGCCTGTCAGGCCCCATGGTTTAGCACGTGCCTCCTCCTTGCAGAGCTCAGACCCTAGGGATGGAGAATAATTTCAACGCAGACTTTATTAAGATAACTTGTACTACATTAGACCAAGCTGATTAAATGAAGGCATGTACTTCACGTGTCTGCACTCATTTTAGTGTCTGGCAGAAAGGGACCTGGGAATGCACACCAGACCTCAGGAAGGGGAGTTTGGCGTCTGAAGAGGAGGATTCTGAATCCTCGCTGCTGCTGGTGTTTTATCTGCTCTGGGTCTTTGAAAACGGTGTCTTGCCGCTGTGCTCCTCAGTTCTTCATCTGGAGAATGGAGGAGATTTACTGGTGACATATAAGGGCCCTTCCATTCATTCCCACATGAATGTAGGTCCACAGGGAGCTGACAGTCGAGGTCATTCCTGAGCTGTTTGTTTTATGTACTTAGAACATGCTATATAAATGTTTGCTGGAAAGGTTAGAGAGATGGATACGTAAACACATAGGGTTGGGAAGGCCTACTGAGAATGTGTCTTGGCCAGCCATGATGGCAGATCATCGGTCTCCACAAGTTGCCCGGGACCTACAGTGCCACCCCCTGGGGTCGTGTGGACAGTGTTTAAGCTGCAGCACATAGGGGTCTATTACACACTTCACTTGGCCTTTGCGTTTCTGTGGACGTCTCTATCGCTGAAATGAGGAAATGAGAGAGAGCAAGATTTCAGATGGCCTCACCATTTGCATTGCTCAAAATTGATACCCAGCCAGCCATGAAATTGTGTTCATGGAGAGGCGTCCCCACCAACCAGCCACGCACAGAGCAGCATCCGACTGGAGCAAGAGGGAGCGTGGCCCCCAGCCCTTCCCGGGTGTGTCTGACTAACTAGCTATGGGATGACAGCAGGAAAGGAAAGGCCAGCCGCACCGGCCCACACTCTGCAAAGGGAGGCGACCAAGGACGCTCGTATGCATTGATCCTTGACTCACCCTTAAAGGAAAGGGAACATGAATGATTCAAACGCCCTTTTTAGAGTGGGTGGGCCCCACCTCTCGCTTGAAAGAAAGCCGAGGGGGACCCATTCCCAGTGCAAACTCTGGCTCCGAAGAGCACTGGCTGTGTCAGATCACACTCGCCAAAGGCTGCGGTTTTTCCCAGCAGACCTGGCACACGCCGTTGGGAGTTGCTGCTGAACTCATTCATTGTCCACAAGCCCAGTATAACTGGCCATTCCCCCGCAGCTGTCAGTCCCAGCCTGTCCCCATCTTTCCGAAGCAGCCCAATCATGACACCTCCAAGAAATCCTGCTGGAGCCCTCCCGGCCACATCTCATGGTGTGGCGTGCAGGTCAAAGGCTTGGGAGCTTACGCAAGGCCTGAATTTGAATCTGGGCTTCACTAATTCCTGGCTGTATGGCCTTGGACAAGTAGCCTAACTTTGAAAGCATCATGTCAAAGGAGTTGTAAGTGAAACAGGGAAGAATCTGGATTCACAAAGGAAAAAAATTAGTTGTTGCTGTTTTTTCATATCTATCTTAGGCTCGTTTCAAGTTCCTATTCCATCTGAGTAGGAGACTTAACCTTCGCAGATTTAGGGTCCTGCCGCTTCCTTAGGGTGCCAGATGGTTTCAGGGGGATTTATATGATGTTTGGGTGTTGAGGGGACCTCCAAGGGGTGCTCACCTCTCTGGTCCTCAGTCACTAATGGTGCTTCAGGACTGGCAGCTTTCTCGGGGTCTCCTTGCCTTACTTAGAGGCATAGCACTATCTCCACTGCTCCTCATGCTCTCTCTGTGAGACCATCTGTTCCTCCGTCCTGATGCCCAGACCAGCGTCCCCTCCCAACATCACACATCCCTGTCGGCGCTCAGCCCCGTGTCAGGCTCAGGTGCCCTCCTCTGCATCTCTGTGGTCTAACCTCCCCCACACACCCCTGCCTGGGGAATCACTTCCTTGTCTGGGGGAATCCAAAGTTTCTTCCTCTATTTTTCCCCAAATGTTGATCCATACCCATCTCCCTGTCAAAGCCCTCCCTGTGGCGATGAGCAGAAGCCAGAGAGGGAGGCAGAGGGGAGAAATTAAAAGAATAGAGGCTAAGATCTCAAACATACTATCTTACTGCTTAAGGATTAAACAAAATAGCATATGAAGGGACTCACCATGTTTTAAGGACCTCATAAATGATGGCTATTATTTTTTCCCCCTGTGATCTGTTGGCCACATTATCTACATCACTTTTTTGAAAATTAATCACGCTCAGCCTTGAACCATCTATTGTATTGGCAATTTGCTCTTTTATATTGTCCCAGTTTCTACCTTTTATTCTCCCAACTAAATCTAAGCTCCTGGAGAGCATGGTCCACGTCTTACAATTAACCAAATCTAACAGAAGAGTAGGCATACAGCAAACGCTTTTAACTGTGTGCAGATCTAGCCTCAGGAACCCAACATCATGTTCCCAAAGACTGAGCGAAGGTCCTGTGTGTTAGAAATCAGGTTGGTTTTTTTTTTCCTTAAGATAATTCATGAGTATGTTTATATCTAAATATTAACAGAGGAGCCATGTGGTGTCTGCAGTCACTCTGGGCTAGATAGTAAAAAGAAAGAGATTTTCAGTGTATCCATTATATTTTAAAGTCCTGCCTCACAACAACCCCTGAGTGCAAATATATTTCAAATTTTATGCTGGCCTCCTATTGCAAAATGCTAATTGAATTGATTTCCTGGAGCTACATCACTGATAAATAGAGTACATCAGAGATCTGGGATTTCTGAGTCAAAAATATAGAACGTGGATGCTTTGCTGAGAGAAAAATATGCGTAGGAAAATGTCTTTGCATTCAAAAGAGTTGCAGAGTTTGGTCTTTAAGGATGGAGCTGCTGAATGGGCTCTCTGAGCCTCACTGGACCGGGCTGGCCAGTGCCGCCAGGAGGCCTCCCTGGATGGATATATTCACACTGTGAGGCACATACTTCATCACTTCCTACTTTTGTGGCCTTGAGTCACTTGTTCCTCCTCTCTAAGCCTGAATTTGCTCACCTGTAACTATAGAATAGTACCCACCTCCCAAGAGTCTGATGAAGGTTCAATAATAGAATGTATGTTGAGGGCTTCACAGGTGTTAGAAACATAGTCCACACCCAGTTGGGAGATGACCATCTGGATGCCCTGGTAATGGCAGCTTGGCTGTTCATACCAAGCTCACACCTTCTTCCTGCAGGTCAACAGAAGTGCCCTTTTGCTGGGGCAGGAGTGTGCTAAGGACTTGGAGGGGCAGATTATCCATGGGGGCTTTGAGAGCCCAAAATAGAAGGCCCCAAATTGGCTACCTCAAGCCATGGCCATGTGGACTGAGCAAGATCAAGGTTCAGTGTGTTGGAGTAGGTTGCCCAGAGACGGAAGCGGTCTGAGCTCCGTGAAGTCAGTGGGGAAGGCCTCCCAGTGGACTGTGATTTTTTTAAGCAATAATTTTCAGTTTACTAGATGAAACAGACTTGCAACATAGTCTGCATTATGCAAAATAAGCCATCTACAGCAAGTGGTAAGGAAACTGGGCAAAAAGGGGGGGGGGGAAGCATACAATGGGGGGAAAAAATCTCTCAAAATAAAAAAATCATACCATTATTATAAAGGACTTTTACCAAGAACTGCTATATTTTCCCTGTCCCATTTGCTGGAAGTTAACAAGAGCATTTAGCACTTTGTCAAATTTCAGATCAGAGCATCCTAAACGCAAAGCAAAAAAAAGAAAAGAAACAAAAAGGAAACTCCCTAACCGCCCTCCCCCCACAAATAGACCTTGGGGAGGTGGGGAGTGATTTGGAAAACCATGGAGAAAATACGAGGTAACTTCCAGGCTGGCTTTGCAACATAAGCCACATTGGACAATTTCATGTGCTGAGAAGTGGACCCCAGCTCAGACAGGACTCGGCTCAGTCAGTAGAGAACAGAAGAAGAAAGTCGGAAGTAGATCCGAATCAAGGACGTCCATATAAGCCAAAGAACCTGACTTTGAGCTGATGTGAAGTCAACTCATTTCAAGAGAGCCAGCGCCCATGGGTGTGGGCTTTCTGGGATTCCTCAGTCCCTGTCCACTTCTTAGTGGAACGTAGGGGAGCAAATACCAGCTTTGGAGCCAGACAGGAAAGGACGAGAGTACCAGCTCCAGCGTTTAGCTGTGTGTCCTGGGGCAAGTCCCTCAACCTTTCTGAGTCAGAGCCTCTTCAGGTGTCAGCTGGAAACAACGATCCCATCTTTGTAGGCTTACTCAGGTGAAGTCCCTTGCACACAGCCCGGCGCACAGCAGACTTTTAATCAACGGCAGCTTCCTCTTCCCTCCTGTCTTCTCAGACAGTGTGTGTCTCTGAAAGGAACTATTTTAAAATTCACAGATTCCAGGCTTCCTAAACCAGGCGCAGCTGGGAGTGTCACGGCATTGGCGGCCTATTACATCCTCTTGTTGAGAACCCGGCCGCCAAGCTCACCACCTGGGAGGAGAAGTTCAGGTGTAAGGGACACAGTCACTGTGCTCTTGGCTCCAGAGCCAGGCGGTGCCTTGAAGTGGTGTTTCGTCCCCCATCCCCACAGAAACAACAGCGCTTCTTTCTCTTCCAGGAGGAGAAGTCACCAAACCGCGGTTTGCCCAGTTCTTCCACGGCAGCCTGGCTAGTCTCACCATCCGCCCTGGAAAGATGGAGAGTCAGAAGGTGATTTCCTGCCTGCAGGCCTGCAAGGAAGGGCTGGATATCAATTCCCTGGAGAGCCTCGGCCAAGGAATAAAGGTAAGGAAGGAGCCAGCATCACCCCCAATCAGGTGTATGAGCAGGAGGCTGCCCAGGGCCAGTGCACTCTGGGAAATGGAGTCCTTTCCTGTCCAGTGGCACAGAGCCACATCAAGAAAAGGTGCTGCCACAGGGGGGAGATTGGTGACTGTGACTCCGAATGGACACTGCTGCCATCTCCTGAAGTTCCTAGAGAAAGCCCCTGTGGGTGGATAGTCAGGCTCACGTTCAGGGTCTACCTGGAGGGACTCAGTATGTTTCACCTGTTCGTTGGTTGGTTGTTTATTCCCCTAAAGGAGCCGAAGCAGCGTGCAGGAAGATATTTTAAAGATAAAAAGTTTGGACCATATATGGTGTACATCAGAAAGGAAGGTCAGACCCGGCGGGCTAGAATTAGAAAGCAGATGTGGAGGTCGCTGGGTCTTCATTGTTGAGCTGAGGCATAGATTGAGCCTCAAGCAATCTCTGGCCATCAAAGGGAATGTAAACGGACTCGGGATTTTGATCATGTGTGTAAAATACAAACATCTGAATAATCCAAAAGAATCAAAGCTGCATTCTGAGCTAAGCTCCTCGGGAGGGGAGGGGAGGGGTGGGGAGGGGAGAGGACAGATGTGGCTGACTCTGCCTCAGCAAACACCTGCCTGACAGGCAGGCATGGCTCTGGCCTCCCCTGGATCGCAGGAGCCCCTGCCTGCAGGAAGGCTCTGGGGTCCTGAGCAAAGAGCAGGATAAACATCCTGGTAGCCCTCACTCCATCACCAGGGACCCCAGCCCCCGTGGAGCTCCGTTGCCCTCCAGCCCTGGGCCCGCTTCTCCGGGCTGGGAGGCAGCCCAGGAGCGGAGAGCCCTCTGACTGGCGCTGCGTGGGGCCTGTGCAGCCCTGATGGGTGGCTCCAGAAGGGCTCGTGAGCTGAGCACATCGTGCTTTTGTCTAAGTGGAGGTCGAGTCAGCAAACATTCCATGGACGCCCATGTATTTGGTTCTCGGCTGCGTAGAGAGGCACAAAAAGGAATGTTCCTAGCTTTTTGTCTTCAGGAAACTCAATCCTCCTTCAGAGCTCCAGAACCTGGGGAATGGCAGTCAGGGAAGGCTCCTTGGAGGAGGCAGTGACTGTGCTATGGAAATGAGAGCAGGGCTTCTTCAGGAAGGTGGCTATTCCACAGGGAGTCATTATCTTTTACCTGCTTGTTGGTTGGTTGGTTGCTTACTCCCCTACCGGAACTGAAACAGCATGCAGGAAGGTATTTTTAAAAATAAAAAGTTTTTGGATGGGTAGGAACCAACCAGGAAAAAGGCAGGGGGTAGAGGAGGGGGAGAAGACAGAGTGGTCACTCTAGCCAGAGCCAAGAGCCTGAGTCATGGCAGAGGGCTCAGGAACCCGCAATACACGCTGGGACTCCGGGGCCAATGTTCAAGTGCCCAAATTGCAGGACCAAGGTAGAAAGTGTGACCAGAGAGGTCGACAGAGGCCACGGCAGGGAGCCGTGTTAACTATGTTTAGGTGTTTACTTTTTTTCTGTCGGCCACAGGCAGCCATGAAGTACTCCGGGCAAGGGAGCATGATCTGGGCCCATGTGGGGTTTAGGATGCTCACCTGGAGACTGGGTCAGAGCGGGGTGATGGTAGAACACACGCAGGGTAAGGCAAGAATGGCTTTCCAGGGCCTTAACATGCACTAAACACACACACACACACACACACACACACACACACACACACACTTCAGTAGCTAATCACCACCATGGAAGGAAACTCAGAAGACTAACTCCTAGTGCAGTGATGGCGAACGTATGACACGCGTGTCAGAGGTGACACGCGAACTCATTTTTTTGGTTGATTTTTCTTTGTTAAATGGCATTTAAATATATAAAATAAATATCAAAAATATAAATCTTTGTTTTACTATGGTTGCAAATATCAAAAAATTTCTATATGTGACACGGCACCAGAGTTAAGTTAGAGTTTTTCAAAATGCTGACACGCCGAGCTCAAAAGGTTCGCCATCACTGTCCTGGTAGAACGGCAGTGTTTTATGGCAGCTGGTCCAGGCCAGCCCCTCACGGCACATGTCACACACACATCCTCACAAGCAGAGCCTGGGGTTTGATCCTAGACCTGCCGTTTGTGGTTTGTGCTGTTTCCTCTGTGTTGTCAGACCAGCGATGCAGAAATCCCTCCACCAACCCTTCCTGCTCTATCAGATTCTGTGTTTGCTCCTGGTCCCTGGGTGGGTCTCCTCTTTGCCAGATCATCCTGTGGGGGAGGCTAGTCTGACTTTTCAGGGTACCACCTGCTCATAGCCAGTCAGTGCAAAGGATCATTTTACACCCTTGGGGCACCGCTCGCAAGAACCGGAGCGCCGTGTGAGAAGTCAATGACAGGCGCACGATTTACAGGGCACCCACTGGGGCCCTCCTAAGTTCATTATCCCTACTCCTCACAGCAAATTAAATAGTATGACCCCATTTCAGAAATAAGGAGAGTGGGGCTCAGGGACTTGTCCCAACTCGGATTAGAAGGCATTCTTAAAATTATTAAAACTGCCTGCCTGCCTGCCTCCATTTATCCCTCATTTTGTTGCTGAATAGTGGCTATTATTTTCTCTCCTGGCCCCCTGCCTCCTCTCTGGCTGTTTGAAAGAAGTGAAGTCCTCCTGGGATTAAGGAAACTTCCTGTCGGCTCACAGGGCCCAGTTGGGTTTCTCTTTTTCACTGATTTTCCCCGGATCATGCACATTTCCGAATCTCTCTCCAGCGTGTCTGGAGTCATTAAGTGTCTGGGTGGCTGCTGTCTTGTATCCACACAAAACCCTGTGGGGTAGCCACCTTCCTGAAGAAAGCCCCGCTCTGATCTCCATGGCATCATCCCTGTGGCTGTCATCTGCACAGTGTGGAAGAGTGGGACAGAGCAGGGACTTTGGAGCAAGACAGTCCGTGGTTCAGATCACAGTGTGGACATTTACTAGCTGGTGACCTTGGGCAAGGTGCTTCTATCCCATAAGCCTCATTTCCCTCATCTAAAAATGGACTTAATATTTTGCAGAGATGTTGTAAGAATTGAATTTTATGCATATCTTTATACATTAGATATAGCAAAGGTGTAGCTATAAATACAGATATAGACATATAGTTATAACTATAGAAATAGATATAAATATAGATTATATAGATGTATTTATAGCTATAGAAAGAGATGTAGAAATATAGATAATATAGATATAGTTGATATATATAGATATAGACATAGATATATAGATATTGATATAGATAATATAGATATAGCTGATAAATATAGATGTAGATATAGATATAGGTATATAGATTATAGATGATACAGATATATAGGTATATATAGACATATAGATATAGATACATAGACATAGGCATAGGCATAGACATAGGTATATAGATCTCCCCTAGCAAACCTAATAAATAGGCTCTCAAAAAACCAGTTTCCTTCTCCAGCTGGGCTGGGCTTGCACGTCTTTTGAAAAGTAAGCCTGGGTGACAGTTGTCGCAGAGGCCAATCTTCTGGCCCAGCCCAAGAGGCTGGCAGGTGTCCAAGGGAATAATGGCAAGATGCCTAGACTGCCATGGCCGGCCTGTCCTCAAAGAATAGGTCAGAGCTTTGAACAGGAATTTCACCCCTGTTCCAGCCTGTTAATGGCTGGTGACACAGGCCAACCCTCAGAGCTGACCACTCTGCAAAGCCCCTCTGTCCAGCAGCTTCTTGGCTTAAAGAAGGAATCACTGTGGCTACCACACAGCTTCTCAGGGCAGAGTGAACGCTGGGTCCCCAAAAAGCCATCCCTCTGGTAATACCAATATCACCCTATGTCCCACACAACTAGAGACCAACCTCAGTCATGCCACAGGGCTGTGAACATTGCAGTTCAAAAAACAAAACAAAACAAACACCTATTCAGTAGAAGGCCTTAGTGATCCCACAAGAACTATGTCAAAGGCTGTGGTAGTCCTTGGAATGCTCTGATGAGAGTGTTACCTGGAGATCCAACACGTTCCCTGACCCGTCCTCCCGAGGTGGTTGCAGTAGGAATGTGCCCTCTGCTGACTTCCCGGGGAACTGCTGATCCGTCCTGGGGAAGAGCTGTATTGCCTGTTCAGCCCGGATGCGAGGCTCAGAGATTGGCCTTCTAGGCAGGGTCATCCCCTTGCTTCATGCTTCGATGGGCTAGCCCCTGTGATGATGCTGAGAAAAGTCAGTAGACCCGACCCTCCAGGTGCTCACAGTCTGCCAGGGGCAGCAGCAGAGAGACAGACAGACGGCAACTCTACTCTCCTATAGCAGGGATGTGATAGGGCAGAAAAACCGCTGGGAACATAAGTAGTATCTTTAGAAGAATGACCTTGAATCTGCTCAAATCTGAACCTGGTGATTTGTGAACACTCAGAACTACTGTATCATGACTCATCAGTGCATGGCGGCCAGTGAATCATCCCGGGCGAGAGAGAAGCCGGCCGGAGGCTGACTGCAGCGTCACCTGCTCTAGGCCAGGGGACTCTGCGTCCAGCACAGGGAGTGCTGCTCGTGACCAGATGTCATAGCGCAGAGAGACCCTGCTCAGGGCTTTCAGGACAGGAGGGACCTGGAGCGTGAGGAAAGGTGGGCAGCAAAGGCACGGGAAGCAGCACAGGCAAGACTTAGTGCAAACATAATTACAATATTAAGAATTATGACAAAAGCTACCACAAATTGACACTTAATATGCATTATCGCATTTAAGCCCCAGGCAGGTAGATGCTAATATCCTCTCTATTTTAATAAGGAAATGAAGTCCAGAAAGGAGAAGTGTACTCCCAAGTTGTAATCCGTCTGTAGTTTGTACCAGAACTGGGGGATGGCCATCCACACAACCCATCATCTTCCAGGGATACCACACAGCCTTGGGGAAGTTCCAGTCATGCCTGGAAGGGCCCAGTTCCTCCAATGGGCTAAGTCACCGCAATAGCAAATGACTCCAAAATCTCTATGGCTTCATGCTTAAACGTTTATTTTTCTCACACTAAGTTGGGGGTGGGGAGAGGAGGGATTTCTGCCTAGAACGCCATAGGCCACCAGAGCAGAGAAAGAAAAAGGCTGGAGTGCCCTGCAGGGCGTTTTACCAGAGCTGCCGCTTCACTTTCTCTTGCATCTCGTTGGCCAGATGCAGTCACATGGCCTTGCCTTCAAGTGGCAAAGGGGAGCTGGGAAGTGCAGGATGCCCTGGAAGGGAAGAACAGGATTTGATGACTCCCACGGAGGCTTGACTGAAAAGACACGTGACTGCAAAAAGAGTCCCTTTGGGGAGTAACAAGAGGTGATACTCAGTAAAATGTAGGCTGGAGGGGACCGCTCACCCATTCACCCAGCAGGGGCTTACAGGGCACTAGGCCTAGGTTCTGGGATTCAGGGCTAAGGCTCGCTGAGCTCACGGTCACTGCACTAGGATAATTATGCTACTACGTCACAAGCACTGTCGGAGCCTCCTGGGGACCTGGATGAGGGAAGACGAGACAGCCTCAGGAGGGAACGGTGAAACGTTCGCATGCAGGTGATGGAGACAGAGTTGAAGCTGTCAGATGGGTAGGGGCCACAACGCAAGGGACGTGCATCAGTGTCACCATAGTGTTCATGAGACATCTACCTCCCATCATGGCCAGGCACAGAACAAGGAACTCTTATAAAGACATACAAGTATTCTCAGAGAAAAGCTCAAATGGATAGATTTTTCCTTAGGCCCAGGAAACATACTCAGTCTCCTTCATGGTAAGAGAAATGCAAACTTAAACTACACTAAGATGGTATGTATATCACCTACCAGATTGGCAGAAGTCCCAAAGTCTGACAGCATGCTCTGTTGTTGAGGCTTTGAGAAAAGAGGCGTTCTCACACACTGCGAGAGGGCGTGCATATTGCTGTAATCCCTAGCCAGGGGGGATTTGGCAACATTTGTCAAAATTTAAATGCATATACTCCTTGATCTAGCAATTTCATTTGTAGGGAATAACTCTACAGATATATTTACACATTTATAAAATGTTATGTGTACAAGGCTATTCATTGTGGCATTATTAGAGAAAAATTAAAAAACAACCCAAATGTCATATAAGGAGAATGGTTAATAACTAATTTATTGATATTAAAAAATACTATACAGCCGTATAAAAGAATAAGAAAGCTTACAGAAAGAGTTCCAAGACATAACCTAGATGAAAAAAAGCAAAGGTATAGTATTATGCATAGTATGTAGTTACTCTTAAGAAAAGAGAATAATGGAAATCAATATTCATTGATTATATATTCATAAGAATAATTTGTCAGGATAGGCTAGGTTATGCTGCAGTAACAAATGACTTATGATTTTTCGGTGGCTTATGTAACAACTATTTTTTTATTGTTCACACCGCATGTCCATTATGGATGGGCTGTAGCTCTGATTCATAGCACCCTCCCTGTGAGACCCAGGCTAATGGACCAGCCCCTGAGGGAACTGTTGGGGTTTCCTGGCAGAGGGAACATGACACAGTAAACCATGAACTGGCTATTAAATCTCCCACCTGGGTATCAACTAGACAACCCTCTGCCCACATTTTGGTGGCCAAGAAAGTCACTTGACCACTACTGAGTGCAACAGGGCAGAAAATATATATCCAGCAGGGAAGGGGGCTGTAAGTCACATGATCAAGCCTGTTGACAATAGGTCAGGCATGGATAAGCCTCTCGCCAGGAAGGGGGGCAACTCTTTATGAACAATGGGATTTGTCGCTAAGAAATTAGTATAACCGTGATTACCTGTGGGATGAGCTTGGAGAAGATGGTGGATAGGAGATAGACATAAGATGGACACTTTCACTTAGCACATACGTCCATTTGAACCAGGTGGATATATTATCTATTCAAATAATAAATAACTGTTTCCAGGTAGGTACATAAAAACATATTCATGTCCTTCTTTCCTATCACACGAGCATTGGAAACATAATCTGAACCCACAGATACGATCCTGACATCTTATTAATAGCAGTTCCTAGAGTGGCTCGAGGGTTAGAACAGTCGCCTGTGCACACAGCTGCTGCACAGGCAGACACTTTGGAGATGCCTGCGCTGGCCTCCGTGGCCTCTTCATGGAGACGGAGTCTCCGTGGGACTGGGCACACTGTGGTCATTCTCTCCTGTTTTCCAGTATCACTTCAACCCCTCGCAGTCCGTCCTGGTGATGGAAGGTGACGACATCGGGAACATCAACCGCGCCCTGCAGAAGGTCTCCTACATCAACTCCAGGCAGTTCCCCACCGCGGGTGTGCGGCGCCTCAAAGTCTCATCCAAAGTCCAGTGAGTGGAGGCCAGCGGCCTGGGCCCCACTGAGGCAGTGGGATGGTCCCCCTGCAAAACAGGGCTCACCTCTCTCAGCCGTCCCCAGCTTCTCTGCCATCCCTCTGAGGAGGCCCCAGTAGATCTTTATTCTCCTGTTTTCTTCCTAAAGAAAATATTCTGTTTTGCCAACTCAGATGCCTGGCAGGCACTGTTTTTCTATAAATTCTCAGAAGTGGTGTCATTTAAGGGTACAGCATGTGGTACGTAGTAGGTGCTTGACCAATGTATATTCATTAAATTAAGGAGCCCAGCCTTGAAGCACTCCTAATAGCATGAGTGTGCGAGAGGAAGAGAAGGCACGCTCTTGTCCCCAGGGAGCGGAGGTAATTTAAGATGAGACTGTTACTGAAGCCTGTGGATAACTCCCTTACTCACCTGTCAATCACTCTTAGCCACAGTAGCTGCCACAGACGGCTAGAAAGGGCACCCCAGAAAAATTCCTGGGAGGTGGAAGGGAATCTCCTGGTACCTGGAGCCGGGAGAGGGACCCAGAAAGACAGGAGCAAGGGTGGGAAATGGGGTTTGCTGATTGCCCGTTGCTCGGGTCTGGGAGAGGTGCCAGGATAAAGCCCACAGACAGCAATTATGTTCAATAGTCCCATGGATGGACGGGCTCCCGCATCCTCTCCAAAGGCCCTCCCTGGAGGCCTGGGGTAGGGACCGGGCACCTCCAAGTCAGCCTCACCTTACCGTGAAGAGGGACCAGACTGGCCAGTATCCAGCTCTAGAACCAAGTTTCCTTAAACTGGCAAGGGGAGGGGTGTCCTCTATGAACTGGGGTTTGGAGCAGCAAAGGCCAAAGAAAACTGGGACCAGGAACCCATCACCATTCCCACACTTCATGCACCCAGAGAAGAAGACGGGAGCTCGACATGGGATCCCCCCAGCTTACCCTTTCCTCGGGGGCTTTCCAGGGGAGGCGGATGATGGCTGCCACAGCTGGAGCCCGCCCAGTATTCCCAGAGCGTCCACCTGGGCTCCCCACTGTAGCCTCGGGCTTGGCCGAGATGCCCAGCTGAGATGCCAAAGGCACGCGCACCTGACCAGGTCTCAGGAGGGCATCAAGTCTGTCTGACTGAGCTCCAACCATGATGCAGGCTCTGGTCCGCTTCTCACTATAAGTTGTCACATTTCATCCTTCCTGTTATAAGTAATTAATTGTTCTATAGGTGAAGAACAGTGGATTATTCTAACATCATTCCCATTCTATAGATGCAGAAGCTGAGGTTCCCAGGGGTTGAGCACTGTGCTCAGAGTCACCCAGCCCAGGAGTGGCAGCCAGGCCAGGGACCCTTGTCTAATTTCCCGGCCTTTGCTCCTGTCACCACACCATTCTGCCCCCTGGGTATTCTGTGTGTATCAGGGGAAATACACGTGGTTACAGGGGCGCTCCGCTGGCACACCTGGAGCAGGTGCGCTTGTGTGATATCCTCAGAGATCACAGACGGGCGGTGGCAGGAGAGTGTAGCCCTGCGGTCTCAATAAGATGGCTGTAACCAACCAGTCAGACAACAATTTGCTTACCAACTCTAATGCACAAGACAAGCAGTTGCTATCTAATTAATGCTGCCATTGATTACTTTGTTAAAGGATAATTAAAGGTTTCATGGTTACTTGTTGCTGGGATAGAAGATTCCCATTTCTCCCAGGAGCCAATCTTATTAAGTCCCTAGATTGCTAGTCGTTTTGACTATAATGCTTCTTTAAACTTAAATGTCTGCTGCCATCCTGGAGCCTTGCAGGCAATCAGGATGTCTTGGCGGGGGGGATGGGGAGAGGGGGGCGGGAGGAGGTGTCTGCATCCCTGCCCATGGATGCATGATGGGTGGTTCCCTCATGTGCTTCCCAGGTGCTTTGGAGAGGACGTGTGCATCAGCATCCCCGACATGGACGCCTACGTGATGGTGCTGCAGGCCATGGAGCCCCAGATCACCCTCCACGGCACGGACCGCCTCTGGAGACCCGCCGCCCAATTCCAAAGTGCCCGAGGCGTGACCCTCTTCCCTGACATCAAGATCGTGAGCACCTTCGCCAAAGCCGAGGCCCCAGGTGACTTGAAGCCCACAGGTACCGGTGCATCCTGGGTTGTGGGCAGTGGGCCTTAAGCTCTCACAGCCACATCAAATCTCACTTCAGGACAACAGTATGGCACCCCATAGCAAGGTAGTTACAATAGCAAAACAAGCAACCCCACCCGGCAACAACACAGATAAATACAGGAGGGGAATGAATGGCTCAGCAAGTCATCTACCTCCACATACGTGCTGTGTTGTTGGAGGAAAGGCATTTATGCTAAATGGTAAGTGACAAAAAACAAGATGCAAATTACAGAGTATCTATGCATAGACTGATCTCAACCACATAAAGGAAAACGTAACACAGGAAAGTGCCCAAAGGGAAACACGCCTTAAACTAACAGTGACATGCTCGGAGAAGCCTGGGGGCCGGGGGGGTTCTGCTCCCCTTCAATTGTCGGCAACTGCAGAATGTTCTGTAGCGAGTGCGATTATTTTGATGATCAGAGGAAAAGTGAAAGAAGCACAGAGAAAAACACATAACTGCCTCCTAATATATACAAGCAAAAGACTTGTTGGCAATATTACTCTGAGCTGAGCTCTCAGGAAACTTCCCAGTTGCTCCTTCCAACCGTTTCATTATTGGAAGGGCTGTTTGGTGAAAGTAGGTAATTGGCATTATCTTCCAGGGAGAAACACTTAGTTGCAAAACAGCTACAGGATATGCTGTTGGCTAGAGGGAGGTGGAGGGAGGCAGGGAAAAGACAGAGGAGGGGGAGGAAGGGAGGGAGGGAGGGAGATCTGGGGTTCAGATCTACAGGAAACACCCCTTTGAAAATTGTCCTTTGCTGCCCCCTCCCTCTCCAAAGGCAGCTGCTAATGATGTTTGGGTGCCAGTGGGCCCAAGTCCCCAGGGGCTGCTTCTGCAGTAATCCTCATTACCTGTTGCCTTAAGCCACCCCGGCCCCTAGCCAATGGGGCGGTGGGGGTTCACAAAGCAGCCTTCTTAGCTTACAAAACAGGTGGAGTTTTACCGCCTGTCAGGCAGGGCAGTTCCCTAGTTACACTCCAAGGTGCATTAAGTCAGTGACCTTCCCCCTTCATCTTATTTGTGCCTAAAATCAGACAGAAAAGGGCCTCTGACCTCAGTGGTCTCCGACCATCACTGAGTGCCTGAGAGCGGCTGGATTTGCTAGGCCTGATAGCGACACATGGGCAAGGCAGGGGAATGCAATTGTCTGGGTCCCTGTCTTACCTTCTGTTTATGAGAGAAGCATGCAGAGCACAGGGCCAAGTGCCAGAGACCTATATTCGTACTTTTAAAAATTTACTCCTATTGTTAGAATAGTCATTATCATGATGCCTTATACAAGCAGGCTAATGGCATTTGCCACTAGGCCTGAAAGACCCACTCTAGCATCCACTGCCCCCATTGACCCACTCTCTGTCCTGTTTCCTCCCCTTGTGCGGCCCCCCTCTCTCACACACACATTTCCGTGTCAGTTCCTGTTTGCTCTTTCTCTGCCCTCTGCCTGGAAGGTTCCTCTCGCGCCATCCTCGTTATGGCTGGCAAACATCTCGGCCTCCAACACCCCCTCCAGAAGGCCTCCTCCACCACCACCCCGACCCCAGCTTGGGCCAGGTCTCCTGCTCTGTACCCCCACCCACCAGTGCTGCACTCTAGCACGGCTGTCGCCAGCCGCTGTTCTGAAAGGTTGGCGATGCTGGTTTAAGGAAACCTCTAGCACACAACTTTTGCCATGTGTTTACTAAACGCCCCCAGGAGCTCCACGAGGGCTCGGCCATGGCTGATTCAGCTCCGAGTCCCTGAGCCCACACAGTCTCTTCAGCACAGTGGGAATCAAGGAAAGTGCAGATGGAACATACTACCCACATGCAAGCACAAGGGAACAGTGAGAAAATGGCCCCCTACCCAGGGTGAGCCATCAGTCAGCCACATGGGGAGGTGGAGCAAGGATGCCCTGGCCTAACCCAACCTGATGGGAAGCTGGCAGAAAAAGCCCGGAAACCAGGAGAAGACCATTTGAAATAGAGATACACAGGCAACACTGCTAATGATAGACCTTGTCTTAAATGTATATTTTGTTTGTTTTTAATATATTTTTATTTTTTCAGAGAGGAAGGGAGAGGGAGAGAGAGAGATAGAAACATCAATGATGAGAGAGAATCATCGATTGGCTGCCTCCTGCACTCCCCACATTGGGGATCAAGCCCACAACCCAGATATGTGCCCTGACCGGGACTCGAACCATAACCTCCTGGTTCATAGGTCAATGCTCAACCTCTGAGCCACACTGGCCTGGCTTACGTGTATATTAATGTGCTTTTAGATTTTGCTGATGATACGTGAAGCCATTGAGATTGGCAAGCATTTAAAAATTAAGCATCTGAAAGTGCTTTTAATAACAGCTATCTAGGGAGAGGGAAAGATACTTTTGATATCACAAAAAAAAATACTTATTTAACGTAATTCTCTCATCTTTAGTGAATCCTTTTTAATTTCTATTTTTATAAATGTTTTATAATGCACAAAGTATATTAGTCTTCATAAATAAATAAGTACACTTATTTCAATGATCTCAGTTCACACATTTCCATGAACAAGCTGCAAGATCCAAAACATTTGAGACTACTGGCCCAGAGGTGAAGAGTTTACCACAGGGGTCCTCAAACTTTTTAAACAGGGGGCTAGTTCACTGTCCCTCAGACTGTTGGGAGGGCAGGACTATAGTTTAAAAAAAAAAAACTATGAACAAATTCCTATGCACACTGCACATACCTTATTTTGAAGTAAAAAAACAAAACGGAAACAAATACAATATTTGTATTTGCATGTGGCCCGCGGGCCGTAGTTTGAGGACCCCTGGTTTACCAACTGTGGAGTCAGAAAGTCATGGTTTCTGTCCAGCTCCTCCCCTACTATCTGTGTGATCCTATGTAATGCACTCTACCCCTCAGAACTTTCCATTTCCCATCAGTAACATGGAATAACAACAGCACCCCCTCCAATGTCTGTTAGGATTTCATTTGCATAGTGCCTGGTATGTAGCCATCACTCCATACATTCCAATCACTTTCATTTCAAGGTGAGGTTTTAAGTTAGTACTGCCAGCCTGCCCAGCATTCAAATGCTCAGACACACCCTTGGGAAATTTAGGGCCCAAAATAATCAATCAGGGCCAATTTACCTAAGCATTTAACCACAGTAACAGTTTCGCTCCATTCGAGCCATGTGTAGCAATGCTGCTCCATGCCCGGGCCTGGGCTGGGGACTGAGGGCTCGTCATAAAAAGTGCTTCTGCCCCTGAGGACCTCAGAGGGCAACAGATACACACCACGACCGCCTGGAGAAAGCTGGGTACTGAGGGCTCATCATAAAAAGTGCTTCTGCCCCTGAGGACCTCAGTCTACTGGGGGCAACAGATACACACCACAACCGCCTGGAGAAAGCTGCATGAGCGAGTGGGGAGGGGTGCTTCACTCTGGCCTCAAATGAGAGCTGTTGCTTATTGAGCACCTACTATGTGCCAGACACTGTTTCAACCCTCTCAAGATCCTTGCCCTCTTTACAGGTGAGGGAATTGAGGGGCAGGTATTTCTCCAACACTTCACAGCCTCTCAGTCGCAGCACTGGTATTCAAATTCACATCTTGACTACTGTATTCCTGTCTACACACAAACTCATGCTGCCCAACCTCAGGAGCTGCTGGACTTCCATCCCGGCAGTGGAGGTGGTACCTAGGGCTACACAGCCTCTTCTGACCCAGCCCTCACCTGGAGTGCAGTCACAGAGGAAGGAGACGATGCCTAATCTTCCTCCGTGGTCTGAGTGGTCCTCACGCCTGTTTCCCTGGTGTTGGTCTCCCCGCAGCCCCCAAATCAGCAGTCTTAGAAGAAATGCTTCACAACTTAGATTTCTGTGACATTTTGGTGCTGGGAGGGGACTTGGACCCAAGACAGGAGTGCCTGGAGCTTAACCACAGTGAGCTCCACCAGCGCCACCTCGACGCCACCAACTCCACTGCAGGCTACTCCATCTACGGTAAGCAGGCCCAGCCCCTTCTCCTCGTGGTCTCCTCCTACAGTGGCCTGGTCCAGGGAGGCACTCCATCCCCATGATGGTGTCAGGTGGGGGCCCTTGACCGCAGAGCATGGGCTTCTGGCCCTTCCTTTGTGAGCTACTCCAGCATCTTGAGAACCTGGACCACATCCCCACTATTGGGAGAATCTCCTGTAGAAACAGATATTATAGCAACATTTGGACAAGTTGCGGCCACACATTGTGGTCAGAGCCCACTATCTGTGGAAATCCTGTGGGTCCGTTTCATTAGCTCCTTAGAACTTTTGCTTCAATACGTTTTCTGCTCTAAACACCTCAAGCTCTCGGCCTGGCCAAATTCAGGAGACGGACCAGCCCCAGAAGCTGCAGCCTGTCTCCCCGTCTCCTCCTCTGCCTGTTGGAGACAGGTGTGGTCTCTTGGCAGGTGTGGGCTCCATGAGCCGCTATGAGCAGGTGCTACGTCACATCCGCTACCGCAACTGGCGTCCGGCTTCGCTCGAGTCCCGGCGGTTCAGGATCAAATGCTCAGAACTCAACGGGCGCTATACCAGCAACGAGTTCAACTTGGAGGTGAGTGCGCCCTGCGGTGGTAAGGGAAGCCCAGGCTCATCCGTTCTTTCCCTCATGTATTCGGGAGGACTGCGGCCACTGGCCCACCTGCCACTGGTCAACAGCCCCTCTCCCTCCTCGCCCAGGTCAGCCTCCTCCATGAGGTCAGAGTCTCAGACAATGAGCACGTCAACCACCTCATCGTGCAGCCTCCCTTCCTCCAGTCCGTCCACCACCCCGAGGCCCAGACTAGCGTCCAGCGCAGTTCAGGTACGTCACCTGGCAGGAGAGACCTCAGGACAACAGGTAACTCAAGACCATCCACTAAAAAGACATTTAGGGTGCAGCAGCCTGGGTGCCCAGACCTGAGGAAGGGACCCGATAATGGGGAAGCTGTGGACCCTGGCTCTGAGGCACTCACACAGCCTCCAAAGGGAACCGGTCAGGTAAACAAGTTACAGACAATATGTAATAACAGGGGTTAGTACCAAGGGCTGGGGTAAAATTTTGCAAATCCTTTTATTTTTTAATCTTTATTATTGAGAGTATTACAGGTGTCCCCCTTTTTCTCATTGCCCCCCCTCCACCCGGTTTCCGCCCTACCCCAGGCCTTCACCACCTACTGTCTGTGTCCATAGGTAGGATCCTGCCCCAACCTCCCTCCCCTTCCCTCTGAGATTTGTCAGTCTGTTCCAGGCCTCTGATTCTATTTTATTCGCCAGTTTATTTTGTTCATTAAATTACGTGTTCGTTTTAGATTCAATTGTTAATAGCCATGTATTTGTTGCCATTTTGTTCATATTTTTTTAAATCTCTTCTTCTTCCTCTTCTTAAAGAATACCCTTAAACGTGTCATATAATACTGGTTTGGTGGTGATGAACTCCTTTAGCTTTTTGTTTATGAAGCTCTTTATCTGACCCTCTATTCTAAATGAGAGCTTTGCTGGGTAATCTTGGTAGTAGGTCCTTGCTGTTCATTACGTTGAATATTTCTTGCCACTCCCTTCTGCCCTTGTGTAGAGGTGTCCTGAAGGGCTCAGTGGCTCAGTCTCCCCAGTCACCTGAGCTGGGCACTCTAGGTACACCCCTGTGTGAGCTGTGTGCACAGTCTTGTAGTTGAGCCTTGATTGCTGTTGGCATCACTGGGAGGAGTTGACCTCCAGGCTAATTGGCTGTGAGGACCAGCTGCGACTATAGTAGGAGAGCTGCTATGCAGGAAACACCCCTATGGAGCAGGACTTGCTTCAGTGGGGCTTTGGTGCTCATTGAGTCTGCCTCTTGAGTGTGTTGCTTATGGATGTGTAGAGTTGTAATATGCTATAGTCTGAAGCTGTCCACTGGGTACACTGGTTCTAGGGCCTCCAGGGTGGTGCAAAGTCAGCCACTGCCTGGGGCCCCCCAGCAAAAGCTACAGAGGGATTTTCTGACAACTGCTATTTGCTATTTGTATTGGGCTTGGAGGTGCCCAGGCGAGGCCCAGCTGTGAAGGAAGGCAGGCTGGTGCTAGTGCCGGGTCTTGATTGATAGGTTTGGGGCACACTGTCACCAGCTGCAGCTTGAGAGATTTTAGCAAAGTCTGAAGCCTGAGCCAGGACAGGCCATTCTTATGGAAAAGCTGCTGCAAACAGCTTGGGTGTGGCTGCAAATTGGGTGGAGTGGGGTTCCTGGGAATTCCCAGTGTGGGCCAAGCTGATGGAGACTCAGATATGGCTGACAGTCAGCTCTGGGACCAGAGAGGTCCCAGCACAGGAACAAAGACCCCTGTGAGCACCCCTGTCTGGAGAAAGCCGCCCCGAGTTCCTGCCCCGATGCCAGACTATCCAGTTCCTCCTCGTATGTATCTGGGTCCCCCAGAGCCCAGTGCTAGAGCTCAGAGGGCATGAGTCCAAGTACATTCCTGCATCGGCCTTTAAAAGGAACAGCTGGGTCTTCAGCAGCCTCTGTGTCACTGAGCCCAAATCCCTGCTGGTTTTTACAGCCCGTAGTTTTAAGGACTTCTCTTCCCAGCTCTGAGACCCTGGGCTGGTGGGCTGGTGTGGTGCTGGGACCCCTTGCTCCTCACAGGCGGCCTCCACAGAGTTGATCTTCCTCTCCGCCCCTCCTACCAGTCTCAACGTGCTTTCTTCTTTACTTCTCTAGTTGTAGTATTTCCATTCAGCCAGCTTTCAGATGGTTCTGAATGATTGTTCTGTATTTTAGTTGTAATTTTTTAAAATTTCTTTATTAAGTTATTACATATGTGTCCTTATCCCCACATTACCCCCCACCCCCTGTTGTCTGTGTCCATTGGCTAGGCCTTTATACTTGCATATAAGTCCTTGGTTGATCTCTCCCCCTTATCCCCACCCTCCCCTACCTTCCCTCTGAGGTTTGATGGTCTGATCCAGTGGTTCCCAACCTTGGCTGCACATTAGAATCACCCGGGAATCTTTTTAAAATCCTGATTTCTGGGCCTCATCCTCCGAGAAATTCTGTTTCTTTTGTTATGGGGTGAAGCCACAACAATTAGTAACAAAGAAACAGAATTTCCGGAGGATGAGGCCCAGAAATCAGAATTTTAAAAAGATTCCCGGGTGATTCTAATGTGCAGCCAAGGTTGAGAACCACGGTCTCATCGATGCTTCTGTCTCTGTTAGTTGTAATTTTGATGTGGTGTAGGAGGTGGTGAGAACAGGCATTTACCTACGCCAACATCTTGGCTCTGCAAGTCCTTTTAGGTCCAACTCAAAGCCACATCCTGTATGAGGCTTTCCTTGAACCCCTTACATATGCTCACATACATACACATGTGCACCACACTGCAAAGTCCCCTACCTGTACTCTGTCCCAGCACTTGCCATATTGTATTACTCCTGTATTGTTCCTGCTAAACTCCATAGTACCTGGCTCTCAGTGAGCGCTGTCCTATACTTTGAGGGGGAAAGCAAGAGATAGAAACGAACTTGCATTTATTGAGTGCCTACCATGTGCCTATGTGGAAGTGCACATAGATCATTTCATTTGCTCCTCACAACTACCCCTGGGATAGGAATTATTAAGCCCATCATTTGGATGACGAATGGGAAGCCCAGACAGAGAAAGGTGCTGACCCCGAGTTCTACAGCTGGAAAGGGGGAGGGCAGATTTTAGCCTCTGCATGGGTGTTTCACTCAGGCTCCATGGTGACCTAGAGCGAGCGGATTCCTTCCTCATTCCAGTGGTCCCGAGCATTGCCACGGTGGTCGTCATCATCTCCGTGTGCATGCTAGTGTTCGTGGTGGCCATGGGCGTGCACCGGGTCCGGGTCGCCCACCAGCACTTCACCCAGGAGACCGAGGCTGCCAAGGAGGTCGAGATGGACTGGGACGACTCTGCGCTCACTATCACAGTCAACCCCATGGAGGTAATCCTCACACCAGGGCGGGAGCTTCACTAGGATGCTTCCCCTCCACCCTTTAGCTTTCTTGTGCCAGAAGCCCTGCCCCGTCTTACCCAGCCTCTCAACCTGAACGGACCATCCTTTCCCATCAACTGCACTCACTGGTTAAAAACGTGTGAATTGCTCTCACCCTGCAAGCAGAACCAGACATTTCTGAAGGCGAGCAGCCATGTGGTGTCTATCGGTTGCCACCCCCGTTAGATTTAGCTGGGAGCTAACACTTAGGGACTCAGTATTGAATTTTTGATTAATTAACAGTGCAAATTAAATGGCTTTGCTCCATGCTGCCTGCAGAGCTCATTTAAAGGCTCAGAATAGGTTAAAACAGAAATACAACATTAATAGCTGCCATTTATCGAGCCCCCCATTATGCCAGACACTGCACAGCGTGCTCTCTATGCGCATCTCATTCAATCTTCTAGCCACCTGTGAAGTCGGAGTCATCACCCTCATCTGCCAAGGCGCAAACCGACTCAGAGCGGGAAGTGCTCACACCCCCAGAGCTGGCAATGGCGGTGCCATCTTCAGACTCCAGGTTGCCGGATTCTAACATTCAGATCTTGCCAGTTAGCCAGCAGACCCCAGAACCCATCCATGAATGTCCAAAGCCTCTGCTCTGGGTGTATGAGTATCAAGGGAAGCCATGGCATCTTGCCCGTTAGTCTGCCCATGGGTACTGAGTGGAGATAGAGCCAAGAGGAACAAAGCAGGGAGCCACTGAGGCATGAAAAGGTTATCCAAGCCTCATCCTCAGTGTCCCCCTCAACTGGCCTTATTCTCTGATTTTAAAGCCTCCCAGTCGATGTGGCTCAGCGCGTGCAGTGGGTCATGCTGAACCGCCACTGTGGAGATGCCAGCATCTCCACCCCGGAAGAGCTGAGCCCGAGGTGTGGGAAATAGCCACCAATCGTGGATCAGTCTCAGTACCAAACCAGCATGTGCCTTCCCACGGCTAACCTGGTGATGCCAGCAGTCAGTGAAGCCTGAGTAACGAGAGCCGAGGGGGCTGGAGGTTCAGGGAAGACTTCTTGGAGGAGGCTAGCTTAAGGGAGGCCTTGAAGAATGGGTAGGATTTGGGGGAGGCAATGGTGGAAGTGAAGACACTCCAGAGATGGGATGTGGCCAAGGAGGGGCACATGTCTTTTACGGCCGGTTCATCAAAGCATAAATCCAGAAAGACTTGGCTAGAATCACAAAAACTGGGGGCAGCAGAGATGGGACTAGGGCAGTGATGGCGAACCTTTTGAGCTCGACGTGTCAGCATTTTGAAAAACCCTAACTTAACTCTGGTGCCGTGTCACATATAAAATTTTTTTTGATATTTGCAACCATAGTAAAACAAAGACTTATATTTTTGATATTTATTTTATATATTTAAATGCCATTTAACAAAGAAAAATCAACCAAAAAAATGAGTTCACGTGTCACCTCTGACACGCGTGTCATAGGTTCGCCATCACTGGACTAGGGACTCAGAGGGTGAGGGGCAAACATGAAAATTGAGGACCGTGAACTTTGTCCCTCCCAGAGGAACACTTTTGAAGGCCAATACACCTGAGTCTTGGCTCAGGTGACCTCCTGCTCCTGGAGACATTACATTCCTACCTGAGAAAGAAGGACAAGCTGAACCGCCATCCTCTCACTGAGAAGCAGACGCTGAGGACTTGGCCAGCTCATATCAACAGGCCCAGTAATGCCAGAAAACAGACGTGGGCCTGAAAGCCTCACAAAGTGACGTGTGGAACTGGCTTAAATGTCCAGAGTCTAAAACACACGCCTCACCTTGACTTCATGGCCTGGAATTAGCTGCTCTTTCTTGTCTGTGTCCTCGGCCCTCTGCTCTACCTTTCACCAGAGGACCTCCCTTCCAGGCCCACGGGTCAGCATTAAGCGGAAGGGATGCCAAGGGGCCCTACATGTGGCCTCTCTGCAGCCCCTGACCAGCATTTCCCTCTCTTCCCAACTCCCAGAAACACGAAGCACCAGGACACAGGGAAGATGAGACGGAGGAGGAAGTGGAAGAAGACATCAGCTCCAGCAGCAGCGACTCAGATGCCAGCGACGAGGAGGAGGTGGAGGGAGGGGTGGGCAGGGGCAGACAAGGGCAGAGCGGAGCCAGGCAAGCCCAGCTGGAGTGGGATGACTCCACCCTCCCCTACTAGCGCCCCTCCTTCTGTGCCCGCCCACTGTCCCTTTTGTAAGCCACAGCTAATGTATGTGAGTCTATCACTGTCGCCTCCAATTTCAATGACACTCTGGGCAGGCCTTCCCCAGCCTCCTAGAACCCGCCCTTCATGCGTGGGCACTCCCGTGCCCCAGCCCTGGGCTGGTTCCAGGAAGCCCAGCCTCATCCTCAGTGGGGACTTCGGGGTGGACTGTCCTGCCACGCCCACTGCTCCTGCCCCTGACTCCCGGGTCCTGTCAGCCGGTCTGCAGAGTTCTGCCTTTGCTCTTCTCTGCAGTCACCTCCCTGGGCTCCGTGTCCCCAGACCCTGGGGTTCCAACTCACTGTGTGCACCAAACTCAGTTGTCTCTCCACACAGACCAGCGGGTTCTCCTTACCTGACTCTTCCTTCAGGCAGGGTGGTTGGACTTCACACACCTGAGATCTTGGTCCTCAGCACTTTAAAGGGAAGTCCTTGCTGAGGCGGGAACTAAATTCACAGGGAGAGGCTCCACACTCATGCACGCACACACGCTCCCCAGTTTGCAGAGCCTTTCCCTTTGACCTTTCTGAGACCATATGAGCGTATGTGCAAAGTCCAAAACCTGGGCCACCGCAGGCCTGGTCCCAGACAATGCTCTCTGAGTCTGCCTGCCTGGGCAGCCGCTGAGACCCACATGACTTCCCTGCTGGGGGCTCCCACCCCATGAAACCATGGGATCCAGGAAGCATTCCACACAGGCCGACGTCTGTGAAAAGCCTGCAGCCAGGGATCAGAAGGAAGGGCTGACGGGGCACCACCATTGGGCTTCATGGTGGACACGGATCTGGGAGACAGGGCAGCCCCAGGTGGACAAGGCTCTCGCCAACCAGTCTTAGGATCCTCATCCCCTATGTCACACTGGTTTGCCTCTTAGGAAAACACATTCCTCTTGGATGTATTAGAACAAGCGTGAACTGCATCAAGTCTAAAGCAAAAGTTTGAAAATTTAACTGCTAGGAATTAGAAACATTTGCTATAACAGCTGCTTCTTTCCATTAAAAAAAAAAAAGGAGCAGCACTTTGGGTGGAGGGCAAATATAACTGAAAACCTAATTTATTTCTTTTTTTTAAATAAGGAAATCTCTTCCATCTCCCTCCTAACATGGACACCTTGTGGGGAAAACTGTTGCTATAGTAACTGGTCTGGGATCTTTTGTGGCCAAGAGAATAGCAGGCAAGAATTAGGGCCATTAGAGGACGTCCGCGAGGCTCGGACGTCTCGGGCTTTGTCCTCGAATATGTGATCTGTCCCTGTCCTCCCAGTCTCCTCCAGCCCACTCCATATTGGCTTGGTACAGGCGCAGGTCCCTTGTCACAGTGGCATTCAGATTCAAAAGTTCAGAATCTGTTCATTCTAACATCCCCCCCCCCCATTGAAACAGAGCTCCTGAAGCTTATGTCAATGTCCTCTCATCTGACCTTCACCCAGTGAGGACCCACCGTAAGCCTTTGCAACCCCTGATCCCAGAAAACATCCTTTATGCAGCCCTTTCCATCGCCTAAAGTGCTTTTTGCATCTGTTCCTTCCTCTGAGCCTCGCAATAATTCTGGCCTCTGCTGTCAGGCACATTTCCATTGTGAGTAAACAGAGATTTAGAGATTCCAGCATCTTGCTTAGAGTCATTCAGAGAGATAGACTAGACTGGACTCCCCACTTTCCACTTCGGGTCCAGTGCCCACCACCCTGATTCTACGTCTGCTCATCTTTACCCAGCTAACTGGCATTGCTGAGGACCTACTATGTGCTGAGCACTCGCCCAGCAGCAGTGGGAAGGAATGGAGCTGAATAAGAGAAGCCCCCGGGCCTCAGAGGACTGGATGGTGGCAGAGTAAAACTAAAGGGCATGGAAATATACAAGAGGCAGAGGCAGAGGGAGGGAGAGAAGTCACAGGAACAAGAGGGACACGTCCACAAACTCAACCAGCGCTCTTATTTTTCCCTTAGGGAAAAACGCTGGCAGGAGTTTGGGGTTTTATATTCATTGACTGGAAATAGACACCTCTGTGAATTCTCCCAACCAAATAGCCTTTTCTCCCCTGCTGTGTCCACACATCTACAGGGAGAAAACCTGTAGGACTGCGTAGTCCTCACATTACCCCCGTCTCCGGGTGGCTGTGTCACTCATTCATGGCCGAGTGAGTGGTCTGGGACATGTCAAATCTCTGGGGGAGGGAGCAAGGGAACATAGCACTTGGCTAGGAGCAGAGTCAGGGACTAGACTTATATGCAGAGAAACAACAGGTCATCCAAGTCCTTTCCGTCAACACCTGCTGAGAAAAGTCACACTGCGCCAGTTCAGAGAGGAGGCACTAGAAATGGTGCTGCTGGGTCAAAGGCCATTTGTCATGTCCCCAGCACCCTACTCATCACTGGTGAGAACAGGAAGGGGCGGTTATGGAAAAGCAACAGAAGTGTCAGGGATTATCCAGGTGAGTGGCGAGTAATGCCGCTTGCCCTCCCCAGATACTCTATCCACAAGTGGAAAAGGTCATGGTCAACCCAGCATTTTCCAGTCTCTATATGCTGGCACCCTAGAACCAAACTCCCAGATGACCTGGACACGCTGTGACCTCTCATCCAATGTCAACAGTGGCAGATTCAGCTTTGAGCCCAGGAAGAACTGCTGACTGGTTTGGCCAGCCCATTGCTTGTCTTTCCAAGTGCACCGTCAGGTTCTGCTCTCTGAAGCTTGAAAATAGGCTGATACCTGTCCAATGGTTCAGGTGACAGGGAGGAAGAGGAGGAAGGGTAAGAGGTTGAGAGAGAAAAGGCCAGCACAGAATGTATTGCCCTAGTGGAGTAAAGCAAGCAAGGAGCTGGCCACCTGTCTTAAAGAATGCTAAAAGTACATATATTCTAGTAGGTGTAATCAAAGACTATAAATCTGACCAAAGCCCAAATTCATCTACATAACAAACATGTGACTTCAGTGAGACCTTTTTCCCCATCACTTTCCTGAATGTACTCAACCCCGTCCAGCAGGCATAGGCCACATATCTGCAAGTAGCAAGGCTGTACCTGAGCACCGGGACCCTCCAGGGAGCGGACTCCTGGTGGGGAGCAGTGTTCTTTCTCCTCTCCTGTACGTAACATGGATGGCAGCGCTCCGCAAGCTTTATCTGTAAAGAGCCAGAAAGGGAATATTTAGGGGTTTGCAAGCCATGTGGTCTCTGTTGCAAGTATTCCCCCCCTCCTTGTAGCATGAAACCAGCCACAGACTTTGCTTAAACAAATGACTATGAACACATTCCAAAAATAACTTTTATGAACACTGAAAATTCAGGCAAATTTAATTCATATTATTTTCACATGTCACGACATTTTATTGTTCTTTTGATTATTATTTTCAACCATTTAAAATTGGAAAAACTTTCCTGAGCCCACGGGCCATATAAAAACGATAAGGTGGCCAGCTTTGGCCCTTGGGGCGTAGTGAGCGCCCACCCTGTGTGTGTGGAAATGACTATCTTAGACCGTCTCTTAAACTACTCAGTGGTCTTTGCCTCTAAAAGGAACCACAGACAACACCAGGGTATCTACTTATGCTGTCTTAAAAGTCTTTCCTAAAGAAAATGAAAGCCAAAAAACACATGTTACTTGTTGAATTGACTCAGATGCAGGTGAGCATTTGAGCTGAAGGCCCTGGGTCCAGGCACTGACTTACCACCGAGCACTAACCCCACTGAGCTGAGGGCTAACTCCCAGGCTCACGGCCTTCTCTGCAAGACGCAGCCCATCCTGACTTCTAAGCGGAGTGTTCGTTATCTCAGGCTGATTTCCATTTCAGCCCAGCTCATGCCATCGCTCTAAAAGTGATTCTAAAGACTTGTGACTGTTTGAATCAATAGGGATGTAATCAGTAGAGAGCCCGACCCAGCACACTTCAAAATAACAGTCTTCTTGGCTCTCTGGTTCAATATTAGCAAGAGGAAGAAAAGAAGGGCTTCTTAACCATCCCTCGTTTAAATGAGCCACATCACTTTTTTTAAAAAAGTGAGGGAATGGGTCTAATTCTTTGAAAGGATTGACCAGTGCAAAGTAGATGCTTTTCAAGTAAGATCATCCTCAGGCCTCTGGGAGACCCTCAAAGCCTCCTGCAGGGTACTCTGGTGGGCTTCCCGGCGGCACGCAATCTCTATCTGCCTCAGATGTTGATCGAGGCTGACAAGCCAAAGCCCTGGGCACAATTTAGTTTTCATGGAACTACTTTCCCTTGCCCAGCTGTAGGCAAAGGAAATGAGCAACGAAAGTGTGAGGTCGGCTCCAGCACTTCAGTTCCAGGTCTTTGTTTGCTTTCCTTCATAAATGTATTCTGTGCCTGCTTTAAGGGTCTTGCTCTAACTTTCCTTTTGGCACCAGCTGCAAAGGACAGTTGGCTTTGCCAGGGCTGTGGATTTGAAGCCACTCTTGACTTTCCCGGGGAGATAAAAAGAGACAGAAGAACTTACCTCCACCAGCACCGCAGAAAGCTCTCCCGCATTGCCTGTGAGCCATCAGTGAACAGATGGGATTCTGTGTTTGCAGCTATGCTCCATGTAATTCAGCAAATCCTCGCTGGGAACCCAGGGTGTGCCAGGCCCTGTGCCAGACAGAGGAAGAGAGGAAGAGTTAGGCATGTCTCTGCCCATAAGGAGCTCCTGGTCTTGCAAGCTGTTGGGACGTTTCCTTTGCAGTGTTAGGGGCTGTCTAGGGGGAGTCGGGACTGTTGGGGACAGAAGTTGGGGGTTGGACCAGGTGGGGTAACTTGCTTTGGCCATTTTCCAAAGCCAGGTGGTCAGTGTAATGCTGGGAGCCCTGACGCACATCGCTGGGCCAGCTGAGGAAGCAGGCCATGCTGCCCCGTGTTTCAGACTCATTCACAGGGCTGAAATAACCTGGCTGAGTCAGTGACACTAGGCGGAAATTAGGAAGGGTGACCAGGTCCAGGGCTGGCAAGACCCAAGGCCACGAAGCCACCTGACACAAGGGAGCACCTCTGAGGCCCCACATGGTAGCTGAGGATGAAAAGAGGACCCGACTCCCAAGGACCTTTTGGGGGTTCACACTGGACCCTGTGGAGCAGAGGCTCTGAAAGTGCGTGCCTGGACGGCAGCATCAGCTCCACCTAAGACGACTGAGTCGGAAATTCCGGGGCCCAGCCATCTGAGTTTAAATGAGCTCCCGGGTTCTGATGCCCACTAAGGTTTGAGGACCACTGACACAGGATGAGGAGAGTGACTTAAGCTGGCTTTGGGAAGAGAGGACCGTTAGCAAGATAAAACGCTCAACCACTAGTGCGGTGAGGAGAGGGGTCTGCCAGGCTCCAGGGCACGCTTCCGGAGGCGGGGGTTTCACAGAACCCTGGTCCTAGTCCCAGTTCCACGCCTCCCCTCGGGCAGGACCCGCTTCCTGCTGGTCTGGCCCCTTTCCTCCTGGCAAGGCTGTCGTGAGGCCACCCATCCCTAAGGAGCTGCACTTTGGGGAAACAATGAAGCTGCAGCAATGACCCTGCGTTGCCAGGAGAACTGCTCTCTGTGCTGCTGGAGCCTGGCAGACTGGGCATGGTCACCTAAGGACACTGCAGGTTGCTGCAGTGCTGCTCCGTGTGTGACGGGACTGGGCGCACAGCAGCATCACCCAGGCACTAACTAAATCGGGAGGAAATAAATGGCTTCTCTTGGAAGGGCAGTCACTCTTCCTACTGAAAGTAGAAAACCAAAATGAAAAACAAGCTTGCAGCCTTCCCTACAATCGGTCTTGGCCCTTGAATTTCTAAGACCAGACTCCGCCAATGCCCCTTTTCCCACTGATCAGATACCCAAGGTCGACCAATTATTGATTTAGTTTTTTGATTTATGCTTTAAACTAGGAAGCTCCACAAGCCTTTGGGAGAACTAGTTGGTGCTCAATCAGTCATTTACAACCGACTGTGGTATAGAATCTGTCCTCGTATGAGGATTTCTGAGACTGGGAATCAGAGGACTGGGGCGCTGGGCCTTGGGGTGGAAGAACTGGGAAACAAGGGGGGCTAAGAAGCCCAGGCACATGGCCTTGGATAGCTTCCCCTGCTATGTCTACTTCCTAAGAAGCCCAATTCCCTCCAGAGACACATTCCTGGTCCTCTCAGCAGTCGCCTTGCTGAGTCCCCCCGCATGCCCTTAAGGACACCTCCATTTTCCAGCCCAGCTTGGAAAACAGCTTCTGATTAAATAAGACCACAGAGATCACACTAACACATCTCTATGAGATTAGAATATGTGACAAGGACTATGGCTTGCCAGTTGCTGGTGAGAGGGCTTGGGAAAACCTAGAGGGGCAGGTAGAGTGCTGCTTCATGCCACTTAGATCCTGAAGAGCTTCCTCACAGCCTGGCCTCTGTGAATTCTCCAAAGAAACATTATTTTCCCCAAGATCTTAAGGCAATTTTATGTGTTTCCCTGAGGTTAGTCATTTGTTGCAGAAAGCCTGCTGTGGGACTAAAGGACGAGGGATGGGTGTCAGGCAGTGATGGAGAGCCCTTTGCTAGAGCTGGGAGCAGGATGGGCCCTGTTCTGGTCGGCCTCCTGGACCCGTGTAGTCAGGTAAAACAGGGAGATGTATGGACCGAGGGTGAGGAGCTCAGACCCAGCCAGGACACCAGATGGAGTGAGTGGGTAGTGAGAAGACATTTACTGGGAAGGCTGGGCACAGGTGAGACATGCATGGTGAGTCACTGACAGACCATATCAGCCACTTACATGTCAGAAATGTGCAAAGAACCATGCCCCATCACCAGCTAGTCCCTCCCCTCCCAAGGAGCAGAGAGGAGCTGGTACCTCTGCACCCCCAAGGTGACATCTCCAGAGGCAGGGACCTACTCCACTAGAATTTTCAGTTGAATGAAATGGAACCACAACTGTGTCAGGAACCTGAGGGGTGTCTGCTGGGACCCATGGAACTCATGGTGGTATGAGGCGAATGTGACTCCCCAACTCCTGCCTCCTCTGCTGCACAGGCCCCTTCCTCAAAGCAAGACTGACTCCTCTATCACAGCACCCCGGTGTCTAGCATGGCACCTGGCCCATAGCATGTGCTCAATACACGCTGAAGTACATGGAATGCCAGGGATCCCTTGACCTCAGTGAACGGACAGGGTTTGAAAAATTAAGATGCTCCAATGCAGAAAGATGCCTTCATCTTTTCTCCTAATGCATAAGTCGAGGTCCTTTATGAAATCAGATGGAGGAGGAGTAGAAGGGCAGTGGGTGGAAGATAATCCTGCAAACAAATGGGAAAGGTACAGGAGTTGGGGTGCTGGGAGAGTGCCCCTCCCAACTATGACCAGTGAAAGGAGCCCCTGAGCAAGGAGCAAGGGTTGATGGGCCTTGATGAGCCCACTTGCTGTGCCCTGTCAGCCATGGGCAGCATCCCGACTGAGAGACAGCCTCCATCTGTTAGTGACCCCGGCCCTGTGCTGCTCTCCAATCCCTTCCATCAGATTCTCTGCAGAGGAGATTCATCAAGGTGAAGCTCAATTCCCAGTAGACTAATGAAAAGAGGACAACAGACGTGCCAAGAGCCAAAATGCAGACGGTGTATATTAATCACAGGCAACAGAAACATGTCAGCCTTAATGTCTGCTTGCTTTTATCTTGAAATGAAAATGCATCTCTGCTGCCCAGACCCTTTTTTCTGATCATTTCAGAGCAGAAAAGGGAAATGCGCGCGCGCGCGCGCGCACACACACACACACACACACACACACACACACCACAAATGTTGAGGGTTCCTTTCTCCAACAGAAAGAGCTATCATATATGAGCCCATAGGTCGTATCTTTGTGTAAAAGCAGAGAACCAACCCCAATTCTCAGTACAGACTCCAGTCCCTGTGTGGAGAAGGAAGGGAAGGGATGAGGAGGCATCTGCCTTTGGGAGATGAGAGGCTCTGCTTGTGTCTCTGGGTCACAGACATGAACATACTGTGCACATCACCCCTGGACACAAAAGTGCATTGATCTTGGTCAAAATGGAACCCACCCCACCCCCAAGCTCCCTTTCTCAACTGCAAAGGAGCAGCTGATATGCGGGATTAATCGGTCATGTTCATTGTCACTAGTAAACTTCAAGTGGTAGAAACAAGGTGAAAGCTTTTTGGAGGTCAGGAAATTAGACTTGCAGAAAAGCAAGAAAAGAAAGATGGAGGTGACTCAGAGTTGGAGAGGGAACGTGAGGCTGGAAAGGAGTGAGAGTAACCAGAACCCCACCTCAGCCAGGAAGCCAGAGCACCGCTCCAACTTGAAAGCTGCATCTAAGTGTCAGCAGACTTTGGGGTGTGTCTGGTGATGTGACCACAGAGCTGGTCAAATCAACTGCTTCTGAAGTCAGAGCTGTAGGAAGATAATTTCAGTTCTAAGTGAAATGGTCATGATGGATCAAGCCACCTGATTGCTTCCAAGCTGACCTTGGTGGCTTCCAAAACAGGTGTCTGGTGCCCTGAGCTGGACAGGCTTGGGAGGAGATTGAAGAAAACCAGTTGGTGAGTTTAGAAAAGAAAGTGCATGTAGAAGTTGGTTGTTTTCAAAGGAATTTGTAGATCTTAGAGTTGGTATGTTATTGGCACAGACATTATAATGTCGGTAAGGTCATATTTGGAGTGACTTGGTGGTGCTTTGTTTAGAATATTAGTTAATGTATTAAATATAAATTATTAGAGACAAGTAGGCTAAAGACAGCAAAATATATGTGTCATGTGCATATATAGTGGAGAAATAAGTAAGATATAGAATGAAGATGTCAATGGTCCCAACAAAGTTTAAATTCTTTAGAAAGCACTGGTTTGGATGGGATACTTTTTCATATTGTTGTTGTCTACTTTTAGCTCTCAAAGCTCTGGGAACAGTGCCTGGCACATAGTAGGAGCTTGGTAAGCATTTGGAAATTGAAGGTCCAGCTTGTCACCACTTGGTAGATATCCAATAGTATCATCAGACCCTAAGTTAAGTGAGCCACAGAGAAGCTCAGCCACATCCCCTCCCCTGACCATCATGAGCTGGCTGAGGACCAGCCTCTGTGACTCACAGATTTGGTGCAGTGTCCAGCCAGCTGTTAGTGAGCAGTGACAGGACACTGCACACAGTGGGTTCACACCACTTAGACCACATCTGCATCACACCCAACAAGCTGTTTCTACAGGGAACTGGGCTGAGGGCTTCCCTTCCATCACCTCTGCCATTCCCTGGTGAAATGCTGTTGAGTTTTGCCAACTTCAGGCACAATTCTGCAACTAAATGTAAAGGTCCTGAGCTCAGCCAGTCTAACAGGTCCCATGGTTTCCTCTCTCAGCCCTTGCCTTCTCCCCTGAGATGCCACCACCATTTAGAAGTCTTGATCGGCTGCTTATTCCCAGCTGCCAACCACAATGTGTGTGAGAAAGGTCCGAGATAAGGAGGCGAGCCTTCTCTCTCTGAGGCTCTGAGGTGTTGATACTGCAGCGAAGAAGGACCAGCAGCCTCATTTTGCAGAATCACCTCCAAACACTGTTACCATCTGGGCAATTATTGCCAGTCTGGCCAGAGTGGCTCCGCAGTGGCTGGGGGTGGGCCAGTGTGTACCTGACACACGTCACGTTTCTGAGCACTTCCACTTCCTCCGAGAGTGAATCATTTTAGTCCAGAAAATGCATTCATTTGCCAACTATACTATTGCGTGTGTGTGTGTGTGTGTGTGTGTGTGTGTGAGAGAGAGAGAAAGTGAGATGCAATGCCAACTCTGGGATATCTTGTTAGAAGGACTGTCCACATTTACGGAATGTTGACTCTAACTTCAGGAGAGCACTTGCCACCTTGTCCCATGAAAGAGGTTGCCCAGTCCCAGCAGACCACAGAAAATGCCCTCTCCCTGCCCACACCCTCAGCACCCGCCCCTGCCTAGTGAGCTGCCCTGTCCAACTCAGGCTGATGCAGAGTGAGGGCCGCTAAGAGTGTATGTACATAAAGATATAGGAAGAAATAACCACCATCACGGGAACCTGCTGGGCTTCTTCCCATGACTGTGATCTTACCCTTGTTGGAATCTCAAACTTTAACTTTCTAACAATTAAGATTCTTGCTGTTTCCAAGTAATTTGTTAAATGCTATTCAACACAGACAGATATTTATTTTCAGCCTTGGCTTGTAAATGCCTACAAACTGATTCATGTTGGTGGTCATTCCGACACTTTCTGTGAATTGGTGAATAAATATGATTTTAGAGTTTCACAGTAAAGATGACCTCTGAGAGTTTTTATTCTTCAGCATATTTGATGACGTGAGATGATGAGAACGGCTTTGGCCAGTCAACATTCTCTAGGACTCTGGGTTGGGGGGTGACATGGAAAGTTGGCCCCTATCAGGGCACCCGGTACACTCAGAGCTGAACTCCGAAGCAGTGTAACTGGAGACCAATACAAAGACACTCCTAATGTGTTTGTTTTGCACCTACAAAGGGCTGCAGCTCTATGTGTGTGGTCTTGATTAATCCCTGACGTGGGTAATTATTGTGCCTGAAGTTGGCAAAACATGAAGATGAGACGCAGAGGAGCTGGGCGATGTGGAGGGCAAATGGGACCGAATGGCTGTGTTTCTCTCCAGCCCATTCCTTCCTGCTCCTCATAACTGGCCTTCCCTTTGTCATGCGAATCATTATTGATAATATGCACTTTATTTTGCTAACTAGGTGCCTGGAACTACGCTGTGTGTTATGTGCAGTATTTTATTTTAATCCTGCAACAGTCTTACTAGATTTATATCTCATTTACAAATGAGAAAAAGCACAGAGAGGCTAAGAAAATAATCCTAGGCTACAGGATGCCAAAGTTCAGGGTTGCTCAGATTTTTTACCCATATAGCCACTCTAGACAGCCCACTTCAGATCAGTCCAAAAGCAAACGCCTACATTCTGTGAGTCCCAGGATTATTATAACTACGGGGCTACTTGGAAACTTTCAGAGGGAGAGCTCTGGGTGCTGACACAGTGCGGCCACACTGTAGAGACTACAAACCTCACCAGCACCTTCATTGGACACAGGCCCATAGCCTAGACTCCCAGGGTCCAAGAGCATAGCTTTCTGACTTGCTCGGAGCCCTTGCCCACATCTCTCTTCCCTAAACAACAAAAAGTAGTCCCAGGAGCTGTATATTAACCCTGAATTCCCTTCCTCAAGGCTACATTGTCAAACCTTCATTCCTGTTCTACCCTTCACTTATCTCACTTTACCCTTCTAATTGCCACCAACATTTACAGTCATTCAGTTACTGTACAATAATGTCCTGAGTGTCTACTGTTTTCTTGGGACTAAGATAAACACCACACACACACACACACACACCTGTAAATACTCCTATACACACATACTAGTATATATCTGTGGTCTTCTATTTTCATGATACTTCAATAAAACCACTACTAGTCAGAGCTCCACTGTGTGACAACCTCCCTGAGCTTTCATTTCCTCATTTATAAAATGGTAACAACGGTACCTTCCTTAAAGGACTCTTAGGATAATTAAATGAAGTAATTTCCATAAAACATAGCCCTTTAGGCATGTACTAAATAATTACTGTCACCACAACTAAGACCAATCCTCTTCCAACATGCCCTAGCAATGGATCAGCCCTTGCTTCATCCACTCATTCATTCACTCATTCATTCATTCAGTGGTTCTGGGGTCTAGCCTCCACAACATTCTCATGGGTGGACTCCTTATCTCCTCAATAGGGACATTTTCAGAAAGAGGGGAATAGAAAGGGCAGAGAGATGTACAAGGATTGCTGAACATTGGTGCTGGATCTCTAATCCTTCCTTCAACACCATGAAGAAAGCATCTTTATCCCGTTTCATAAATGAATGGGTTCCAGGGAAACTAGGTCTCCTGTTGGGGTCACACGGCTGGTGAGTGGCAGAGCCCAGAGCCCTTCACAGAGGTGATTTTCCAAATACTGTGCTTGTTGCTGAGCCCAATGTCGGCCCCCATCGCTCGGGAATAGCCAGCCCCAAAGAGTGAAAAAGCAGAGTGTGCAGGTGCCAGAGCCAGTGACAGCTCTGTTTTCCTTTTTAGCACGAAGGGCTGCAACCAGTTCCCAAACACACCAGACAGGAACTGAGAAGCCCTGGCTGGACAACTACAATTCCAAAAATAAAATGAGTTTAAAACAATGTAAAACAGACAGAGCCTAAAAAACCAGCAGGAGAGCAAAATCTATGGAAATATGCACCTAGAAACAGGCAAATGTGCTTCCTCTCCCAGAGCAGTGACATCGGAAGGCTATCCCCAAGGTCTCTGTTGACCTCCATGTCCTAGAATCTGTGATGATCCTGAGACTCAGAGAAACTTGAAGTTTCCATTCATTCACCTGTCTATTCTTTGCCCAAAGATGTTCCAAAGGTTCTTACTTGGTGTCTCCTGTGAGCCACACACTGTGCTAGGCACCAGCTCCTGCCCTCACTGAGTGGACAGTACAGTGGAGGAGAGAAACAATTGTCAGATAATCCCATAAATAAATGTACAATTACTATGAGCATTGTCAAGGGGCTCCTCTGAAACCCTGAACATCTATAACAGGATGAATTGCCGTAATCAGGAAGGCCAAAGTTTCCTTAGAGAAATGAAGAGTGAGGGGAGATGGAGAAAGGGGAGGTGTCCTGGTCAAGGTTCTTAGTGCAATTGAGAAAGTCGCCTTTAACCAGTTGAAGACAGCAGGTATTTATGGGCAGAATCACTGGGAAGACTAGGGAATCTGAGCTGGAAACACCTCTCAGCAGTGCCGTCCCCAGCAGAAATGAACCGAGGCATGAGTACAGATGTGGGCTGTACATCTGGAAGGATCTCACCTTGCTCTCTCCTATGTTTCCTCATCTAAAACTTTCACTCCAAAATCTTCCCATGATTCTACCTCCTAAAACATCATGTCTCATGGGTTGAGTCACCAGATAGAGTGGAGTGGACATGGGAATATTTCCAAATAGGCTTAATTTTGGTCAATCAAGATTATGCTACTCATGGACATAAGACACTGGGGGGTAAGGGAGGGCAGGGGTTTGTCAAGGGCGGGGGGGAAAAAAGGACACTTATGTAATACCCTTTGTAATACTTTTAGCGAAAAATAAAAAAAAAGTGAAAAAAAAAAGATTATGCTACTCCCCTGTTCATATTCCCCCAAGAGAGCTTCATGACCTCAAGATCAAGGGAACCCCACTGCATGGCTCATGACATGGTTAATGAGCTGTTCACAACCTACATATCACAGACACATACCCACCACTGCTTCCTGTGTGAAAGTCTGCATTCCAGACCTCATCCACATGTCCATCAGACCTCACTGAGCATGGAGGAAGGCTGCTGGCAGTGAGTCCTGAGCCCAAGGAGCAGGCTGGTGACGGGCAGCCACAGCCTTCTCTGACAAGATGTGTTTAAAAAATCGAAAAACTGCATCGTGTATTTTCCTTCCATGAATGAATGACAAAGTAACTTCACTTTATTAAAAGATGTCAACCCTGTCACCTGGTTCTAGCAGACATTGACCCAAACACAACCTGAAGCATGCTTCTGCCACCACAAGGTGCCTCTGACTCAGAGAGTGTGTGGGACAGAGGAACAGACTGCTCACTACCAGGAGATGCTGGTGAGGGCTTTCAACCCGTGTGTGTCCAGATGCCGGGACCAGTTTTGCTGCCTAGTTTCCTCAACTCACTTAGGTAAGAAAAGAGGAACTATGGTGTGTAGACTCAAGGATAAAGGTGGGATCAACGAGGTGAATTGAAGAACAGCCACTTCTAGATAAGAAAATCAATTTAAGAGCCTGCGGACTGGGGGGTCCCAGGTTCGATTCCGGTCAAGGTCAAGGGCATGTGCCTTGGTTGCGGGCGCGTCCCCAGTGGGGGGTGTTCGGGGGGCAGCTGATCAATGTTTCTCTCTCATCGATGTTTCTGGCTCTCTGTCCCTCTCCCTTCCTCTCTGTGGAAAGTCAATAAAATGTATTTTTTTTAAAATATATTTTGTTGGTTTTTCGCAGGGAGGAGGGGAGAGGGATAGAGAATTGGAGGCATCAATGAGAGAGGAATATCAATCGGCTGCCTCCTGCACGCCCCCTGCTGGGGATGTGCCTGCAACCAAGGTGCATGCCCTTGGCCAGAGTAGAACCTGGGACCTTTCAGTCCATAGGCCGACGCTCTGTCCACTGAGCCAAACCGGTTAGGGCAATAAAAAAAAGAAAGAAAATCAATTTAAGGTAACAGTTCTGGCTGGGGTGGGACCCCTGAATTTTCATGAGGCTGGGGAATGCGCTCACCTTGAAGGCAACCTGGGCTGCTACAGTTAGAACCTCAGGATCATTTGATCTGTACGCAGTGAAAATCTTAGCCCAAGACAGATGGATTTGGGTTTGGATGTATTCTCCCTGACATAAGCTTCCCCAGGGAGAGTAAAGCAGGCTAGCCCAACGGAGCTCCCTCTGTGTGGGAGTGAGGTCTGAAGGGGGAGTCCCTCTGTGTGGGAGTGAGGTCTGAAGGGGGAGTCCCTCTGTGTGGGAGTGAGGTCTGAAGGGGGAGTCCCTCTGTGTGGGAGTGAGGTCTGAAGGGGGAGTCCCTCTGTGTGGGAGTGAGGTCTGAAGGGGGAGTGTCTCTGTGTGGGAGTGAGGTCTGAAGGGGGAGTCTCTCTGTGTGGGAGTGAGGTCTGAAGGGGGAGTCCCTCTGTGTGGGAGTGAGGTCTGAAGGGGGAGTCTCTCTGTGTGGGAGTGAGGTCTGAAGGGGGAGTCCCTCCCTGTGGGAGTGAGGTCTGAAGGGGGAGTCCCTCTGTGTGGGAGTGAGGTCTGAAGGGGGAGTCCCTCTGTGTGGGAGTGAGGTCTGAAGGGGGAGTCTCTCTGTGTGGGAGTGAGGTCTGAAGGGGGAGTCCCTCTGTGTGGGAGTGAGGTCTGAAGGGGGAGTCTCTGTGTGGGAGTGAGGTCTGAAGGGGGAGTCTCTGTGTGGGAGTGAGGTCTGAAGGGGGAGTCCCTCTGTGTGGGAGTGAGGTCTGAAGGGGGAGTCCCTCTGTGTGGGAGTGTCTCTGTGTGGGAGTGAGGTCTGAAGGGGGAGTCCCTCTGTGTGGGAGTGAGGTCTGAAGGGGGAGTCTCTCTGTGTGGGAGTGAGGTCTGAAGGGGGAGTCCCTCTGTGTGGGAGTGAGGTCTGAAGGGGGAGTCTCTCTGTGTGGGAGTGAGGTCTGAAGGGGGAGTCCAGGGCTGTGCCCACCGGGGATGACAACACATTTGTGTGCACACACACCATACAGCACAGAGGCTTTACATTTTCTGGGATGAAAACCTTGTCCCTCAAATGGGTCATCCTTTTTGAAAAAATCATGCACTTTAAAAACATCCCCAAAAGCACAGCACTTGGGGCTTCCAGGCAGGACTCTTATTTTGACTAACACATCAGAGAGAAAGAGAGAGAAAAGGAGAGAGGGAGGGGGAAGTGAGAAAAACCAGCCTTTCGACCTTCTTCAGCTCCTTTATAGATTCAATTGACTAGAAGGTGGGAATTCTAACCCCAAAATGATAAGAGAATATTATAAGCTTTTGCAGAGTTACTGTATAAAGGCTTAAGATTCAGCACAGAGAAAGCAGGGAGTTGTTTTTTTTTTTAAATCAGCCACTCCAAAGAAATCCTTAGTTAAGACAAATGTTATATAATCAAAGTGATAATTTCTTCAAAAATACATCATAATAAACAGCATTGTGTGAGAGAGAGAGTGAAAGAGAAAAAGAGAAAGAGAATAGTTAACACTTGAAATATTTTGAGCAGGAGTCCACACTCCAGAGAGGGTTGCTTCCCTCTTAGGATATTATTTAAATCTGAGGTTTGTTTACCAGCTTAACAAAAATCAGAAGTATATTTTTTAGAACTTCGTAGAAAATGGATAAAGAATAGGAAGACAAGTCACAGCAGAGAACACTCAAGGGACTAAAAGGCATATAAAGATATTCCCAACCCCATTAGCAATTATCAAAATACAAATTCAAACCCAAATCAGACACCATAGACCAGGGGTCCTCAAACTATGGCCCGTGGGCCACATGCAGATACAAATATTGTATTTGTTCCCGTTTTGTTTTTTTACTTCAAAATAAGATATGTGCAGTGTGCATAGGAATTTGTTCATAGTTTTTTTTTAAACTATAGTCCGGCCCTCCAACGGGATGAGAGACAGTGAACTGGCCCCCTGTTTAAAAAGTTTGAGGACCCCTGCCATAGATCCATCTGATTGGCAAAAAATTAAAGAGCTGGAAAAGAATCAAAAGTTGGTGGAGCCAAGGATACTACTAGACTTAGTAAATGAATTCATCAAGGTAGCAAGATACAAATCAACATCCACAAATCAATGACATTTTTTTAAAATATATATTTTATTGATTTTTCACAGAGAGGAAGGGAGAGGAATAGAGAGTTAGAAATATCGATGAGAGAGAAACATCAATCAGCTGCCTCCTGCACACTACCCACTGGGGATGTGCCCACAACCAAGGTACATGCCCTTGACCGGAATCGAACCCGGGACCCTTGAGTCTGCAGGCCGACGCTCTATCCACTGAGCCAAACCTGTTAGGGCTCAATGGCATTTTTATACACCAATAATGAACTCTCAGAAAAACTAAAAAAGCAATCCCACTTACCATTGCAACAACAACAAAAATAAGATACCTAGGGAGGAAAAAAGATGGCGGCTGGCAGGGCGGAGGTGAGGGATAGAAAGTGAGTGAGAGAGGGGATGAAAGGAGAGTGTGTGGCTGTGTGTGGTGTGTGTGAGTGACGGACAGTTAAATCCGGCAGGAGCAGTAGAGGCTGGCAGACCAGGCTCTCTGGGACAGGGAGAGAGGACCACCACTGAGGACACTCCCTGGTCGGGCACAGAGCCCACGCCATCTTAAAGGGGAGTGCGGCCTCTTCTAGGAACTCATCAGCACCACCACCCAGACAGGCCTTGGGCACTGCCCGCTACCCAGCAGCCACTCCAGCCAAATCCTGCTGCCACACCCGCAGACTTGCAGACCCTGGGATCCCCACCTCCAAAGGTGCACTGCGCCCTCAGCAGTAAGTGCAACCTTCCCCCTCCCCAGCGGCAGACCTCCGACATCGCATTCGCGTGTCTCCAGCGCACAGGTCTCCGAGGCACACCACTCTATAGACTTCTCTTAGGAGTCACTGGGAGCCCCAGCTGGGTGTGATTTTGTACAGACACAGGCGCACTGCCCCCTAGTAGAAATTCTGAATTCCCTCTGAGCGTGTATCCAACCACGGAGGCAGCAGCGAAAGCTGAGTCTGCCCACCCCACAACTACAGAACTCTGGACACCACAGTCACGCCTTTCCAGAACGCAGGCCTCCGGAGCCCCACCACCCCAACAGATGGTTCCTGGGTGCCACTGTGAGTCCCCGCTGGGCACCAGTGATTTCAACCAAGGGCACAAGATAGCAAAAATTGGGACACCCCCTCCATGGCTGCTGACTTTTAGACACCTCAGTTGCGCCTTTCCAGCTCGCAGGCCTACATCAAGAGAACCCATATAGCTCAAGTAGGGAGCTACACTAGACTACCAAGCCCAGGAGACCTGAGAGGTCACACCAATAGCACCATACCCAAAAGAAACTGGGTAGCAAAGCAATTGGAGCTACAATTAAAACATTACAGCAAAACATGGGAAGACAAAAAAACAATCCACAAAGGAAAGAAAAAGAGGAATCACCAGAAAGGGAGTTAAATGAAATTGAGGCTACTAACTTATCAGAGAAAGAATTCAGAGTAATGGTTATAAGGATGCTCAAACGGCTAGATGACAAATACACACAACTCAATGAGACTTATAAGGAGCTGAATGAGAATGTCACCAACATGAAAAGGAACCAAAAGGAAATGAAGAACGACATAGCTGCAATAAAGAACACAATGGAAGGCTTAAACAGCAGACTAGAAGAGGCTGATGACCGCATCAGTGAATCAGAAGACAAGGTAGGAAAAAACACACAAACACAGGAGCAACTGGAAAAAAAACTTAAAAGGCAAGAGGAGAGCCTAAGGGAGCTTTGGGACAACGTAAAACGAAACAACATTCACTTAATAGGGGTACCAGAAGGAGAGGAGGAGAAGCAAGGAATAGAAAACCTGTTTGAAGAAATAATGACAGAAAACTTCCCTGATACTGGCAAGAAAAAAACTACACAAGTCCAAGAAGCACATAGAGTGCCAAACAAGATGAACCCCAAAAGACCAACACCAAGACACATCATATTAAATTGGCAAACACCAACGACAAAGTAAGAGTCTTAAAGGCTGCCAGAGAGAGACAGAAAGT